>NC_133795.1:37521774-38121774 GCF_043250625.1 Sebastes fasciatus | reverse complement strand
TGAAAAGAACCAATGAATCCTCTGCAAAAAAAATAAAAAATCATTGCATTTGACCACACATTAGTCCACATGTAGCCCATTTTTAAGTTTATGAAGTATATTCTCAGTAAACTATTATTTTATTTATTATTTTTTACTGCAAGTATACTTGTAAGTTATAGTACTTAGCCAATGATTTATTCATTACATGAAGAGACTTTTGCTATTTTAATTGCTATTTTGTGATGAGATTAAAAGAATTAAGTTTGAAGATTTAAAGTAAATTAATATCAAAACATACGTTTTCAAAGTCTCACATCCTCTAATAGGCTGCTCCATCAAAAAGTAAACACAAGCCAAGTATACTTAGACTTTTCTCTATGTGTAAGCCAAGTATACTTAAGTATAATTTTGTTAAATATATCTCTCATAGGTACATAAAAAGTAAACTGAAAGCATACTCTGGTATTTGCAGTTTAAAAGAAGTATATGAACAGCACCCTCAAATAAACTTCTTTTTGGTAAGGGCCCAAGAGAACAACATCTTCTATTAGGAGTGAAAATAACTGGAATATGAACATAATTTGTAGAGGATGAGGTAGCAAATGAAAAACCTTTAAGAATGTAAATAACCTTTACCTTTTTCAACCTGGCTGCAGCCTCTCATCTCGAGATGAATGGATAATTGAAACAATGTGAGTCAAGCAACATTATTCACAGTTCATTGAGATATGCTGTGGTTGTCAACACATTTGTAGCTTGTGAAATCTTCAAAGGCAGAGTCAGACTTGGCTGCCAACAATATAAAGGTGGTGAATACCTAATGACTCAACATAAGGATCATTGGGCTGCAATAAAAGAGATCGGCTAATAACTTGCATCTGCAGCGTTCTGCAGGGAGAAGTGGAAATCATGGCCAAATACCATGAAAGGTTGATGTTAAAACAAGCCATTTTGCAAGGAAAGTATGAAAATAGAAAAGGATATTTCTGAGAGAGAACACACTGACGATAACATTTTACAGTGTGATTCACAGCTCTGCATCAACTTCAATTTTAGTGAACATGACATGCAAATTAACAACCAATAACAGCCTGTTTTGACATTAAAGTGAGTTTTTTCCACTCTAAATTCACATTTCAAAGTTTTCTTTTAATATTTTCAATGTACCTCAACATGGAAGGATACAGGTGCTATATTAGTACTGAGAGTCTCTGAAGGATCATCATGAGTGCAGTTGGATTAGCCAACCCATCATCTACACGGCCTCATGAAACAGGTGGGGCCAGACATATAAACAATGTGCACGTACAAAAACCATGCCTACAACTTTACCCACACATAAACAAGTATTTATAAAGGAAGAATGAGCTGTGAGAATATGCGCACCTCATACTTCAAACCAGGCGTACATACAATGTTCTGGAGATAGCTGTTGGTGATATGATAACTGAATATAATCAATGAAGGTCCGTCTCCCAGAGCTCCTAGGAGCCCAGGAGACCGCTGTTCGAGTCCCATGTGAAACCAGAAGTCAAAGTTAATTTATTTATCACCTAACTTCCGTACTTAAATTCTGGTGTTATTTTAATCCAAACTGCGATCTTTTCCTAAACCTAACCAAGTAGTTAGGTGTCTAAGCCTAACCAAGTTGATCTATTCCTAAACCTAATAAGTTGTTTTATTTTGAAAAGACTGGGGCGGAAATTGAAACATACCAATTCAAGATCAGTGTGAGTGCACATCTTTACGTCCTAAACACACACAGTGCTTGTAATCTGTTCAACTGTCGTTGATGTATTTAGTTGTAATTTTTCTTCTAATTTTAAACAAAATAAATTGTTGTGAATTTGAAAGATTAGTCAACATTCACAAATTATTCTGTGGCACTTATCACACACATTTAAATAAATAATTGCTTTACATGATGTCAAATGTTTCTAATTTCTTTCTACACCATACAGGCATTAAAAAAAATTAATGTGCATGTTCAGGGATGCACGATCCGGCAGTGGGAGGAGAACAATATGAAGTGATGAAGTTTGTGGTAGAAGTACCGGCAGCAAGAAATTCAGTCTACTTTCACCTCTGGATAACCATGATATTAATTAATAATAACATTTTCATATCATGTCAATAAAGCACATATGATAATGTTGTGTAAATAATCCAGCGCCTCTTAAATCATTTTTTATGTACAGTTATGGTTACAGACTCTCTCTCTCCCTACACTCGTATTTTGAGTGTAATTAATTTGCCTAAAAAGAGACAAAATGCATAATAAACAAGGTTTAATATTAATTTGACTGCATTGTTATTATTATTATTATTTTTTCAAATTTTCCATAGATATTGCTATAGAATCATTATCGTGAATCTTCATGGCCACAATAATCGTGTAGTGAAAATCTGATATTGTGACAGCCCTACTTTGATTTATCCTTGGCTGTGCTAATAAACAAATGTGATTACATGTTAAAATAAAATGGTAAACATTATTCCTGCTAAACCGTTTTGTTCGTTATATAGATTTAGAGATCTAAATCTATCTACCTCACTAAACCTCAGCATGTTAGCTGTTTCATTGTGAGCGTGCTGAGGTAATATAAGCTCAAACCGCAGCTTGTGCCTTAATACAGCCTCACAGAGCTGTCAGCATGACTCTTGTTTTCTGACATATTTTGGTAAAATTGAGCATGATCACTTCAGCTTTTATGGCTTTGTTCTGATATAAGTCTGTAAAACTAGCACAATTATATTTACTGTAATGATGGTTGTAATGCTATCCATCCATGTAGTTTGTATGGGCTGCAACGCTTCAAAATTAAGTCATAAACAGCAATTAAAATGTCAACTCTGCTGCAAAGCTCTTGGAAAAGAGTGTTTGGCTGCTGCTGCTGCTGCTGCTTGCTGGGCAGCATCGACTGCTGCCAGTTCGTCCATCAGCGTTTGAAGTGGCTGAGGAGATGCTGGTTTCAGTTTATGGAAATAAGTGCACTTACATCACGCCAAGCATCTGTGATGGTTGTAAATAAGTTTGAAATGAAATATCTATCCTGTTTGCAGCTCCAAGCAAGCATAAACCACTTCTCTTTTGGAGAATGTCTTTGTCCACAAGTGATGCTGATAGTTGTAACATGTCTGAATGAGGAACTAGCACGCATGTTGTGTAGGTAATTCGACACACACTGTATTAAAAAAGAACAAAAAAAAAACTGGCTCAGTGGCATAACAACTGATCCACATGTGCTTTGCTGCTGAAAAGCTCGACCCATGCAGAGAAAAGCGATAGAAGAATCAGGAGTTTTGCAGCAGATTTGTAATGTGGGCCGATCCGACATGTACTGTACATGCTGATTTAAAGTACAGTATAAAAGGAAATAAATCACATGATAATCTCAATATATCAATGAAAGTCAGAGATTAGTATCAACCACTGTAAAGGTTTATAGTTTCTTCCTTTGAACCGAACAATGTGTTAATTACAATATACTCCAATGGTGAAGCACAACCTAGTTCTCTATACTGTCAGCATGTTCGCCAAATATGAGAGAAGACATTGCTTCTGTTAGTAAGACACTCAGATTAAAGGCCTCTTCACACCTCCCTTGTTTTGGTCCGGACTTTTGGACTTTTCAGTTTGATCCTAAACAAAATTACAGTCGACAAAACATCTGAACGTTGGTCTGACAAAAAGAGGTGGTCTCGGTCCGGATCAGACTGAACCATGGTTTGCTTTCTTTCTAGTGTGAAAACATTTTTTTTGGATGGTTCGGACTTTTGGACCAATTGCAGGAAGTTCTGGCCGGCTACTGAATGATAATAAGCATTCCGCAGAAGCAGCTGAGGGAAAGCAAGATTTCCTTTGGCTCACACCCAATACATTCAAGTTGAGATAATAATTTGTGTATTTTTTAGATAAACGGATTTTGAACATCTCATTGAACTCACTAAAAACAACAATAATATAAAGTCAGGGCAATCCCCACACTGACTAACGGAGTGTAGAAACACCAGATACCAGATGTACAGTATAAACAATGTGTACACACAAAAGCCACGCGTTCGCCTTTTCCCCCCACACATAAACTGGTATTTATAAAGGAAGAATGTGTGCACTTCAGACCAGGCGTACTCGGTTTTAGCTGAGATAGCCGAGGGTGATATGATGAGGGGGAATATGAGTTGAGAGATGGGTAACATTGTTTTAAGGTTGTTTTCCAATTTCACCGATTGTGTTATAATTTTTATAAAGCGACGCACGGTGGTGCAGTGGTTAGCACTGGCGCCTCACAGCTAGAGGGTTGCAGGTTCGAATCCGGCTTGGGACCCTTCTGTGTGGAGTTTGCATGTTCTCCCCGTGTGAGCGTGGGTTTTCTCCGGGTACTCCGGTTTCCTCCCACAGTCCAAAGACATGCAGGTTAGGTTAATTGTGGACTCTAAAAATTGCCCGTAGGTGTGAATGTGAGCGTGAATGGTTGTCTGTCTCTATGTGTCAGCCCTGCGATGGACTGGCGACCTGTCCAGGGTGTACCCTGCCTTCGCCCAATGTCGGCTGGGATCGGCTCCAGCCCCCCCGCGACCCCTAACGGGATAAGCGGTTGCAGATGGATGGATGGTGTTATAATTTTTGCAGTCAGCACAACATTCTGTAAAATGTCAATCAAAGACACATTTATAAAATTTATTTTCAATTATTTGAGTGAATTTCGTCGTTCTTTTTATTTACAGTTGAGCCGTCATCTCCCTGTTAATGACTGTTTAATTTTACCCTGACTTGTGAAGTACTTTGTGAACATGAGCGCTATGAATTAATATTTGATCCTCCTTCTGATGTAACAACAATGATGATCGAGATTTTACAGCGAATGAATGAATTAGTGGTGTGAATGCTACAGACGTCAACCACGGCTCTGAGACATCAGTAGGTTAAAATCTCTGGCCCCGACCATGGCTCTGAAATATCAGTTAGTTAGAATCTATGGCCCCGATCATGGCTCTGAAATACCAGCAGCATAACTGTGCTGTGTATTGATAAATCCATGAAGCTGTCCGTGGTGCTGAAGGAGCAGATGGATTTGTCATTTTTTTCTGACCTAACTAGTTGTTCACGGGGCGGTTCTCTAATTGGGGTGAACGAAACAAACCCGGTTCGTCCCCGATAGAAAATTAACAAATCGCCTAATGCATGTGCGCCCAGCTTCACAACGAGTGAGATTTATAAAGCAGAACCAGACGTACATTCAGCTTTCTAAATCTGAGAAAAAACATGTGTATGCATATTTCTTAAATATATATAATATAACTTTTTTTGTTCTCTAGATTTAATGGGTCTTTTTTACCGCTTGATAATTCTGAAAACTATTTCCGAAAACTAACGCCCATTGTTCCGGAGACCCATTGCTCCGAAAATACACACGCTCCCTTCAATGAACAGAAGCACATGGCTAATTATTAAGCAGAATGACGTCATTGGAGCGTTTTATTTTAATCCTGACCCTCGCCAGAGCTACAAGTATTTCTCCTTGAGCCTCGCTGCGTGACTGGGGGAAATTGCATAACCCTCCCTCCACCATAGATAACTATATTGTATTATATTCAAACCAAAGGTAGGCAGTATTGGAGGCTGACCTTTTCCAACGTTTAATAGCGAACGGTGTCTCGTAAATCTTGGCCCTCTCACCCCCGTTCCCTCATCGGGGAAAAAAAATTAAATACCAGCCCAACTCATTGTGTCCTCTCCTACAGTACTGCAAAAGTTACCTATGACAAATCAACTTGCATGCAAAGAGCACGGAGGGAGTGAGAGTTATCACCAAAATAAACAGCTAATTTCTTAGCAAAATGCAAATCCTCTTTACAGAAAATCACATCATCCCACAAACTGTGTGTGCACTTCAGCAGAATATGGGTACATGACAGCCACTCCTCCAATTTACAATTTAATAAGCCTACAAATCACACACACACACACACACACATCACAGCGTGCACATCGCCAACATTATTAATTATTAATTAATGACCGTTTTCCCAAATAAACCGTTACAAACACAACACTTGCAGCAGCGGTCAGAATAATATCAGTTGGCATTTCAGCCGAGAAAACACAATTAGAACTGATGAATTCTGGGTAGGACAGGTGTCTTTGCTGTCGAGACTGTGAAGACAACCCAATAACACGGGAAAGTGTGTCAATAGCACAACATTACAAGGACATTTTGAATGTCATGAGACGCATTTTGGGCTTTTCGCGTGTCATTTGTACGCCATGAAACAAGCTGAAATCAAACCCGGGACATAACAGTAATGTACACTTGCCAACCCTCCCGATTTTCATCGCCCTCTCCTGGTTTCTTCCCGGGGTCACAATTCTCCCACTTTTCCCCAGATTTATGGCAATTTTTCACACCTTCTTTCCTTTTCGTTATCTCAACATGTTTCTGGCACAGACTGTACAGCGTGTATAAACTCTACTCTTTTCCACCCGGATGGCAATGGAGCTACACCGACCCCGCGGCGCGGTTTGGGCTGCACTCGCCACACATCACAGCATCACAGCAAAGCCGTCGTGGCGCTGCGCAAGCTGTTAGAAATAACGGGTTTCAGAGTGCATTTGTGGCGTTTTAGCGTTGTGTCTGAATGGACCTTCAGTGAGTGAGAGAAGAAGAGAGAAATAGAGAGAACTAAGAGAAAGAAAAACTCAAGCAGGAGCAAAAAATGAATAAAAAATTATGAGTTTATACCAGAGATTCACACAAGTTCATGTTAGAGGGGCGAATTATTCAGTTTTCTTTCCTGAGAATTTAAACTAAAATTAAAAGTAGGCCTATTTAACAGAAAAGCGCTGTTGCAGTGCACTTATTATTTTGTTATTTTCATTCTGTAACCCTCCGAGACCCGTGACAGACTTTACTGTCTTTCAGACGATCTAGTAGGTTCAGTTTTAGAGCTAGAGTGAAGCTACAGATATCATATGAAACTAGAAAACCTAAAGAATCGATTGCTTACCATGTTGCCAACCATGTCATGTTACCATGTCGGGACGGAGGCTAAATAACACTCCACGTTTGGGCTAAATTTTAGCGAGGAAAAACTGGCATGGCCATTTTCAAAGGGGTCCCTTGACCTCTGACCTCCAGATATGTGAATGTAAATGGGTTCTATGGGTACCAACGAGTCTCCCCTTTACAGACGTGCTCACTTTATGATAATCACATGCAGTTTTTTCATGCAGTATAAATGTGTTATTGTCTCCTATTCTAAAATGGTTTGTTTGAATATTTCTGCATCCTGGGGTCCCTAAACAGTCTTGAATTATATAAATTGGGTATCACTGTAAAGCTGAGGCTCTTGTGGATCCAATGAGCCCAACTGTATTCATGTGTGACGATGTTAGTCCCCATACATTTCAATGTATTGAAACCATTTTTTTTAAAGGGACTATTGTAACTTTCAGAATGTCTTGTTAACAGCGACACCTGTGGCCGTTAAGTCAACGAAAGTCAGCTTCGGGCTCACGCTTGCTCGCTCTCAATAGACATGAACGAGCATCGCTCAAAACAGTGAGGTGACACACGTCAGCTAAAACCACAATATCACTCTATATTTCAGCTGTTTGGCAGCAATGTTAGCTGACCAGACGAAGGTCTGTCCATGAACATGATTTAGATCTGATCCTAGTGTTGGCTAGCGGGTCGGTGCCGGGGCTGAAGCAGGAAGAGAAACGTTATCGTCTCCCACAGGGAGACACCGGCACCCGGTCGGAGACGATAATGTTTCTCACTGCGGAGCTCCGTCACTTCACAAGACACGGAAAACCTCTGTTGGTCTGGAGGAGCTGCAGCAGTTATTTCTGCATAAACGTCCACTGTACATTCACTAGATATTCTCAGAGCTAAACTAACTCTTCTGCAGTGTGGAGTGAGCGCGCGTTCAAGTCAGGCAGAGGAGGAGAGACTCCAGCCACACGCGAGCGTGCATGGGATCCCGACCCGGTACATTTATGTGTGTAAGAAGTTACAAACAGTCCCATTAAAACGTGACCTCACTGTATAAATGACCTGTGGTGACCTCTAGGATAATCACAGCCTCATGAAACTTTACAGCCACAAACTAGAGACATAGAGCATTCAGAGGACGGATGGCTTGTACCCTCCTAAAAATGACAAAAATGGGTCTGTTGTGGGTCTCAAAGGGTTAAAAGTCACCAGAATACAGGAAAACAAAGTCTCTGAAACTCTAATTTACCTGGGGAAGGAGCCCCAGACACTTTGGTTCTGAAGTCCTCCCTATTTTTGAGGTCTCAACGTTGGCAAGTACGGTGGCATGCGCTGTGACCACTCGGCTACGAAGGCGCTCCGATATTTACATTGTCCCGGCGGCGTTGCATACATCAGTTCATGTGGCACATGGGAACAAATCATATGCTGCTGTTTCTCCCTGTATGAGTGGATGTTGCTGCTTCTGCATGTGTGTGACCTTATGTGGTCATGTGGCCGCTGGGCCAGAATATTATACTGCTGTGTGCAATGGGCTCGTTAATTATTATTTATTTTTTTACGGCTTCTGTTTTATTACTTATATATCTGTACGAATGGTTCAACATTAATAACGCTGCGGTTGTACTGCCAGCTGTCTGAGTCAGTTATCGAGGAGTGCCATGCAAAGCTGCTAATGCCGTCGATGATGTGGAATGATTTATAAATTTAGTTCACGTTGGTGCCTGTAATGTTACTTAATTATTTAACAAGTAAAGTTATTTTAAGAGTTGCCTACTTTTGCAAAAAATAATGTATCTAACAGTTTGGAGGTGATTTTCTCTCACCCTCAGTATGAATTCTGGCCTCTCTACTGAAAACATCACCTCATAAAGCTGCTCTGACAAACGAGCAAACAGATGCCTTTTCACACATCCAGCAGACATCAGAAGTCATTTGGATTCATGTTTTAGCGTCACCTGATGAATGTCACTTGGGTCTTCACTAGTCGCTAACTTTGTCTGCCGTTTGACGCAGACACTGGATTCATCACAGCTTTGTTGCTGGAAACAGCCCCCTGCTGCTCCAAGGAGACGGGATTGATAAGCGTGGAGTTCGCGGACTGTAAAACCAAAACAATGAGTTAAAAACTCCATAAAGCTGAGGGGGAAACTGTGAAATTGGGTAATAATTCTTTGTGGACTACGAGCAACAAACATCACACCAAGTCATTTGATCCATAAATGATCGATTAGTGCAGCTTTAAAAAATATATTGCCCACTGTGCCAGCACCAACGTAGTTATTATATAATGGAATTGTAATTGTAAAAACGTTATGGGCAGTGTTCTCTAGCGTCCCGTGTGACGGTCAGAAGTCAGCTACACTGGTATACTGGTATACTGGTCTTCACACTCAGTGGACTCCCCAACTACAGAGCAAAAGGTCACCTTCCAGATCTCCTATTTTACGATCCAAGAAAACACTGGAAGAGAGGTCAGAGGTCAAACCTGGAACACTGTTGACAGTTCTGAGAACATCCGACTGAGGAATCTGAGTTATCTGAGTTATCTCTCTCAGTCAATGAGGTAACTTTGATTTGGGGGGGACAGCTTCAGGAGGATAAATCAGCCTGACAGTAGTTTTTACGTCTGCATCACGTCTATCATCGGACATCTGGGGCCGCTCCACACTGCACGCCTTTTATCTGTTCATGGGTCCACATATGGTTGCAAAAATGGACATATATTATTCTAATCAGCAATGTATTTGGACTTTTATTCCATAATTACTCTGAAAAAATAGATATATTGGGGGGGAAAAAAAACAACCTCTTATAGCCTCTAAAATATTGCTGTTTCATAAAGGAACCCCGCTGGGATTATCTCCTGCAAATAATAACAAAGTGAGTTTTGCTTTCATGCAAGGAGAAGCAGACATCCCACTTTCCAAATAGTTTGTATTTCATATCAAGATTTAAATCAAACCCCACAGGATGGTTTTGGAGTCGGGAGGGGGGACAACTGAAGGCCACATGAGGAGTTTCACAGAGGAAATGAAGCCTCAAAGCTTCATTATAGTGCAAAAAAATTAAAAAGCTTGTAGTCACAGGGTTAAATAAACAAAGCATGTATGAACGAACACGGCGGGATTATTCACCATTGATCCATGACCCAAAAAAAAAAAAAGATCATGAGACTCATCCATCCATTCAGCCATCTATCCATTATCTACTGTTTATCCGGGGCCGGGTCGAGGGGGGCCAGCAGGCTTAGCGGAGTATTCCAGACGTCCCTCTCCCCAGCAACGTTTTCCAGCTCGGGGACCCCGAGGCGTTCCCAGGCCAGATGAGATATATAATCTCTCCAGTGTGTTCTGGGTCTGCCCCGGGGCCTCTTACCAGTTCAGGAGGCATCATGATCAGATGCCCCGAACTTTCGACGCGAAGGAGCAGCGTCTCTACTCCGAGCTCTATCTCTAAGGCTGAGCCACCCTACGGAGGAAACTCTTTTCATCTGCTTGTATCTGCGATCTCATTCTTTCGTTCACTATGCAAAGCTCGTGACCACAGGTGAGCGTTGGAATGTAAACCGGTAAATCGAGAGCTTAACGTAAACTGTATTTGTCGTATCCATACAGGTACATACATGAAATTTGACCTCTGCATTGAACCCATCCTTAGGAGCTGCAGGCTGCTGTGGATCAACTTGGGGTTCAGTGTCTCGCTCAAGGACACTTCGACATGAAGGACCTGGGGATCGAACCGCCAACCTTGCGGCTAAAGGACGACCACTCTACCCACTGAGCTGCAGCCGCCCCGACGATGTCTATTGCTATTTTTCATATGCTCTATATGTGTGATTGGTGTTGATGGTACTTTTTACAGTATTCCCCCCCCCCCATCCCCCCTCTCCCAAATCATTACAAACATCTTGATTTTCGGAAACACTCCGTTCGTCTAATCATCTGAGCTCTATAAGACGGTTTTGGGAGACAGTAAATAATTTGGTCAGTCGGTGCACTAATAAGGCTTTCTGTTCCCCCGGGGGACCTGGAACACTAACAGGAACCAGCAATCAGGTTCTCTGAGGCTGACTCCAATTAGTGATCCTATCGTGCTGTTATTGACCTTTGAACCTTTCATTTGTTGGTCAGCCAGACCTGATCTGAACTGTGTGTGTGTGTGTGTGTGTGTGTGTGTGTGTGTGTGTGCACCTTCGGGCACACATTTCAGACTAAAGACCAGTTAATTAGGGACGGCTCGTGCAATGTGTGTGTTGTAGATCTACAGTACGATAGACTGCTACGGGTGGACGATACCGCACAATTTGTTTTTGATACGATACCAAGTAATACGGGGCCAAACATCAACAATATAGATACCAATACAATACTTTCTATAATTAAAAGCTGTTTATGCTTTCATGTTGCTTCCACTGTTAATTATTTATCACATGCATGTTAGAAAAACAGGACACTTTTTAAAGGTTAATAACAAAAATATGTTTTTTTATTATTGTAAATTGAATGTGGAAACGTTATTTTTGAGAATACTTAAAGGTAGGGTCGACGATGTTGGAAAGCTAGCATAATTTGAGAGTAGCATCGCCTCAGGAGCTCCGTCTAAACTCCCCCCCCCGTCCCCACGGGTCTCCTTCCAAGGCAACGCCCCCCCCACACACACACACACACACTAATGCACGAGCACCGCCGCATCATAACTACTTCACAGACACAGAGCGGAGAGAGGACCTCAACTCAACAACGCTACCTCATGACAAGTAACCGCGGCAGTGCTGCTGCAGGGCTGAGTTTTCTCTTCCATTCTCCAGGAGTTGTGTGACGGCGACGCGCTTTGAGTTCAGAATGGAGCACGCGAAGGGTAGAGTACGAGCAGGGAGGCAGGGAGGCACAATGTACACAACATCACAACAGCAGTGAGAAGCAAACGATACAACCGATCATTGTTTGCAGACAGACAGTTCTACTCTTTGATAAAATACAGACGGGTGTAGAAGAGTATCGATCCTATTGACGCCAGAATCGATCTTCAAAACGAGACGTAGGTATCGGTAGTATCGATATTTTCACATCGATCCGCTCACTTCTATAGAATACGATACATTTACCAGTTTCACATCAGTCTTTGTGCATTTTCAAGAGTGCTACTATATGACGGGCTTATCTTTTTTTGGTTATTTTATTATAGTAGGTAATTGGATTTTTTATTTATTTATGGACATCCAGGGACCGACTGGCTGATCTGAAAACCTTCTTACCAACAAAGAGCCTGTTTACTGATGAACGGATGTGAACATGTCTTCTGGCAGCAGGTAAGGAAACGTTTATGATGTCTGGGATGAAAGAAAATCATTTAAACTGATCTACACCTCAACACTCCCTGCCCGCCTCACTGTATACATATATATATATATCCTTTATTTAACCAGGTGAAAAACTCATTGAGATTAAAATCTCTTTTCCAAAAGTGACCTGGCCAAGAGGGCAGCATAGACATCGTCACCACAATAAAACATCAACACAAGCAGACAAAAACAACAGTCACACACCGCAAGGGAACAAGCATGACATCCAGTTTGTATGCAACACAAAAAAATTGCTCTAACGCACAAACAGGTCAATATCAAAATAATTCAATGAGAAAATCAAGAGCAATCACATCGACCTATAGTGCCACTTTCTAGGATCCTTTAAAATGGACTGAAATTCCCTTGTACAGTAGTAACCAGCTCTTACAGGTCCCTCTGTACATTATTCCAGGAAGAAGGAGCAGCGTATTTCAATGCTTTTTTTGCCCTAACTCCGTTCTAACCTCTGGGACCAACATCTGTAGAACATTGTGAGAGCGCAGGCCACACTGATTGCGGTTTGTGCGCATGAATGTACACAGTGTTGAACCAGATTTCCACAGCCAGAAATAAAACATAAAGCACAATGGTAACCATTATCCAGCTTCTTTAGGCACTGGTCAGGTGCATTCATACAGAGCAGATCACCGTAATCCAATAAAAGTAAAAAAAAGTTGCTGAAATCAAATGTTTCCTCGCCTGGAGGGAGAAACAGGATTTGTTACTGTAATCCTGTCATTTTCAATATAAGGTAGCCTACATGTTATCTCTGTCATTTCAGTTCACGTTCTAACCTAGGCTGATGAAAATGTCATCCCAACAAACAGACAAAATATCACCATCTCTCCTTGATACAGCCGTGCTAGCTGTCGCTCACTTTGATCCAGACATTAAATATCTCAACAACTATCTGACTAAGTGCCAAGAAGTGTTGTGTTCCACACAGGATGATCCTCCACTACCAGCAAGGTTGACATTATGGTCTGTTAGTGAAATGTCTTGATGAACTATTGGATGAATTGTTTGGTGCATTCATGCCCCCCTCAGGATGAATTGTAATAACCCTCTAACTTCTCATCTAGCACCATCTTCAGGTCAAAATTTCAATTTGTCCAATACTTTGGTATTTATAGCTAAATACTTCAACATCCTCATCATCCTCACATTTTGTGTTTAGTGCGAATTGGCACATGTTAGCATGCTAACAGGCTAAACTACGGTGGTGAAAAATGGCCAACATTATACCTGCTAAACATGTGAGCATTGTTGTTGCCAGCATGCTAGCATTAGCATTTAGCTCCTCTGTGTCTAAGTAGAGCCTCCCAGAGCTGCTAGTGTTGCTTCAGTCTCTCGTTCAATACCAACGCATGCAACACCTGCTTGGAGTTAGACTAGTGTTGTCTGGCATTGGGACATGTTCTATGTCCAGAATGGCATTCTGGGAAACGTAGGAAATCACAAACAGAACCAGAAGCAACCGAGGCAGGTCGAGGGAGCGTGGGTTTACAGCAAAAGGAGCTTACAGTGCCGAGTCACTGAGTAACCGAACACCGCCGGCACATCTGACAGGTGAAAGGGAGGATTTCTCCTCAAAGGCCGCCGTCGGCCTCCGATATGGGCTCCAGAGGTAACACCTACCAGAAACAACACTTCACAGGAGGGTCTGGTTCACATTTATCTGTCCATCTTCTGCATAATTTGACCTTTCCCATCCCCCCCCCCAACCCACTGCGATGCTGGTCCCGCCTCCAGTACAAACCTCCCATTATGTCTTCATCATCAACAGCGGGGCAAGGTACTGCTACTTAAGCAGAGAAAAAAGAAGAAACAGAGGAGAGGGGGATAAACAGTGGTTTGAGGAAAGAAAAGCCTCATAGAGAGAGAGAGAGAGAACCAGAGACGGGGGGAATAGAGACAGCGAGAGAGAAGAAGTGAAACAGAGCAGAAAAGACAAAAACCACACAATTAGAGGTGAAGTGTGGGAAAAGGGAGGGACGACAAAGAAGGAGAGTGGTGACTTGTGGACCAAAGAGGCAGAGAAATAAAAGCGAGAAAGAAAAGTGGGGGGCAAAAAAAGAGAGAGCGGCACACTGTAGAAACGAGAGAAACTGACTGGCAGACAGCTGACCCCCGGGAACCACAGGTAAGGCCAACGGAAATTTTGATCTTATCTGGTCATGTTGAAAAAGTTCCAAGGAATTCGTTTGAGCGATGGAAATGCACCGCGAGGACACAATCACTTGTAGCATGTATGGGAAATCTCAAATCTCACTTCTTTTCTGGTACTTAATCTTGGTTATCAGAGAAATAATATTGCTGAATTTAGTGGAGATCATCTTCTGTGAGGTTGTTGAAGAAAATCCTCTCCTGTGTGCCAGCTGCTTTGAAAGGGTTTCCCCAGCTGGGGCCTGTAAAGTGCAATAAAACGCACAATTAAAATAGAAATCTGGCAACAAAGGAACCAATCAGTCTCTGATAAATTTAGCATTTTTTGGATCAACGTGTCCAATTTGTTTGGATCGCCTCCGTGATTTGACTTGGAGTGTTTTAATGCGGTTGAGAGAGAAAGCCAGAACAAGGTCGATTCAGGTTGTAAATTCTGACGGAGAACCGTAACGGTTTACATAAACTCCTGCAGTAAATCCCAGTTGTAGTAAATTCATTTCTTCACGTCTTACATGTATTTACTACACCATGTGCAGAAAATGTGAGCATATATATTCTTCCCTATTCCTGTTTGAAGCAAAGCCCCGCCGCCGCCGGGGCTCCGACTATCGACTCCACGATCTCGGTCTGTTATCAGCGATATAAAGGGAGATTGTTGACAGCCCCGTCACAATGAGCAGATAAAAGGGGGGAAAGAAAAGCGGTCGGACTCGTTATAAGTTGTGAACCCGGCTGACTTTTAGCCACTGAAGCAGCATTTTGTTATTCTAGTATCAACAGATTCCTGATCAGAGATAAGAACCTGCTAAAAGTTGTGGACAGAAGTCGAAGCTGCTGCATTGAAAAAAATAAATAAACTTGGGATTCATTTCTACACTTTACATGAAACCAGTGTCTTAAACACACATTACATTAATAGCATTATATTTATATATATTATATTATATATATATATATATATATAGTTTTTAATATTGTATTAAAAGTGTGCTTTTAATTCCACAAATATGTTAAGAATATTTTAAAATGCCGATCCAATGTTAAGGAGCTTTTTTATGACCCGTAACCTCTGGTTAAAAGTTACAAGTTTTACAAGAATTCTGTATAAAAGTCAATAAAACATTGTTTATTTCAACAATTACACTCTGGATAAACAAAGTTTTATCTTTTCTTAATGTGCTTCATATCCAATTAAAGTTTTCCTGTAATAATAACTTTATTAAATATTATTTCAAGCTGCTCTTGAATATCTGTCAGAGTAAAATAATATTGTAATTTTAATGTGTTAAAGTGAATAATGCACACAAAAGATTTTCTTTCTTGCTCATGACATAAAAATGTTTTAAAAGAAAATGAAAAATAAATAAGCATGAAAAAAAAAAAATAATAATTTTTTTTTTTGTTAGAGCTCATAGATTTCTGTCTCTTGGATTAAATGAGAAAACACAATTCCCTTTAGAACAAAAACATGCCATGTAATAATTAGAATGCATGAGTAACATGTCTGCACATAATTACGCCTTTTCAATATTGAAATTGTGAAGTTTTATGTATAATTCATAAAAGAGTTGTTATGATTTGTTGTTATAACTCGTATAATCTTTGCACGTAATCACTGAGCAATAACAGTAAAACAGCTGTAAAACATCAGCATTACAAAGCAGTAACTGTAAATATATCATTATGCATGATAATGAACAATAATAGGGATATATATTGTAGGTATGGTTTAAATAAAAAATCACAGAGTAGTGTCTTAAACACTGTATTTAATTACAGTATATTGCTGTTGCCTGCGGCAACATGATGGTCGTTATCCTGAGGAATGCTGGGTAAACAAAGTCATTTCAATCAGCAACTTGATGGTTGATTAAAGTCATCTCTCAGAAATAATACTCTGATACAAAACGTGCAACTTAAGCTTCGATTTCAATAATCGGCATCTAACGAAGAGGATCAGAAGAATAGATGTGATCTTCGTCTGACCCTTCGACAACTACGTCCAGATGTGAAACACACACTTCTTCTGCTGTAGAGAGCAGATAACAGTCGGTCTGTCGTGTACAGTGAGGACACTTTGTGATCACCATTATCGTGCTGAAATGAACATCCTGTGAGCCGTAATGCGGGACGTTTCCACTGTTTTCATTTTGTTTCTGGTGTCGAGCAACCGATGCTCTAGTAGTTTACTGCACTTACTGTAGCATACGGTGAAGTCTGGTCTGTAACAGAGGAGCGTTTGGTGGAGTGAATGCTAAAAAAATATACTCACTGTGTGTGTGTGTGTGTGTGTGTGTGTGTGTGTGTTGGTTTGTCTTGCTTTTTTATTGTTTTTTATCTGCTATACTAGATATGATATTAAAAGGAAATATTTCCTTTCTGTTAACCAAAAGGAAAAGTAAGCAGAATAAATAGTCGGTTTGATTGAAAGATATTTAAACTTAAATGACGAACCTCCCCAAATCATTTCCTTATGTATCGGTATGTTTAAAAGGCACTGAAGGGAACCAGATCAATCTGAATAATCAGGTTACACAGAAAATTGAGCGTGGTTTCATGCCCCGTAGTCTCCTGGTTACTGTGAAATCTGTGTATTCAGGCATCTGGGAATTATGGCATTTTTATTTAAGTGTATTAGTGATACAAGAACCTGCCCCTTGACTTTGTGTGTGCGTGTGTGTGTGTGTGTGTGTGTGTGTGTGTGTGTGTGTGTGTGTGTGTGTGTGTGTGTGTGTGTGTGCGTGTTTCTCCGTACTGAAAGTGCATTTACTGCACAACTGTGTCTGAACTGACTAATTTAAACTTTTAGAGGCTATTTAGTGTCGGACTTTGAATTAAATTATTTTTGAATGCAAGGATTAATTGTTACGCAGCTTCACAGTGATATATTTTCCCTCTCTGAACTTTTTCCTGCACACGCGTTCATGTAAGAAGCTGATCAGAAACCCAGCATTGTTATCCGTATATGTTTTTTTCTGGAGATATGTACCCGCGGAGACCAGGTTTCACTGATTAAGGAAACCAGGTTTTCTGGTTTACATGAAAGGAAAAGTCTAGTAATATTCTATATTTGAAATGAAAAGACCAAAACAGCAATGATCTGATCCTACTGACAAGTATTAAGTATCGTATCAGAGCCTGATGTATCTTCTTCCTCTGTGCCGTATCAACCCTGTCTCCTACAAAATTACGCTTTCGTATAACTAAACTGAATTTGCTGTTACGTTTCGAGGGAAACGTACTTTCTCCCAGTTTTAAACCGTCTTAAACACATTGTAAATTGAAACAAACAACAAAACACAACTTTGTTAGGTTTAGGCGACAAAACTACTTGATTAGGTTTAGTACAAAACAAAACCCATCATGATTTGGCTTAAAATGATTCACACGGGACATGAGCAGCGGTCTCAGGTGTTAGTTTGACCCATCAACCACCACTCCCACCCGCCCGTAGTGGACTTTCTTGGATATTATACCACATAACTTTCAACAACGGTTATCTCGATATGCTACGTTACATGCTCTGCGCGTCGCCCGTTGTGCTACGTCGCTCACTGCGGCCGTCCGCGGGCTTACGACAAACGTTATCCGCGGCAAAATACATTCCCTTCCAAACGGAACAGCGAATGCAGTTTATCTGTTTGGGAAGGTCACGGCTGCGTAGCGCTCCATTAAAAACACATCACCGAGCCGCACTGGTTCACTGGGTGACACGCTCACCGCCATTACCATGAACCCACACGATCCCACACACGCCGTCCTGCTGCCACAAACACTCAGTAGAGTACCACGTGGATTAATCCGCCGCTGAAAATAGTCCCACGACAAATGCACCGTTTCCTCCAGTTTGAGTGACGTTTGTTAAAAAACCACAGAGACCAGCTGTTTTAGGAGATTACTGAAACTATATATCTGTGAGCGGTTTTAAAGAACAGTCGTCAGTAGGAGCCAACGGGCTTTGGGGCTGAGTGAGGCAGTCGGGAAGTAGCCTATAGAATTAGATTAAAACAGCAGCAACAAATTTGTCGCTCCAGTTACACGTCTATCAGCTCTGTTTTATTTTTAATTTTCTCTTTCCTTGTGGCTTTTATCCGTTTCTTCTCACCCTCCGAACATGCTGCGATAGAATAGAAAACGAGATGTTTCATATCTCCAGGAAACTTGTTGGCACTGACAGTATTATCTTGTCGTGTCTGGTTCTGTGTTATAATGGCACGAGAGGAATGGGATGTAGTCTATATCACATTACTTCAGTAGATTCAGTTGTTTTCCAATTTTTCAAACGGCGACCCACCCTGTGGAGTGTGTTGGAAAGCCTGATGGGTGAGAAATGAAATATCAACAGTTTTGTAGGGGAGGGATGCTGACTTCAATATGCTGGACGGCATGAAAGAGAAACCCACTGTGGCGTGTTGTTATAAAAAGATCCAGAAAGTCAGATATTATCTTACTTTAAAAACATTTTTTTAAGTGTTTAAATAAAAATCTGAATTTTTTTTTTTCCCCGACGTGGAAAGAAAATATTTTGCTGATTAGAATAATTTACGTGTACCTGTGGAAGCAGCAGCAGATGAAAGGCGAGCAGTGTGGAGCGGCCCCAGATGTCAGATGATAGACGTGACACAGACGTAAAAGCTACTGTCGGGCTGATTTATCCTCCTGAAGTCGTCCCCGCAAATCTGCCAGAAGTCTCTCGCCTTTCCTTTAAAGCTTTTTTGATAACTGATTGTCTCTGCTCCGTCTAAACAACAACAAACAAACACACTTTGACCTTTGACTTTTCTATGATTGTAAAGCAGGAGATCTGGAGCATTGTTCTGTCATGTGTGTGTGAAATTATTATTGAGTTTGTTTACACTTTAATATTCACAGAGTAGCCTAAAAACACACATTGTAGCATTTATAGCTTCACCTCATTGGCAATGCTAGACGTGTTTTTCTAAAAAACTAATTTATATTGTAATAAAAAAATACACAATTACATAATCCAGGGACATAAAATACAAATCTACAATTAATGGTCCACGAAAGTCGATAAAATCGAAATGAAACACACCTGATTGTTTTTACGCACCATTTGATTTTGATCTATTTTGCCTTTGTGAGCTCATAGACATTCGACAGTTAACACAGCATGCTAATAATAAAACCGTCATATAAATAAAAATGACTTCTAAGAAGGGGAAACGATGCATAATTCACAGAAATCCAAAACAATATGAATCATATAATAATAATACATATCGGTTGAGATGAACTTTAGTCTTACATTATCAAACTGCTATCTCGGATTGGAACAACTAAAACATTTTTCTACAACAATTTATAAACGTTCCCGTTTAAGAGCAGCAGAGATTATAGAGCCAAGAAAAACTTTAAACTCCTTCACATTTTTAGCCGGTTTTCTGGTTGTAAATTTCGGAGGCATTTTAGCGTCCCCGAGATGTGCCCTGAATAACTGAGCCAGTAACTTTTCACAGACTCCCGAGCAGAGTTATTATTATTATTATTATTATTATACATTTCTAGATATTATTTGAGGTCAAATATTTAGCTCCATTAACCAATATTTTTATATTAGCATTAAATTAAATGATGTATGCGTGAATGTGAAAAGGCCCACAGAGACGGATTACCCACTCTGCAGCTCCACTGAACCTCTTCTAGCCGGTGGTTTGGGTTTTACAGCACATTTACTGTTTGATTAAGTCTCCCCGCTCTCATTAATCTGCTTCTAGCGGCAGTAAACAGCTGTTTTCAACCGCTGTGTTGGTTTCAAATAGCAAAAATACTTGTAAACATGCATCAGCAGAGGGAAAAGTAGACATTTTTTCTTTTTTAAATTTGTGAAACTGTCGTCATTGGAATCCATTACCAACTGCTGTAAATCTAAGCAGATGCCGCCCCTCCGTGAAGAAACAAGATACAAACTTTTTCAAACTTCTCTCGAGACGACAGGGGGGCGAGTGTTTGATGCTCACAATATAGATTTCTTGGTGGAATATTTCTTTGTGGGCTCGTCATCACAATGGATGGGCCGAGAGAACGCACTGAGCGGAGCTACAAAGAGACACACACACACACACACACACACACACACACACACACACACACACACACACACACACACACACACACACATACACACACACACACACACGTGACGGTTAACCAGCCGGACTGCACACAGATGTGCGGTGAAAAAGAAAACGTGAATAATTTAGTGAAGATGGACCACAAATGTGACCACAGGACAAAACCTTAACCTCAATCACAAAACTCTCCCATGAGTTGCTTTTGTAAACTTCTTATTTAGTAAACAACATATATAACAATAACAACATATAGCATTACCAAGATATATGGTCAACAACTTCTACTTTTCTATTTATTTTTTTCCGTTTTGTTGTTTTTGGGGTTGTCTTACCCATCACATGGTGGGGGGTTGTTTAAAGGCTGGAGGGGAGAATAAGAATGTCATGTCATGTTCATAATAAACATGAACAAACAAGCATACCATACTTCAAATGATCCACGTCTAGTATTACAGATATATGTAGAGGCTGATGATTTGCAGCTGTACGTATCTAACCTCCAGTATAGAACAATATACATATAATACAACATTAACAACATTTAGATGGAATTGTTTTTTTTAGAATTATTATTAAAAAAATATGATTAATATTTACATTTTAACATGAGACATTTGATGATGTCTGTGTATTGTATGAGAGCGTGTGTATTAAATTAAATACTACAGTATTTCCTAAATGATTGATGGTCAATGTAACTGAACTATGAACTCAACCTACAAAATAAAGGCCTTAAAAAAAGAAAAAGCTGTTGTCAATGTATCTTATGTCTTTAAATCGGGGGAAACTGCACATATCTAAAAAATAACTTGACAATAATTACTGTATTATTATTCCTTGATAGAGACACAACACCTAATGATATAGATTATATTGTATTTGCATCGTTACTACAAAAATAAATGTTTATCTTTGATTAATGTTAAGAGAATGTTAACTTAATAAAAACTTAATTATTATGTATTATTTCCCCCTACAGAGGAGTTGGAAGTACCGTAGTCTTCCTCTCAAACCCGGGGCCAAAAACTAGAAATAACTGTAGATGAATGCATCAACTGAAATCATGTGCGTTTTGGCAGCTGGATTGTCGGAGGCGTTGCTTTTGAGTTCACAGAGATTTAATCGAGAAAATCGTGTGGCGTGACAAAACGAGGGACACGTGTCCCCCCCCTCCCATCCACTAAGTCTCGGTCATAGGGGTTGTTTCTGTAAAGCCGCCGACAAAAACTTTCAGTTTAAGTATGAACGCTCGGTTTGATCTTTAGTAGTGTGCACTTTTTTAAAAATGTCTTTACATTTCAATAGATCACAGCCAGTATTTCATCTCAAAATAAGAGACACACTAACATGACAAGACCATTTTTAGCTGTTTTAAATTGAACGTAGATTAAATGTAATTATTTCTCTGTGTCTGTTTAAAGCAAAGAAGCGTTAAGTTAGTCATTATGGCCAATATCACAGTTTTAATTGTTTTGAAAACTGTTTCTGATTTCAAACATGTTTGTTTTTTTTGTGTTGTGTTTTTATTTAGTTAAATAAAATCTGATTCATCTCGGCTTTCCAAAGTAAGACGCTCATTTCCGTTGTTATGAATAGAAACACCAAACTCGCAGGGTGAAATATTGCAGGTTGGCGTGTGTTTTCCTGCTGGTTCTGATTCTTTGGAAACCATACAAAAAGGGGGCAAAGGAAATAATATCCTAATGCCGCCAGCAGCTTCTGCAACGGAGCAGATCAATTTAAAAATGAACGCTGCGTATTTGTTTCCACCGCAGTTTTCCGAGACATGTTTCTTCACAAAATGTATGTGTGTGTTGGAACAGACAAAGTACAGAGGAAGATCCGTGGACTAATTTCTACCGAATGCAAGTCAGATGTTTTTTTCATAGTCTGACCGTCTTTGATGTAAAAAGCTAGTGTTTGTCTGATAAATTATTATTTAATATTCCTTAAATAACCCGTCAAGCTGCCATCTTACATAGCCTTTACATCCATTTATTTTTTTTACCCTTCTTCATAGGGTCTTTGTTTGGGGACTTTTTCCTCATGGAAGTGAGGGGGTTGTAAAGCACAGAAGGTGTCGTATCCTGTACGGAGTGTAAAGCCCCCCTGAGGCAATTTGTGATTTGTGATATTGGGCTGAAAAATAAAATTGACTTGACTTGACTTGAAACCGGTACCATCTGTTTGGTTGTTCTGCTGCCGAGGTCTGTGTTCACCTACTTTCTTCACCTTAATCTAATAAAAGTGCTCCTAATCTAATCAAAGTATGCACCCGTTAATCGCAGCTGAAATCCTTTTTTCCCTTTTTAAATTGACAGTACATAATCGGGGATAATGGTGAACAGTTTACAACTTATCAGGAGATTTACAGCTACGAGTGGAAACGTTGATCCACCTCCGTATTTCATACTTTAATGAACTGACCAAGAGAAAAAAGGCGGAGAACGGAACGAGGAATTTGACTGCCTTTCCACTTTTCCTCTAGAAACATCATACTCTAGTTCATTTTTCAGCGGAATCCCATTTATGGATTATTATAATCAATACCAAAATCTTTTTGTTTTGCGGGGCTGGTATTTATACATGTTTCATGTGCAGTTTCACAAGACTTTAATGTGTACATATACGCATACACACATGTAGTCCGGTGTAGCGGACAGGCTCACCGAAAAATCTGTTTCCTGTCGGTGTTGATCAGTTAATTGGTTCATCAATTACATAAAGCAGTCAGTGGGTGACAAAACAACAAGGTCAAGAGGTCAAATGAAGTACTGTTGAGTAGTAACATTCAGCCATTTTTAGTTATGATGCTGTCGAGAGAAATTACGTTTTTTCTTTTCCATTATCATTTTTTTTTTTTTTGCTGTAAAATTGTAGTATTTTGTTGATTTTTTTCCATCAAAGTCAAATGATTTTTAAAAAAAAAAAATTTAAATTTTATATTTAATGCTTGAATCATCAAAAAGTAATGAGTGAGAGCCCGACCATCAGTTATAATTTACTATTATTATTATTTCACAATTATTTCTTAATCAAACGAAATGGTATATTTTGATACATTATCAAGATCAAAATTTCTTAATTTTTTATTTATATATATAATTTTTTAGCTTGGGACATCAAATTTAATTACGACGTCTAGATGGTAAAATAGCTGGACAAAAAAAAACATTTGTTCAGACTTGATTATGATCTTCTTATCAAAATAATTCTACTAAACATCCACTGTTCTGTCACTATTAAAAACAACAAAACAACGAGGTCAAGAGGTCAAATGAAGAGCTGTTGAATAGGAACATCCATCATTTACAGTTGCTCTACACATGCTGTAGAGAAGCATGACATCTTTTCTTTTCCATTAACTGCTTTTTAAAAAAAATAATTTCTTGTACCATTGAAGTATTCTTAAATATTTTTTGGGTGTAAAAGTGTAGTATTATCTTCTATATTTTTCATCAAAGTCAAATGCTTTTTCCCTGTTTGAATCATCACACATTATATTAATAATAATATGTTTATTTAATTTATTTTTAATGTATTTGTTTATTTTTAATTACATAATCAATTATTTCTTAATAAAATACAACGGCACATTTTGATCAACATTTTTTAATTTCTTTATCATTTAGTTGTTTTTAGCACGGGGGGAGGGGGAGAGGGGGGCATAACCTT
Source organism: Sebastes fasciatus (assembly GCF_043250625.1). Taxonomy (NCBI): domain Eukaryota; kingdom Metazoa; phylum Chordata; class Actinopteri; order Perciformes; family Sebastidae; genus Sebastes; species Sebastes fasciatus. Next base: position 38,097,511 of record NC_133795.1, on the reverse strand, counting down.
TTATTTGACGTCTAGATGGGAAAATCTGAACGTTCTTGATCTTCTTATCAAAATAATTCTACTAAACATTCACTGTGCTGTAAATATTAAAAACAACAAAAAGTCCAGTACAAACTAAAGTAGCATGAATAATAACCAGCTCCATTCAACCACCACAAAGAGAGGACTATTGCTCCCTAAATAACTCTTCAGTAATAACTTTATGTATCAAAGAATACTGCAGCGTATTAAAAGATGTGTGTAAACTGCACTTCACAGGAGCTCTCCCTTCAGCACCACATAACCACCGAGTCCAGAGATGCAGTGACAGTAATATTTCTCACATGAGAAAAAACAACAAGAGAATGGTTTTAGGTTCCTGAACTCACAGCCTGAGGTGGCAGACGGTAACGGTGGCAGTTTGTCGGGTCACGCAGCCTCTCGAGAGCCATTTCTACTGATCGAAACTGTTTTCTCTTGTTTCTTCAAATCCTTTCCTGTTCTTTTATTGTCGGTCTCATGATGTACGTCTCCTTTCGAGTTTGACAAAGGCTGCGTTTGGCTTTGAAATATCAAACTTTTCCAAATGTGTTTATTGTTCTCCTGAAGTCCTTCATCAAGGTCTTCCTTGCAGCTCATAATCAGCTGGTTTATCCTGCATATCGTGAATATTGGACTTTAAATCTATTTACATCTGTATTGCAGCGTTATTAATTTTTTTACAAAGCACTGGACATTATAGAGATCAAACTTCCATGAATCCGAGAGGCCTGATGAGGTAGCCGGGGGGCTTTTTGCTCCCCAAACGAATTAGAAAACATCACATCTAAATCAGGACTGAGAAAAAAACATCAGCCGCTGAGTTTTAGTCACATAAACATATCGTGTTTTTTATTAATTCGGTGATTTGCAGGTCAAAAGATGCACATAAATAACTATATTTCAACATGCGGTTCCTTCATACTGAAATACGGTTATTTAAACGCAGTTAAAATCTCCAAATTACCTGGAATGATTGACTGTTTCTACTGAGAAAAAATATTGCAATGATACGCCGCGTTCTTGTCCCTACAGTCTGCGTCTCATATCTGGACAGCAGAGCAACTAGACCGTGCGTTTCATATTTTTGCCCGCACATCTGCACATGTTTTTGTTGCTTGTTAACTTCCCCCACTGAGTTTTTGTCATTGAGTCATTGTTCACCTCTTTAAATCATCCCGCTTTGAAATGGATCAATGCACTAAAGTGTGGTTTCCAAAACCTCATGAAAAACAGCCACTCTGATCCTGTGTTGACGCTTTAAAGTCGAACCAGACGCTGGGCAGGAGATGTATCAAGGTGGTTTGAGGTGCTATTTAACATATACAATGTGTCGGACATTCTTGCTCGATGCTTCCACTGCTTTCAAAGGGACTGCTTAATGCTTTAAAAAATCTATTTTTTGAGTATCAAACATTTAAACCCTAGGTGGCTGTAGAGAGTTTTGTTGTTTCCTGCTCCTACAAAGAGCAGCGACTGTGGTCAGCTGACATTCGTGTCTGTTAACAATTGATTCCGAAGCTGTCATGGATGAAAAATTAATCACCATGTTCCCTTAAAGGCACCATGAGTAGCATTTGTAGGTTGCGGTTTGTAAACACAACATTTAAAGTTGGACCCTCCTCACCGGCTCACGCCCACCCCACTTTGACCGCGGTTTACCGTTACGGCGCTCGCCAGCTGGTGAACACCAACCCCCAGATTCACTCTCGTTTTAGCTTTGACCGCTTGGCGTTTCGCCCTCGCTGTATTGGCAGGGTTTATTTTCGGCATCGTGTCCGCCATTTTCTTAGCTTCCTCTTGGATGCGTGCTTACGATCGGGCACCTGGTCGCCACGTTTTTATGGAAGTCGGCGCCCAGAAACATCCCCGAGCGAACGCAGCAGAATAAGAAAACACAGGCTGAGGGCTGCAGGGTCTCTGCAGATACAGACACGGCTGCTGTGCATTCAGTTCCTGTTAACCCACTAGAGGTAGCCGTAGACCGCAGGATGTCTGCATGTTTGGGAAGAATTGAGAGAAGAAGAAGAAGTTAATCTCATGCAAGTGTCTCGCTCTCTTACTTTGTAGTTTGGATTTCTTGGGCTGTAACAACCTCCTCACACATCTCGTGGGTCATAAAAGGGATTATTTATGTATGAGTCTACATTGGAATATTCTCCTCATTCTGCCTTTAATTGGATAAATACACGGTCCACAACATGTCTCTGTTTTTGCCATTTTTTTCTTTTGTATTTTGCCAGATTAGTAATGACACAGACTTTGAAGTCCACACGTCACCGCTGCGCCATTTTCCAATTTGTATCAAAAGAAATTGACTGACTTTTATCACAAGCTGCAAATTTGTGCAAAAATGGTGGACCGTGGAGCTCGTGTTTGTCATGATTTTCAACGTCGTCTCCTTTGAGACATCAAATCATTTTGCAGCTGCAGTTTGAGCACAGATGATGTTGGATTTTTGTCACGGGACTACAAAAATGATTGTTGGGCGTTGGGGAGGGAGCTTATTTCACCATGAATAACTAAAAGAATAAACTTAGTCCAGGTTGATTCTGGTTATTTTTTGCTCACCGTCTATGCACTCATGATTTTGTTCACTGTCCTTACAACACATCTATGAGTCAGACTTCACATTTTGTCAATTCAAACAAAAAAGAAGTTATCAGGAACCATAATTACAAGGACAATGACACACACGCACACCTATTACAAATGAAAGACATAAAACTATAATACAGTCCATTTAGATGTAAAAATATTTCATCCCAATGCCTTGTTGTGTCTTTTTCATAGAGTCTATGTAAGCCTTTGTATATCACGGAAAATATTAATAATTCACAAATTAAAAATGTTTTTAAAATGCAATAAAAAGCCCCACATGTTCAACTGCTTTTCTCTACACGATATATAAATGAAGTTGCTCTGAAGTTTCAGTGTGTTCAATAGACAGACAGATGATGCAAAATTAGGAATTGTCAAATTTATGGAAAAATTTCCCAGCTACTTTTCATTTTGAATGAAGAACTGTTAATAAATAAACATCTACTGCTGCCTCTGACTGAGCAACGTGTCTGACGAAGCGCTGATTGCAACACTTAGCCTTTCGTTAAATTACTTAAAATGTTTTATCCCATTACAGGAGGTGTTTATATTGTTTAGTCTAGCGTCTGGTAATGGGCCTAATGAAAAACAAGGACTGCAGCCAACAGGCCAGGAACCTGCAGCTAAATTAAACGCAGTCTCCACAACACCCGGCTGTGAAGGAAAAGAACAAACGAGAGAGGAGATTTAACAACTGAACGCTAGATGAAGTTGTAATCAGTTACAATAAATTCCGATAAAAGTCTGGATGAAAATCACTGGAGCATAACGGAGGGAAGAAAAAAAGAGAGAGAGAGAGAGAGTGGACAAACCATCTGGTGTTTCAACAGTCAGCAGCTCTGACTACACTTCCCACAGTGCTGCAGCCCTGCAGTTAGCTGCAGCCCACACTCTTATTCCTGTTAATTAGCTCTAGAGCAGTGTGAAAACGCTTTATGCAGAACTGATTTAATTTGCAGTTGTAGTTCTAGTAAAGACTGAAAAACATGATTTCTGAATGTCAGCTCTGTATGTTTAAGCATTAAAAGGATAAAACTGTGTAATATGTCCCCACTGCAGAGAGGCTCATATACTGATCTAACATTGGATTATAATAACACAGACAGGTGGGGGACTGCTGACGCAGATTAATAAATTCCAGTTCAGTTAGAGTACAAACACATGAACACACACAAACTGGTGTTACAGTTGATTATGGTGATGGTAAAACATGCAGGTAAAAACAGTGTGAAACGCAAACTCGTTTTAACGGCACTAATTTCTTTAACGCAATAATGCAATCGATATTTCAGAGGTTGTAGCGGCTCGGTTTTAAAGCTAGAGTGAAGATACTGGTATCATATGAAACTAGAAAACCTAATGAATCCATTGGTACCAACTGTGTCATACTAGCTTGTCTCGAAGGAGGTTCAATAACGCTCCAAACTCATCAGTTTATCAGCAGACAGTTTTTAAAAAATATGGAAGTGATTGATATTCTGAGCTCTGTTTAAAGAAACAATAATTTGACATTTCGGTGAATCAGAAATGTTGAACTATTCATTTAAAGCTTTAGTAGGCGAGATTGGAGCAAATATGATTAAAAAATGTTATCTTTATAAAGCGGTCGCTATATCCTGACAGTAGTGCATGAAACAGGTAACCTGAAAAAAATCGGTGTGCCTCTGTGTCCTCCGGTGCTCCTAACGACATCTGCAAGATTTCACAGACCGGAGGAAAACAAGCAGTAAGAGCTGATCTGAGGTCTGCTGTCCAGCTGCTGTCTATGAGAGCCGGCTGTCAATCACTTTGAACTCCGACCAAACGGTCAAACTAGGCAGTGCTGATCAAATATGAATCAATATTATGTCACGTTAATGTCTATTTCTCTCCTCAAATGTTCTCAGAATCATCTTGTTGTGCAAGTTTAGCTGTAAAATTAGAAAGTTTGTGACGCCACCGCCATTGTGAAATCTGGTGAAGGAACGCCAATTTCCGGTCACATGACCGGAGCACAGCCAATATATATATATCTTTTTTTATTTACTTATTTATTTGCACATATATAAAACTGCACAAATTCCAGTCAATGAAAAAACAAACAAGAAATGTATCAGGAGAGGTCAAGAAGCCACAGGCTTATACAAAGGACCTCTCCCTCCATCCCCAGGAGAAAAAACAATAACAAAAAGGGAAGATCTTAACTAACATAATTTTAAAAAATACAATAAAAGTTAAACAACAACAACAAGTACACAAAATGTGCAGAAAAACCTAACCAAACAGTGGAAAACAATCGCATAAAAACAATGAAATACATACAAAAAACAGTACAGAAAAAAAGAAATGTATCTAAACATATCAAAAGATAATTAGATATCATTAATTAAATGTGATGATGAATTTCTTTTAAAATGTTCTAATGATAACGAGCTCTTGATCACATGTATTTTGGTGTTCCATATTTGTACACCAAGATATCTGAGGGAGTACTGGCCATGTTTTAACGCTCTCTCAATGAAATGACCTGTGATTGGTCAAAGTCTCCCGTCACGGGCTAGATGTTCTAAAGCCTGAAAACAGAGCCATGAGGAGGAGCAGAAGTCTAGTTATCTCTCAGAACACTTGAATTACAATATGCTGAAAAGTTATTATGGAATTTTTTGCCCAATGATGCCAAAAATATACTGCCTACTGCAGCTTTAATGGACAGTTATAAACATTTACTTATTTATTTATTACTGGTTTTTTTTTTTAACCTTTATTTCAGGGAAGTTTCAATGAGAGGAAGCCTCTCTTTTCGGTGCAAGAGCACCTCAGTACAAGGCCACAGCCAGGGCTTAAAAATTAGAGAGGTCCAGAATTTTTATATAAGGGTTGTAAAATTGAACGCGATAATGCGCTAGCACAAATTCGTTTCAAAGCGACGTTTCTTTAACACATTAAAGATTGAACACATTGTGATTTTTAGATTGTAGCAGGCTCAGTTTTAAAGCTAGAAACTAAGCTCCTCAAAGTTCTCCATTTTCTCCGCCCATCCTCGTCCACGTCGTTAGAAAAATGTGGATGTGCACGGACAGACGAAAACCTTCCACACGTAACCCCCGTGAAAGGGCTGCTTCTGATGGTGTGACGTCACTTTGGCCGTGCATAAATCACGCTTAAGCCTGTTTAGAAGCCTGAACTTTTCAGCAGCTATCAAGGTTACTCAGAAGTGAATTGTTTTGATCAGCAACATATGCAAATCCCAATTTATAAATTATGGTCATGTTGCAGATTGCACCTTTAAATTGCACTGAAATATTGTAAAAAAAAAAAAATCAAAGTGAATAAAGTTTGGCGAGTGGCTCAGTTTTTGAGTCAATGTTCACTTTGCTTCTCATTTGAAAAAGACAAATGTCGTCAAACACTTGAAGTTTCTACACACCTGAGTATGTAACCGGCGTGTCGGAGGAGGCACGGCTTGAAGCAAAAACGGGAAAACTTCCCGCATTTGTAAATATACGATACTTTGGTCAAACGAAGCGCGAAAGCGTTTCCTCACTTTCATTTAAAAAAAAAAAATAATAGAATAAAAAGAGACAATAATAGCCTCTTTTCTTTATCATTACTCAATAGCCAATAGCCATCCTCGTTACAACACTGGCTGAACCCAAACTCCCAGTTAAATATGTCCTTAAGTCTGTTTTAACACTGTCCAATTGTCTTATGTCTTTTTGTAATATTATATTGCATCAATAAAAAAAACACACACATGGCGAACACACACATTTCAAGTATTCACTGGAAAAAATAAATAAATAATTCAAAACAAAATCTATAAAACAAATGCAAATGACTTTGTTCTGCAGTTAAAAGTCACATAAAATAAATATTGAAATATGCATGTTCATAACTCTTTTTCACGTCTATGCAAAAAGTGAATATCACACAAACTATTGTTCTACTTTCAGCCGACAATTTTCAGCAGCTTGGTGCTCATTCCTACGACGTCGGAGGCCACAGCTGAGGGGTTTAACACGGATGACGTCCTGCGGCAGCCTGTGACAGCAACGTCATCGGACAGCAAATGCCAAGAACTTTATAGCAAACATGACCACACTGTTATCTACAGTAAGAATTGAGCGTCATTGTGTCAGATTTGCATCAGGTACTGGTTACCGCTTCAACAAAACACCACCTGGCATTTATCAAGTGGGTTTTTTGCGGATGGCAACACACATTGGAACGATTCAAAGAGCAGCAGAGGTCAGACTGTCGCTGTAAACCTGCTTCCAAAATTTCCAAGCAAACAAACGGTTGATGTAATGCTGAGTTGTGGGCAAGCAAGCAGCGAGACATTCAGGTGACTCACAACTCTATTAATGTGCCGAGCCGTAGCAGAGAACATTACCCTCAGGTAACCACATCAAACAGCTTCAAATGGGCGTGGCATGATGTTTCACACAAACAATGTTATCTATCAAGACTTAATAAGGAGGATATTTGTTGAGGTATCTCAGTCCGGACCAAAGTGGTGGACCATCTGACGTTATAGTAGATTTCCCTCCCAAACCTTCTACTAAGGTGATGATTGGAACTCAGTCGTTAGTTAATATACTTTACGTGTATTCAAAAACGTAAACTTAATATACTTTAAATTTAAAATATTAATTCCAAGTATCTTTTTGTTCCAGAGAAAGATGCATCCCTCCCTGCTGCTTGGCTGCTTGGTCCTCGCTGCTGACTACTTCCTGGCCTCTGCCTACATGATCCCCGACGACCGACTCTTCACCAATAGGGTCGTTGTATCTAACGCGCTGCCTTACAGCCCTCCTCCTGTTCTCATTGTAGGTAAGTTTGAACTCTACAGTGCTTGAAAGTGGGAAAAAAAATAAGTGCCAGTACCCTCTTCTTCACATGATGGCGTGTGTGTCGGCCGGTATCGGCAATCTCTTGTGACTTATTCCTATTTATTCATTATTTCTTGAAGCATGTTAAACCGTGTCAGTCATAATCAGCTGTGGTTTTATTGTTTTATCATTATATACCTGGGCTATGCATCTTCTATAGTAGCTCTATAATACTCCAATAGTATTCTAACTGAAACATTATAGGGTTAAGGTGTTGTGTTTGTATATTTACCCATAGTGTTAATAGTTAAAGTGCTTTCCTGTGTTATTTGTGGCCTATAGTCGGGTATCATTCAGGTTTTAAGAGCAGTGTCCCAGTCAGGATGCTCCTACATATTATACAGAGACACTTTCTGAATTTCTACAATGAATAAAAGATTAAAGGAGATATCGGGTTTTTGATTTAAAACTGTGCAATTTTACATCATTTTGGACCATTATTATTACTAGTTAAATTATAATTTCTATTATTTATCACAGCCTTCGTCTGAACATTTAATTCTTCTGGAAATGTTCACCCTAAAAGAGCAGATTCAGAAAACTTTTAAATAATGCTTCATTCATTATATTTGTTCACAAATAAAAAAAGTTCACTAATTATTTTACAAACAGGACGGGAACATCGTATAAATAAATGACTGCACCATCGTTCTCTAACCTCCCTCTACCGTGCCGTGTGTCGGCTCGTCCAAATGCTCCCCACATAGTTTTTATGCGCCGTTACGAATTGCTATCATGAATCTCCCAGAGAAGCTGATATGGAGAGGGCAGAGGAGAGTACCGGCAGCTTGTGAGAAGTGCTGGTAAGCAACAAAAAGTCCCGGTATGCCAAGGAGTAAAATGTAAAAGTGCCGGTACAGCGTACACGGAGGAAATGCAGCCAGTGCCGGGAGAGGTCCCACTGGAGATCCTCCCACACCGGGCAGCTGTCCCTGACCAGCTGAGTTGAATTCCCCCGACCAGACTGCTGTTGAGAAGTGTAATAATATTTTTGGTTCATTACGAAACTGGAAACGCTGCCTCAGACGAAGTCAGACAAAAACGCCTCATCACTGTTTCAGCTCTGCTCAAGAAGGAGGCGGGGTGGAGCTACGAGGTTTCGTCGACATTTAGAGGATCCGATGGCAATACGAGATTTAGTCACAAGCTCTTTTTAATACTTTTCATTGGTTAAATATTTGTAGAACCCACAGACTGACGTAAAGGTTGACCAATAGCACTGAGTTATAAAAAACAGATATAATTTTTCTGCCTGAAAATGAGGCTAGGTTCAGTTCAGTACCATTTATCATCCTGTATGCTGATGATGCATTTTGTTTCTGCTGTGAAAGTTCTAGCAGCATCTTTTCTTTCTATTCTTCTCTTTAAGAGTTGCCGAAAGTGAAGAAGAACAAGAAAGGAAAGAAACAAAGAAAGGTATTACCCCCCAAAAAAAGAAAGTTTTTGATGATGTGTGACGACAATTTATTCAGAAAGCATGCTAGCTGTGTCTATTGCAAAATTATTAGATGATACACAATACGAGTAAATCCCTATCTTCCTTGTGTAACAAAATAACTCAAAAGGTCCACTTACTAGCTTTCACTAAACTTCCAGCTGCCTCTCATTGTCCTGAGCTTCCTGTTGCGAGAGCAACAGGAAGCTTAGAAAAAGATAATAAGTGGATTATCTTGTCACACATAACTGTTGCCAAAGTCCAGAATGAACTCCCATGCTAAAAACATATTTCATATTCTCTCACAATGTGGCCATAACAGCATTTTCACTCAAAACACATTCATGTTTCCATCTTTTTTATCTTAAGTTGCTGTTCCAACTGTATGATCACATGTATTGTTACCGCCTCTCTCTTTCTTTCTCTCAGGACAAATTCGGTGTGAAGAAGCGCCCTCCTCCTCCTGCTGACTGTATTCCCTTGTGGGGAAGCTGTAAATCTCCAACCAATGTGTGCTGTGATTTCTGTGCTTTCTGCCAGTGTCGGCTCTTCAGAACAGTCTGTATCTGTCGAATGGGCAACCCTCTCTGCTGAACAGAACCGACCCAACTCCGAGCTAACAGAATAAAAAATTCATGCTAAGCAATTGACTTGAAGTGAACACCGTGAGAGGTGAATCGCTTATAGTCCTTGGTTTGTAACTTTGCCTAAAACATTCTCTGCATGAAAGCACTTTATTACAGAGGACTGCCCCACAGTGAACTCCCCTTTATCTTACAGGGTGTAGGCCTACTGCTTATAGGACTGCTCACAAATTAGTTTTTATTGTACTTTGAGCTTTTAGCATGCATAAACTGGATATGTTTGCTAAAACAATTTTATATATTGCTTTATTTTTACACAGAAATACATGAATGCGCAGTAGCAAATATTTTATAAAGCTTTATAATAATAAAGTCCATGTACTATGTTTTATATAACAGTGTCTTTGTTTTATTTAATGTCTAGACCAAAGTGATATGAATTCACATATATCTAAAGGATAAGGTTTCAACCAATCCCAGGAAAAGACCATAACCAATATGTATTATAACTTCTGCCCAGCTGTGAGTCGGGGCCGACCATGTTGAGGAAGAAGAAGAGGAAGATGAAAAAAGGAAGCGGAGGAAGACAAATGAGAATAGAGAATAGAGGTTCTGTTATCATTAGACCTTAGCTAAAGGCATTAGCATGTTAGTTTTGCCTCGCCCAGGTTTTGAACTCACAACCTTAAACAGTAAGGGCAAGTTAACAATCTGTGTGAGCTTACTGTGAAGTGAGAAACTACTACTTCACACCACAGAGTGTATATAAAGATGGACGACGTGTCTCCTCTTCCTCCCTCTGTACAGAAGTGAAGCCAAAACATCCCTGATACGGGAGCTGCTATCTTGAGATTTTGATGACATTTGGAGCCAGAGTCTGTTCAGTAATGATCGGACGGTGGAGCCGCAGTATCGAGGTTGTTCCGCCCGGACCGATAACGAGCCGAGCACGGCCGCAGCTTGTCAGCTAGAGAGAATCACAGCTGCCAATCAGGACGTCTCACCCTCTTTTACAGCATCAAATAACTAATTAAAACCAAATTGATCAGAAAAATGAACACTTGAACAAACATCAGCGTGATAAGAACTACCTAAAATGACAGAAACCATCTTTGGGTAGAATGTATTTAAGGGGTACTTTGACTTTTTAGTTTGTCCCATGTCCCATCCGCTAACATGAAGGAGGCGGGCTTTATCATCCAGATGTTTTGCCTTCACTTTTAGGGAGCTGTCATGTCGTCCATCTTTATATACTACAGTCTATGGGTCACACTATGACTCAGGCAACCGCCAGAGTTACATGTAAAGGCAGATTTCAAACTAGTGTCAAAAATCAAGACAAAATATTCAGAATTTGCGTACTTTATCTAGACAACATAGAGATGTCTGGAATGTATCGCTCCATAGCTGATGTTTAAGGATGCTCTATTTACATTGACTGCAATGGTTTGCATGAGGATAGAATTAATTATACAACTAGAATGGCTCTCGGAGAGCGCAGACCTCCGCCGAGGTGCCTGACTTTAAAAACAGATCACAGCTCACAGCTGGCGGTACCGTGAGGTGGTCGGCTTATTATTAACATGCTGTGTTTCCGTGTAACGTATCGGCGGATGCCTCTCTCACTCAGCAGCCTTGTTATGTCTGTATAACGTTACACTACGTCGTCTCTCATCCCGTCATCTACCGTTTTTTTCTTTCTCACCGCGGACGGACAGCAGCTGCCGCACCTCGATGTCTCGCCACACATCCACACACGTATCTCTCTGCTCGAAGAAGGAGGCGGGGTCACGCGTCATCAACTCATCATCAGTTACACTGTTCCAGATCCCCACCAAAATCTAATGAATTGTTCATTGTGCTACACCCCACCCCTCCAAAAAAACGTCATTCAAATCCATCACAAACTTTTGGAGTAATCCTGATAACAGACAAACAAACAAACAAACCAACGCCGGTGAAAACATAACCTCCTTGGCCCGAGGCCTTTGGCCTTGGCGGAGGTATTATGAAATTTACCACACTACATCTATCGTAAACATGAACATTTTGACATTTATTTCAACACGTTCACCACAGTGCCACTTTCTTACGCCCCCTTGGCATCACTTTAGGTTTTGGTATCAAAGGTAGGTTTAGGAAAAAAACAAACACATGGTTGGGCTTAAAAACGACTACATTTGTAAAGTGAAAATGTAACTGAATGTTGTGAACACGGGACACAAACAAACTGCTGATTTTTGACGTGAAAGTAAACTTTCAGGAACGCACGGGACACGAACAGCACCCTGTGTGTCGTTTTGCTCTTTAAACTACATCACCACACTCCAGTGCCATCTCCCTATAAGTGTTTGGTGATGCACTGTGGGTTAAATTTTTGATAATTCAACAATCTGTCTGGATGGTTTGTGGAGGACATTGTGAAGATGCAGCATAGTAGGTTTGGTGTCAATTGAGCAAAAAATGTGGGAGGTTTAATGAATGTTTGACATCATAAATCCTGCCAGCTCGAAGCATCTGAGCATCTGCTGACTTCGTTAGTCGTTAGCACGTACGGCTAATTTGTTATTCATTTTCAAAGACGGTTGCTGTAGTGCAACCATCAGGACTATTCGCCCACAAGGTTGACGGAGTTTGGCATAGGACTGGACCTTAGTGCAAAGACTGGTTTATATTAATGCATGGGAAGGCAGATTTCCTGGTGGGAAGAATAACAATACTGACGAAAACAAGAGGGAACGACAGAATAGCTGCAGGGAGGCCCCTAATAATTAGTCCATCTGGCAATATTTTACGGGTTCCTCAATTTGTCAGTGGGACTCAGATCAAAGCTCATTAGTTCCCAACTAAGTCTTTGGGTACATCTTTAAAAAAATAAATAGTTCAGTACATATAGGAAGAAATAAATCTTTTGTTGGGGACTATTTTAAGCGGCGGATTAAACCACATTTGGTGCTCTAGTGAGTATTTTGCGGCAGCATGGAGATGAAGGAACATGCCACCCGGTGGGCTCATTAAAGGTTTATGGCAGAGAGGGAAGAGAAGATATATCAATACTATATTGGCTGAAAGAAAAGATCCAACTTGTCAATAATTCATCCATATGAAGGAAGGATGAACTGGTGCTAATGCTGAAAAATGCATCTAGTTCAATAAAATCTAAATCGAGCCAAAGCATGGGGGCGTAGAGTGTGTCTGAAGTTTCTCCAGAAGCATTTTCTTTTTTTATCTTCCCATCATTTATTACATTCTTTAATCAGTGCTTTAACTTCTCATCTCATCTTATCATCTGTGTTATGTTACTGAGGAAAATAAATCCACCTCAGGAGTCAGCTCTTTGGGTTTTAAATCACTGCCCGACTGCTGGGCAGATAACAAACATATTTCCCTGGGACCTTCAGGCTGTGATTTCCAGTAAGTAATTGCAGCATTATGATAAACACATGCATTGTCACATTCCCCTTTGGCGATAAATAACGAAGAATAATGAAATGTTAGCGAGAACTGTGGCCTTTTAATGATAGCTTACGGTTGAGTATCGGTTGGATTGGAAGGAAAATCTGGCCTGGAAGAGTAAAAAGAGAAAAAAGGTCTCTCCTCCCTCGACAACCATCTACCAAGCGACCTTGACTGGCTGCTCAGCGTCTAACAACAAACGAGCTGTTGAATGAGAGGATGAACGCACAAGTCATTTAGTACAAAACTCTCAGCAAAATGAATGTAATGTGAAGCATTTAAATCCCACCGTTGCCTGTATAAATGAATGTTAAAATGTGCTTATGAGCCCATTGAGGTTTCTGTTTATTTATAACAAAGTGAGAGCCCTGAGGAAAGACATTTATAAAGTCAGTCAAAGGGAAAAGTTAAAGCTTAAACCTGCATCAAGTGTAATATTTTAGCCCAGTTGCACAGCAGTTTGTGAAATAATCACAAAATGTAATGATTCATGTACATAGACACAAATATTACATTTATTTTGTGATGGTCAACATGAAATCGATTCGTATTTAATCCACGTAATTGTGAACCAGGAAGTAAAGAAAGCTGCAAACGCCATGTAGGAAGGAGGTCAGGGTGGATGGGTGCGCCAAAAAAACACCAGACTTTCACCCAGGAGACCGCTGTTGGTGAACTAGAAGTCAATGTTCATTTATTTGTCACATTACTTCCGTAAGTTACGCCACTTCCGGTGTTATTATAACCTAAACCGCCATCTTTTCCTAAACCTAACTAAGTAGTTTGTTGCCTAAACCGAACCAAGTTGATAAAGTGAGTGTGAGCTTTCCCTTTCTGGTTGCCAGATTATAAAAAAATGACGACCAAGGAGGATTTGCCCCATGGTTACCTGGCTCAGATTGACTCGATCAGTTTAAAGGCAGTACTGCCACATTCCTCCAGTCCGTCCTGGAGTGGGTTTAAAGGCATCTGGTTTGGAAAGAAGTGGGGCAGAAGGAAGAGGAAGAAGGATGATCACAGACAGCTGGAAGACAGACAGAGTTCGGGAAGGACGAGTGGTGAAGATGCTGAAATACTGACATAGAGACAATCACACAGAATCGCGTCAGGGTCTGCCGTTTTGCGGATTCAAAACTGTTAATAGTTCAATAAAAGAGGAGATCACCTGAAGACGATTTCATTTTGAGTGTTTGAGTGAGGAGTTATTGTTGCCTCTTGTTGCCATTAGGGGAAATCCCCCACTATAACTGTGGTTCTCTCCAACCGGTGGGCGTTTTATGCCCTCAGGGATCAGTAATGAGCCCATTACAACATGGTGCACCACAATGAAGTGAAGATACTCGAAAACTTCCTTTGACAAGCAACACAAATTTGAGATGTATGCTTTGTCTAAAGTATTTAAAAATTGTATTTTTCTCTTTAACGAGAAAAGACTTCATAGACGAAGACTAACAGGCAGAGACGTACTGGGACTGAAATTCAGCCCGGGACATTGAGATAAAGAGGGCATTTGTGTGAGCGCCCAGAGGGCGAGAGCGGAATTTTTTTTGACAGTAATTTTAGCAATATTACAGTTTTTTTCTGGTATAAAGAGCATCTTATGATTCTGAAGACCTTCAAGACACTTGAGGATGTCTTGTTGACAACTGCCTCCTGCCTAGATGAGCTGGACCACCAGTCACAGTTCATCATGTTCACGATGAAAATTACTGAGCCAATCAGATTTCAATAAAAATGATGATCAGTCAAAATTAGGAAGGTCCGCTCGTATCACCCCTCAGAATGGAAGGTATTAGACTGGCCCAGTCTGACAGGCAGCGTTGTGCTCTGTGCTGTCTAGAGCTTTGAGGTCCCGGCTGGGCCAGGCCACGGCTGAGGACTATACAGTAACTACTGACATCGGACATTGAAAAATAAAAACTCCATGATCGCCAGCCGGTTGGAATGGATCAGCCATTCGTAAGTCTTCCCCAGTCCACTCCTGCAAACTGGTTGGTTTGGCAAATGCACATCTGGTTAACTTACCCAACTCAGATAAAGGGCAGCACAAGGCTGCTTCTCTAAGCTATGGGAACCATTTGGGAAACCTCCAAACGGGGCCTAAATGTGGGATGTCAACACAGCAATTAGTGAAATAGTCACGAAATTTAATCAATTTGATTCATTTACGTACACATGAATTCTCCTTTTTTTTATTTTGTGACATTTAGCACAGCTTTCAACAACAAATTTGTCATGCTTTTTCCTACGTATGTCCAGCAACACCTGATGCACGTGTCAATTTCTGCTCCGGTCTTTTCAAAATAAAACTACTTAGTTAGGCTTCGGCAACAAAACGACTTAGTTAGCTTTAGGAAAATATCGTGATTTTGGTTAAAATAACTCCGGAAGTGCTGTTACGTGACAAATAAATCAACTTTGACTTGTGGTTTCACACGGGACACAAAGTCCTTTGTTCTTTGACCATCCAGCCCGACCTCCTCCCTACACGGCGCTCGCTGCTCTTTATACTTCCCGATTCACAAATATGTGGATTACATAACAGAATTGATTTCGTGCTGACCATTAGGGATGTGATGGTGAGGAAATATTCCCACTGATTAATAAACTTGTGACAACACTGGACTTACACCGGACATTTTACAAGGAAAGATGACGGTCAACATGTGTAGCGTTCTTACTTTGATCTTTACCGTTGGGTGGTGGTGTGTCTGGCCTCTCCGGCTCAGCTTTTGCTGCAGGGCCGCAGGGGTCTACCCTGTATTTCTGTAAAAAAAAAGCAAAACAGTGGTGGGTATTTAATGTAATCGGTGTGTGCCCGACCACCGTGTAACACCGGTAACACGAATACCACGACAAGCCTCCTAACCATCAGGAAATAAATGTGAAATTTGTGTCTATGTGCACGAATCAGTACATTTTGTGACTGCTGTGTGACTGGGCTGGATATGTGCCACTCTTGTGCAGCTTTGTCAGAAAGTACAGACCAAAGCACAAAACGCTAATGGCGTCGGACGCATGTCAAAACCCCTGCGGCTGCTATTGTTCTCAGTGTAAGCCAGTACACCGTTGGCACAAGTCATCGTGGGTTGACGCCATATTTGACTGTTCTATTTCCTGGTTTTGACACCTCAAAGCAGTCATCTTATCACATCTGTTGGTTGGTACATCTGTCTTGCTGCACATCTAGTGTGTGTTATATGGCCATCACTTATCAGCCAGGTTGTTTTGCACTTGAGCTGAGGCACTTTTTCTCAATGATATACAAGAAAAATCCTCTCTACTTAAACCAATCTGATATCCATTAGTACTGGGGTTTTAGTCAAATTCTGCAGAAGTAATAACACATGATAAACTGAACTGATATGTGAAAAAAAAATATTGTGACAGAATTGAGTTGTTTTTCATTCAAGCCGTCTTTACCGCAGTGGGTGCTGCTAGTAGAAAATTACCCAGTGCATCAGGAGTTGGTGTTTCTGAGAGTCCTTTTGGTTGAGTTGAACATTTTTCTGGGCACCAGAGTCATTTAAAATGGTCCAGCCGAACCTCTGGCACATTGCATGGATGTGGTATTTGTTGGAACTTTCAAGCAGTTGCATGAAATTGCAGTTATGATGAATATTTTCTGTTTATGAAGGATGTTCATGTTACTTGTGCGGTAAAATTTCTGAGGAGACTGACAGAAAACCAAGTAAGTTGTGACGGATTAAATCGCTTTGAGATCATCTAAGTGTCGCAAACGTATATATCAACATCTGCGCGTGTGCTTTCCTTTCACATTCCTCACACGAGATACATTATTTATTTTTCTCATCAGTTACATTAGTTAAATCAGGAGGTATGGGTTTACCTGAATATGGGGATGAAGAGCAACATCAGTAACTAATAATAATCCTCTTCTTGTTGTTGTTTTTGTTCAATAATTACTGTATACGTATGGTGCAAATGTATATTTACAGTATCGTGTACAAACTGATGCTAAAGCAGGGGATGCTTTAGGGCGGGGCTACCTTGCGATTGACAGGTCGCTACCACGGCATTGTCCGGTCTGGGAGTTGTCCGTGTTTACGTCTGAAACTTTAACCCTTTCACAGTGTGTTTTCACTTCATGAAAGTTAAAAGTCGCCAAAAAGTATCGTTCGGTTGTACCTAGCTCCACCCACTTGTGTCACTTTTGGTTCCAAAAAACCAAGATGGCGTTAGCCAAATACCAAGATCGCAACGTCCAAAACGCCTAGTTGAGGATCCGTCTGAATGATGCCAAAAGACTCAATCAGTCAACCCAAACCAGGTGGGAATATGCACCACATTCGACTGTTATCAGACCATCAGTTGCTATAAGGACCATAGTTTTGGGTCAACAGGGACCTACTACTTTGTAAAAGTGAAACTTAAAAGCAACACATTCTAACATGAAAAACTGAATGAAACGTCAGGTTTTCAACAGAAACGAAACTACAACTTCTTTAGGTTTAGGCAATAAAACTAAAACTTCTTTAGGTTTAGACAACAAAACTACAACTTTTTTCGTTTTTTGGCAACGAAACTACAACTTCTTTAGGTTTAGGCAACAAAACTACAATAACCCAATGCACACTTCCAAGTCGACCGAGGCATGGCTTCAAAAAAAGAAAAAATCAAAGTCTTGGAATGACCCAGTCAGAGGGCGGACCTCAATCCCATTGAAAACATGTGGAGTGGCCTGAAGAGATCTGTACAGAGGAGATCCCCTCGCAATTAGAAGGAACTTGAAGAAGCGTGGGATAAAAATCCAAAGTCTAGCTGTGCAAAGTTAATCGTGTGATGACTCCTGGAGTCATCTGGTGTTTCCTTGTTATTAACCTGTCTCTCCTTGCCCTGCAGCTGGATGATGGGCTGATTGGTGCAATCTGGAACACTTTGGGCCCGTTGTTCCCAGTTTACTTAGGCCTTGGCTGCTACTAGCAGTCCGCTCTCTCTCTGGCTGCTGCAGATTTACTCTCCCATTTGGTTGGGTTATGTTGCTTTAGTTTCTTGCTAAGTTTTTATGCCCATTTACAACACCCATACACACACACACACACACATTCTCCACTCATGCACCACCCACACTATTGAAACCACTGACAAACCCCGTACTTTAAATATTCAGTTATGTCTTTAATTTTGATTAATTTGCTTAAATTTATTAACTAAAGCTCATTTAGTTTAATGTTCATATGGTGTGTCTCCCTTTTTGTCATAGCCACATGGGCCTGGTCTTGCTGCTGCTGCCTTGCTGCTGTAACAAACACAAAAAGTATTAATTGGGTGCAGACTTCTGCAATCAGGGTGTTGTAGTTTATTTACTTTAAGGGAACCTTAAAGGCTAGTTTGGTACGCCAGTGGGCCAGCTGACCAATCAGAGCAGACTGGGAGGGGGGACAGGAGCTCAAACAGAGGGTGAAAAGGGGTGCTGCAGAACAGCTAGTGTGAGAAAAATAATGCATGCAAGTATGCACCTGGAAATGAACAAAATAGGTCATATTTAAAATGTTCCTAATTAACTTTTTGTTCTTCCTCTGGATTTTTGTGAGAGATGGGACAATTTACAATTTTGTTATTTCTGATTTTACATTTCAAAACCTGCAATTTCATCAGGGTGCGTAGACTTTTTAGATCCACTACTGTATCAGACTCACATGAAATCAGTTGCCTCGGTGAATTGTATCTGCAGATTAGAAAACTGGACCAGATGCGGCTCCAATCAGGATCTTCGAGACAATGGCAACGCCTTGGCAGCTGGGACCAATCTCACTTAGGGGACCACACATCCTACTTGGCATGCATAAGAAAAAAAACTCTTAAATGGTTCGACACAAGAGGTGGGCGCCGGCTGCGGCCGTAACAGGCATACTAACATATTTGACTATATTTTTTCCAGTGTGAACACACCACATAGTCCAAAAAACAGGCCTCGCCCTGCAGAAACCTGAGTGCCGTCAGGAAGGCTTTTGGTTCACCTGGTTTGGCAGGAATTTACAGGATAAGATGCATAGTCTTCTCTCTCCTGCCTTCCATCCTTTAGCGTTTGCTTTTAGTTTACTTTACAAAAATAAAGGATAAAATCAACTTATTTTAAGCTAGAACTCGTGTGTGGTCTTTATCCACCCTTGAGTCTGGTTTTGACACGGGAGAGAATCAACATTATCACTTACCTCCAGAGGTATGCATGGTTAGGTTTGCTTTTTTGCAGACTTAATGAACTGGTGGATTAGCATCACACACTTACAGATCATGACTTTGAAGCTCAGTTTTGTTTTAACAAGAGAGCCAGCAGCCAGAGGTAAAAAGGAAATAAATGCCAGTCCAGAGAGACTGAATTCATCAGTCCAGACCATTCATCCCTGGGGGATTAATGAACTACATGAAATGTGTTCGAGTGTTCGCCAGTTTCAAGCCTCCCAGAGGCGAATCGTCCTTGATGATGCACGATTAGTTGATGAGTTCTGTGCTGATAGCCAGTTCTTTTAGTGATGCACATGAGAGGATTTCTCAATCTTAACTGATTTTAAAGATGTGGGAGACCACAGAAAAAAACGAACGCACACACCAGACGATTCAGTCAAGATGCGGGACCACACACTTGCCGCTCGTACTAAATGATTTCAGAGTGGTGATTTCACAGAAACTAACGTGATCAAAATTGACTTCAGAAAACAAACAAACACGGAGGTGGAAGAGCCATGCTGATTACCGCAAAACATCGCACACACAAGTGCAACCATCTGACGAGACTCTCTCAATAGGATTATACATTCAACATGGTGGGAATCAGCACGGCCCACATAGATTTTTCCTTTACGTCAACAACCGGTTGATGACGCTTCCCCGTCAGCTCACTCTCATCGGCTTGCTGCTCAATGCTCCATCACTGTTGCTTTCACACTACGGGATTGAAGTCGTAAATATCAAACATGTTTGAGCCAGTGTGGGGCCAGTTTGCTTTCCAAACACAATCTGCCAGATTCAATAAAACATGCAGAACAAAATTTTCCTGTTCAGCTTTGATAAAAAAAACAACACCCACCATATGTAAATGTGTGAATGTTCTGGAACAGAGATAGTGATCCCGGAGCTAATTGTTGCACCTAAAAGTACATTCGTTCCAGATGCACCGTCACATTTCGAGCCCCCACGAGGTCAGATGTGTCCCTTTTGATCCCTCCTACCAAGGTATTTTTGGTGCGTAGGGATTTTTACACTAAGCCATTTTGAACTAATTGTACTACACAGTTTAGCAGTTAGTCACACCAGAGCTGTGACATCTCTGTCTCATGCAGGTTATCTGCTGCGAGCTGTCATGGAAGGTGGCATGAGTCACATGTTCGCTGAAGAGCGGCAGGTGCAAACAGTTAAAAGAGCTGAGTGGGCAACAGATGTTCTCCAGTTCAAAAGCATAACTGTGGCTAAAAAAAAAAAAGTACAGGGGTTTTATCACAAATACAACAACAGGCTTTTACAGCAAAACCTATTGTAAAGAATTCAGCCCCAGGGATGAGCACTCTGTAGTCCTAAAGTACTAAAAGACAAATCCCCAGCTACATCCTCAACTCCACCTCATCCTCTGAACACCACCGCCAATAAATGACTCTTCTCATAAACCTCAACTCTACATGTTCTATACATTGGACTGTATATACATAACTGCATATCTTGTTTGTAAATTTTGTTTTCTTTTTCTTCTTGTGTGGTTGGCCTAGACAGACATACCCAAATAAATCAAGAATAGCTCCACAACTAGCAGGACTATATGCATGATCTCTGTCTCTATGGATAGGTAAGACTTCAGAGAATTCATGCCCAGTGTCAGTAACATTGTGACTATTATTATGCCTGTTTAAATTGTGATGAACCAAAGGAAACATTTACATTTTTATCCTGGCCTAAAATTTGTTCTAGATTTGATGGTGGATAACAGCATTATAGTAATGATGCCATGCACAGAGATGCCACTGAATTCATTCAGCAACTCCTTGACTACACCTGTGCCAAAGCGGATATAAATAACACAAAGCACATAGATTCTACAAAGGTTTTAGTGAGGATAGGACCAGGAGGACTCTCCATTTGGCCACTTGGATACCCAAAGTGTGCCAAATGGGTTTTTATACCTCTTGAAAGGGAATCTGGCTCTAAAATACCACTGATATCCACTACAGGATGATACGTGCACACAATGGAGCCTTTGGCATTGACATTTACCCTGTACATCATCACATTCTACCATTGTGTACAGTATAAAATCAATACAAAACAACTAAGTTGTATAATTTTGACTTCAAATGGAGTAGTTTTATTATAATAATGAAATATGATCAAGTAAATTAGATTATAATAAATAAGATCAATAACAATGTAAATAAGATAACAAA
Organism: Sebastes fasciatus; assembly: GCF_043250625.1. Taxonomy (NCBI): domain Eukaryota; kingdom Metazoa; phylum Chordata; class Actinopteri; order Perciformes; family Sebastidae; genus Sebastes; species Sebastes fasciatus. Next base: position 38,076,153 of record NC_133795.1, on the reverse strand, counting down.
AATAATCCAAAGTCAAGTATGTACATTCAATATAAAAATGGTCAAAAATACAATTTGTCATGCGTTGAGTTTGGAAAAAACGCATAGATTTACAGACTTTATTGGAATACTTTCATTGGAAAAGAGTTGGCAACACTGGGCTGGGCTTTAAGGTTGGATAATTAAACAAAATCAACTGTATTCTTGCTAGATTCTCAAGATCACCGACCCTGCCTTTAAGAATAAAACCTTCATTTAGTCAATGTCCCCAGCGTGTTGCATGACAGGAGAGAATACTGATGTAACATCAATTTCGAATTTGTTTTCCGTCATTCACATGTGAAATATTTAAAGCAAGACATTTGTGTGATGTGTTTATTGCAGTTCAATCACAGCAAAATCAGTTTATTTTGGGTCCCTATACCGCTGTAATAAACCAGATTAATTCAGCCGACGTGTGACTTGCTAGATACAGTGAATGTGTGGACCTCCGGATGAACCCAGACAGGACAGCGTCCACAACATACAAAGCAGCAATAGTGGTTATATTGGTGGGTAGTGATGGTCGTCCTTTAACCGCGAGGTTGGTAATTCAGACCGGGGATTGAACTGGATGGGTCAGGTCAAACTTCATGTATGTACAAATCTAATAATAGATAATAAATAAAAGGCGAAAATTTGTTTCACGTTTGTTGTGAGCACAATATTACACGCTTATATGCACATTCAAGACTTTACATCGTTTGATTTGTTCCATTTTGGTGTAATGAGAAAGCTAGCAGCCAGACGTAAAAAAACAACAAAAAACAAAAGAAGCCCAAAAGATGACAAGTTTTTAAACCATGAATCCCCAGGACTTTAGTAAGCTACACAAGGTGTTCAAGATATGAAATCCACGTGTTTCCCAAGTTTCAAGAGCGTTTTGAAAGATATTAAGTGTGTACAGGTGTCGAGGTTACAGGTTCAGATCCTGCCTCCAATTTGAGGTCCTTTCTGAAAGCCAATGTATCGACAAAAGGCTGCGAATAAGCTTCTAAAGCACTTAGCTCTCACACACTGGCTCTAACAGGTAAAGTATGTACGGGGCATTAAGGTTACGGCAAAAAAAAAGAAGCCTTAATTTCAAGTATTGCACATTTTCAAAATCACCAGAGGAATGTCTGAAAAGCTCAGAGAAAGCAACATCTGAGTAGAAACATTAAGTAGTTCGAAAGCTCAAGTGTTTACAGGTGCAGAGGTCGTGGGTTCAAGTTGATTGTTGAAAGCCAGTGCGCTTAAAAAGCTCACAGATGAAGGAACTTCTGAGAGGGAAAACTCAAGGCAGCTACAGTTTTTATTCTCATGTGACCCTGAGATTTTTAAAATGACGGAAGTGTTTTAAAGCGGACGGTATCCAGCAGTATTCCCCCCCTGGGAGCTGATCAGATCGTTTCTGTTGATGTGAGGCAACATGTGTCCTCTCTGAGATGAAGATAACACTGTCATGACTGATCTCTGTTCCAGTCCGGCTCAGTTGGTGTTGACGGTCGGGAGATAAAAACATATAGTGTCTGGTGTTATATCGTTTGACTTCAGATCCAGCAAAGATTATTTCACTCACGTTTGAAGTGGAACATGTGAGCGGGAGAAGAAATCTTTATGAACTTGAAGTTTCACACTTGTGTAAGTTGCACGTTGGCTTTCAAACTGGTTGTGATGCTCGTGTGTATGAAACTGAAATTCAATGTGAGCACAGAGAAACCCTCCATGCATGTGAAAACAGACAAGGGGACTTTAAAGAAAAAGGCCAAAATCTGCAAGCAAACTAAAATACTGTGCAGTGTGCTGTGGATGAGCGACACAAACTTTATAACTCACTTCATCAGGATTTAGGTCAGAGCAAAAGTTTATCTCACTCAGTGACTTCCAGCTCTAGCTGCAGAGTCTCTTCATCCACCCTTTTATCCAAATTTGTCTTATTTTGTACAAAACACACACCTGTTTTCGATTGATTTTTGTATATGTTGCTAACTTTCCAGAGGATAACCTTTAGGTACTTAAGAATGATTTATGATGGATTATTCCTTTATGGTCTGTTCTCTTCCAAAAAGATAAATCTGGTGATATTGTTTTTTTCTTATTGCCAATAAATTCCAGGAAAAGACTGAAGCCAACAATGAACTGATCCACTAACATCACAGCCTGATAGCTCTTCTTCCTCTGAGCCAGAGAGCTTCATTAAAACACACCAGTGAGCTTCACTGTGTCACTGGGTGACCTGTTCCTTCATCACCATGAACTCACACACGGTAGTTTATTCTGACTCATTCCCACTAACACACCGTCCTGCTGCCATAAATACTCACTAGAGCACCACATGTGGATTAATCCGCCGCTGAAAATAGTCCCCAACAAATGCATCATTTCTTTCTGTTTAAGTAACATAATTACTTAAAATATGACACTATATATGTATTTGTTCAATCATTTTTTAAAGATGTATATCTTCAGTAGGAACCATTGGAGTATCACACTGTTTGGGTCCTATCTTACACCCGGCGCAAAGCGACACACAGCACAACTGTCATTGCTAGTTTTAGACCGTTGTCCTTGTCACGCCCAGCGCCCACGTTGTGTAAGTAGGTAATATACTTGCGACCATGGGTTAGGGATGTGACGGTGAGGACATTTTTCCACTGGTTAATGAACTTGTTACAACACCGGTGTTATTGATTTACAAGAAAAGATGACGGTTTTTATTTATGTGAAGGAAAACACTACATTCAGGCGGCAGGTGACAATCCAGGAAAATGGAATATAATGAGGTACGGCTCAGGCATTCTGTATTCATCAACCTGCAACGCTCTCAGCGCTCCTCGCCGTGACCAGAGAGATCACGGTGGTAACACGCCTCTGTGGCATCTCCTCTCATCATCCCTCTGAGTGTAGACGTAGAATACTTCAGAGTTTACGGGCCCTCTCCGTCTAAACGGCGGCGTTATGAGGCTGATGGTACCGAGCGTTACACACCACCTCTCCGGCAGCGCCCGACTGAAAGCCCGTGCGTGATGCGTCTCCGGAGGATTCTGCTCAGCCAGACCGAGCCCCCCGTGGGTTGCATCGGAAAGCAATACAGTTTTCATTATTTATCAATACATGCTTAGCCTAGTGCTCATTGTCATATAATGACAATGACATTTAACCTGCAGCAGTTCAACAGGTTATCGATGCTCAGATGCAGTCAGATGGAGTTGTTGAAGGGAAAGAGGATTAGGAGACGGCGGCGGCAGAGGGTCCACCGGACCAGAGCCACATACATCTGCTCATGTACTTTCTATTAGTGCACCAGCAGATCCGTTTCCTCAGCAGAAAACCGCTCGCTTCTCCAATTTGCTGAATGCGCCTTTTAAATAGCAATACGCCCGGCGCAGGCGCACCCGTCCTTTAAAGGGAAATTGGGGGACGACACTCTGATTGGTTTAATTCCTGTTACGCCCAAAACACACCCATAATTACCTCCGCCGAGGCCGAAGGCCTAGGAAGGAGGTTATGTTTTCACCGGCGTTTGTTTGTTGGTTTGTATGTCTGTTTACAGAATTGCTCCAAAAGTCCGCTATGGATTTGAATGAAATGTTTTGAAGGGATGGGGTGTGGCACAATGAACAATCCATTACATTTTGGTGGCGATCCAGATCATGATCCGGCTTCAGGAATTTCTTTTAATAACGCAATGTAACTGATGACGCGTTCGTGACGCGTCACCCTGCCTCTTTCCTTCTGCCAGCAGAGAGAGGGACAGAGAGAGAGCGGGGGGTGGAGGGACGCCTGTAGATTCAGTGTTTTTTCACATTAAACTCGGTGAAGCTCGACCAAAGCACACTTGGTGATTGTTGGAAAGAGTAACGGCGATGGTTTAGGTGAGTTTTACTTTGTTTCTGTCCAGTTTGGATGAAGTGTTTTACGATGCTCCGCTACGTACAGCTGATCACAACATAAAAAAAAATACACGTGGATGATGGCGCAAGCTGAACGGAGAGGGGGGGCAATCGTACTCGGGCAGCTTTGCGGAGGTCTGCGCTCTCCGAGGGCCATTCTAGTTAATTAAGAGAGTAAATACAACCCCTTTACCCCTTGCGCCTTACTTTGTGCACAGATTATGTTGGGCTTAACTAGCAAAAGTGGAGTTGGACTCCCGATCGTTAAAACAGGGCCCTTAGTTTTGATCTTTTCATTTATCGACAAGAAAAAACGTCTAACTAAAAAGGAAGGAGTCTGTATGTCTGTCCTGTCTGATTTTCTCGACAACCGTTCATCCGATCGACTACAGGTGTATTTCTCAGGACCCAGGAAGCACAGTGTCCAGTGTGATATTGTAACAGGCACATTTTGAACTGGCACTGCATATAGAACAATGGCAGCTCTTTCCTTAAAGGGCCGATGCGGAAGACTAAATATAACATATTGTGCAATCAACTATGAGGCTGCTTTGCTTGTATAGGTCAAGAAATATTCAGTTATCTTGTTCTTCAAGAGGCCGCTGCGCCACAGCACTAATATACATCAAATTGAATTTGTACAAGATTGTTTAGTTTTTTTTTCTCCCCCTGAAGACATTCTACAACTATTTTCACAAGCTGCATTATTACACGCCATGATGGGTAAACTGATCTTCATGAATAAAATATGTGTAATGGATATAAAGGTTTACAATTTAGTGCACATAACAAACGAGATTCTTGTCTTTTTTGGATTTACTCCTGTTTTATGAAACAGGAAGGATTTTACAACAGCTAAGAGGGTTTCAGGCACAATGAACGCCCCCGAGCTCTCGCGGCTTATTGCTTAATTTAGTGACAAATAACTAGCGGTTGAAGTGGTTTTAATGAAGGTCAGAGACCTAAGTATTGACAAAGAGTTTGGGAGCATGCTGTTCTTTGTGGGAAACGTATGATTTGAAACATGACTATAATAATAATAATGTGTATTTATCTATGATTAACTGTGCAGCGCTGTCATTCCTGTTGCTGCGAGGACAAATAAAAGAGGTGAGGCGAGACGGGGAGATGACATTTTCAAGAGCTTAAAAGTGAAAGAAACAGATATGATTCATGGGAAAGATTAAAAACTTCACCAAATATTTCACATTATGGTCCGTGATCACGAAAGTTTCCAACGTTTTATTTGGATTATTTACATGTGTTGTAAAGGCCTCTGGCAGCCTCTCAGTGCAGACAGAGGAGTCAGCGTCATCACCTTCATTGCACAGGTCATTAAAAATAAACAGCATTCAACATCAGCATGTAGAAATCAGACAGGAACAACAGGGAGGAGGTGGAGGAAAGGGAGGAGGTAAGAAGAGAGAGAAAAGAGAGAAAGTCTACATCTTCCTCTGAAAGGAAACAAGAGCTCAGATTGTTCTTTTAAGGCCAATTCTCCTCTGAGCTTCTTATTTGGGAGTGAGAAGTCAAAGATCATCTGTCATATCTTGGTCGATCTATTGAACACACCATCCTATTCCACTTTTTATTGCTGATGTAGCTCACCTTTACATAAACTGATGTCTTAAAAAATGTATGATGGGTGATAATTCATGGGATTATAACAAGTATATACAAGGATGTACAATGTTTAATACAGCCTATGTAAAGGTGAACACTGCATCAGATCCCATTTAGGGTTCTAACGTGTTTAAACTACCATGAAGCTACTAGCTGGCTCCGACTGACTTCTTCTGGAACTGTTATTCTCATTTGGGAAATACACTTGTTCACTTTGCTTTTGAGAACAATGTTCAGTGAGTTCAGTTTAGAGAAGTGAACACATTAATGCCCGGTTCAGACTACACGATATCAGCCCGATTATAGCCCGACACGGCCGTCGCAGGGTGTCGACTCGGATCGGGAACGATAAACGAGTGTCGTGTGCGACAATCGATCATTTTATCTCGTGTAGTGACTCATAGTACACGACAACCGACAGCGCGTCTGGGACGCCTCACGACGTCACAACAGAGAGTCTAGCATGTTTGATTTTTTTTTGGGATTTCCACGATGTGTTCCGTCATGGTGGTGAATTTGACCGGCTGAGCACAGACGCACGAGGCTGTAAACAGAAGCCCTTATAGTGCAGAATGATGTCATCGGACCTTCCCAGAACAACTGCTACCGGACCTCACAGTAGGATATTCAATCTAGGTTGTGTTGGAGTAAAAAACACCACCGCCGTTGTGTCTTTGCGCATGGAGCATCCCGTTGCGTGCCCGCTTTCGCTTTTCCCTTTGAATTATATTTTTGTTGTTTTCCCCTGGAGCCTCGTGAGCCCCTTTACATGGTTGGGTCCAGGGGCTAGAGCCCCGGTAAGCCCGTATATTAAGACGTCGGTGCCGGGAGAGTGTGTATTGTCGGAACAGGGGGCCGACCTGTAGTCCGTCATGTGTCGCAGCCAATAAATCACAACAAGAATTTATGACTCTCAATCGTCTAATCTGACATAGTTACCATCGTAACCACCAAAAATATTGTGTAGTCTGATCCTGGTATAAAACTGATCAAACTTAAGTCAGTGGGCTTCCCATTCCAACAACAACCCATACACCCACATAGGTCGTCTGCTCCTACCCTCTAAAACAACCCACGGGAGCGTTTCCTAAATTAACGCCCCTACCGCAGGCAGGAGATCATCATGGCGTGGGTTAAAATGATGGATGTATTAAGAGAACTGGATACAGCGTTGGAGGCTCCCGTTCATTCCTAAGAGAGTCGCTCAGTGGCGCATGAAGCCAAAATGGCACGACTGCCGAGTGATAAATTACCCGGATCATCCAGCGATCTTCTGCATCCATTTGGCCCATAGAGCAGGAGCAGTAGCGTTTCCTTTAACCTCGCCTCCCTGGCGTGCTGGACGTTCATTCACATGAACTGCAGCACGAAAAGAACTCTGGATTCAGCTTTTAGATTGAACTTTTAGGACATAATGATTTAAATAAGGACTATTCAAGTGACCTGTCCGGTGCTCACAGAGTAGGGCAATCTTGTAACAGGAGAGACTTCAGAGAGCAGGTCCAAAGCACACAAAAGCGCCATCTGTGTCTTCATCAGAGTCAACATGAAATCAGAGTTCATCTTGACTCTGACTTGATGAAGACGCAGTTGGCGTCGAAACGTTAGTCTTTAAATAAAGTTGACTGCCTTAAATCTGTGTGCACCAGTGTGCTTTGGACCTGCTCTCTGAAGTCTCTCCTGTTATAAGGACTATTCAAGTGTTCATACTGGGAAGCTGATTCACCTAAAAAAAAAAAAATGTTCCTCTGAGTTACAGACGTCTCTTTCCCAATGTAAGTCTATGGGAAAAAGTATTTTTGGGCCCAATGACATCACGTGACGGACAGAGAAGTTGTAGTACTGTACCGCCGTTTGGCCACGTCAAAGCCCAGCGCTCTTCCTGGGGGCTTGGTTAAAATAAGTACGTTTGTTGCGTAATTCAAGTAAGTTAACCAAAGTTACATACGTGACGTACTGTAAGTTAAAGTAACTCAATGTTGCCATTGGGACACGAACAACAGTCAAAGTCCTGTGTTTGTTTTAACCCATCCATCCACCCCGACCTACGCAGACTTTGTCGCTCTTCATACAACGTCACCTGACTTCCTTTCTTTTCTGCCGTTATAACAACTACGGCCACTAGAGGTCGCCGCCTAAAAGTAAAGGTAAATATGGGCTGAAGCTGCTTGTACAAATGACCTATGGGGTCCTTTTTTAGGGGGAGGACAGTCTCTCTCATTCTGTCCCAAAGGAAAGGGTAGAACAGGAAGAAAAGTGGTGAGGGCAGAGGAGAGAAGAAGAACAAGAGGATAGTGCACAACATTTATCAAGACCTGTGAAAATCTCTTCTGATGCTACTTCTTTCTTTCTTTCATCTTCAACAAGACAGGAGAGGTTCAGGAAGAGGAGGAGGAGGGAAACAGGAGGGGAGTAAAGGAATAAATGAAAGAAAAGGGGAGGAAGACGGGAAAGGGAAACAAAGTTGAACAGAACAAAGGAAGACAACAAGGAGAATAAAAGAGCAGATGAAATAGAAGTGAAATGGAACAAGAAGAGGAGGAAAAGGGATAAGACAGAGATGGAAGGGAAGAAGAGACAGGGAAACAAGGATGAAAAGAGGGAAGGAGGAGGACAGACAGGAAATACGTGTGAAGAAGAGAGAAGGAAGGATGAATTGAGGAGAAAAGGAGTCAAGACTGAAGGAAGATAAGATGAGAAGGGAACAAGGAAACAGTGAGAGGAAAGGGACAGATTCACATGATCAACAGCAGCAGAGCTCCGTCCATCTCTTCCTTTATTTTGACTGAAATTACAACACAGTGGCAACATACTGAGGACTTCCTGCCTTCTAAAAGTAATAAACTTTCATAATCATGCACTTTAACCCTTCTGGGTTTGTTCACTTAAAGGCCCTGAAATCCTTTTTTTCTTCATCAACTTTATACTGCGAGCAACGGGCTCCAACATGAACACGACTTCCCTGGACAACAGTTTGTATTAATACAGATGGATTTTCTGTATTTTGTCCTCACCGGTTTAAAGAGGGCGGGACCCAGTTGGGAAAAAGGTGATGTCACGCAATTCTCTGCACCAATCCAATATATTATGACAGCTGTGGGTTTGTTTGCTTATGTTTCCAGGCCCAACCTGGTCTCACGGGAAGCCTTATAAATATCACGACATTACATGGATATTCCACGTGTCATATGTACGCATTTTAGCCTTTGGATGTGTAATTTGTACGCCACACAAACGTCCGCAGTTAGTTTTATGCAAGAAAACCACTTAGGGCGTTTTCACACCTGTAGTTCGTGCTCTGGTCTGAATCAGGGACCAAATTGTTACCATGCTGCATATTGCCTCGAGTTTGGTTTGTGTTCACACGGCAGCGTTTACAAGCGGACCAAGATTTTGGTGAGCAAAGAAAGTGCTCTCTAATTGGTCAGAATTTCCATGCTGGAAAAATCCTGGAAGTAACCAAAGAAGAGCAGACTTACAGAACGCAACAATGGAGGGACAACTACGCGGCTTGGTCTTGGCACTGGTCATCTTTTTTTACCTCGTAGCAATTTTTCACTCAAGGCAAACAATACAGTTTGAAAATGAGGCGCAGGTTTGAATACACCCTAAGTAAAATGCGTACAGAAAGAACGTAAAACAACTAGACGTCAGAAATGTAAATTAAAAACACGTGACAATCATCACTAACGTAACTTACAAAACAAAACACGGGTGTCCTGGCTAAAAGTTAGATGTTTGTTGGACACGTCCACCTCCCAACCCGGCCACAACAAGTGGTCCGTCACTAACTCTTACCGTATCATTTATACGTGGAATGCTATACATTGCAGTCAGTGCAGATATGTGCAAACACAACATACATGGCGTGCAAATGACACAGAAATCCAGAGTTTGCTCGCTGTAGTTAGCTGTAGTTTGCTGGTTGTTTACTGCTAATCAATGTAATCCTTTTCAGGACATAACTTACAATTCTCATGTGTCAACGTACCAACGAAGTTCTGAAACTCCAGCCTGTTCGCAGGAAAAGGCGTATTAATGCCACGGTCATTTGTACGCCATGTATCCTGTACTGACTGCAATGTAAACACATCTGCGTATAAACGCTACGGTAAGAAGTTAGTGACACAGTATGTATGGTGGGAGGGTGATGGACCCAACAAAAAGCAGACTTTTAACCAAGAGACCCGCGTTCAAGACCGTTGTTGACCGCTGTTTTGTTTTGTAAGTTAAGTTACTAAGGTTTGTCATGTTTTTTTATTGACAATTGTGACGTGTTTTCCGTACGTGTTTCACTTATTTTAAGCCCAACCAGGACGTTTTCCCTTAAACCCTAACTAAGTGAGTTTCTTGCCTGAACCATTGAGGATGTTTGCGTACAAATGACACGTGAAAAGGCTAAAATGTGTACTCATGATACGTGGAATGTCGGTGTAATGTTGTGGTAATTATTCGCCTTCCCGTTAGACCGGGTTGGAAACTCTCAGAACTTTAATATGTATTAGTTTTATTTCCAGAGCTTGAGCTGCATCTCAAAATCTCCACCAAGAAAGCCCCAGAAAAAGCTCGTAAGCGGACCTCAAATCCAGATCAATAACAGGTCCACCAGGTCAGAAATGAGCCTCACACTCAACTTAAGTGTACCTTTGACCAAAGAAAAACAAAACAAAACAGATATACTCTGATACCTGGTGGGTGAAGCCAGTTTCAGGTCTCTTTTGACATCAACTTTCAAACCAGTAGCTGCCTGGAAAGACGGAAATGTCTGGAATATAAAAATAGGAGCAGTAATGTGAAGTGGTTTGTATGGTTAATGGGCTAAAACATGCAAAACCAAACGGTATGGTCTTTACTGCGCATATGAATGTTTTGTGGACGAAATGTCTCCGGTGGTGAACCAATTAAATTTCTCTCAACAAGAACAATAATTAAAATGGTAGCATTTAAGTAATAAGTCAAAATAAATAACAGGCATTGGCTTTTCGCGAGGTTCTCTTGGCAGCAATTGCTTCATATTCTTACTTGTAAACTAAACTTATTTGCATGAGTTTCTCAGACAGACTCAGCCACAGTGAGGTCATCATGTAAAACAATAGGGGGTTTGTTATAATTGTATAAAAGCCTCATAATTCCTAAGTTTAATATTTTTTTATGGTTGATTTAAAGCCTTTATGGTCACGTTAGGAAGATTAAAATGTAATAAAACCCCATGTGTTGTTTATTCATAACACATTATAACCTCCTAATGCAAAAGTAATCATTTTATTAAATTAAACCCGTCAAGATAATGAACATGTGTTCTTAATTAATATGAAAACCTGTTTATGTCAACACATTTTTCCTCTGCTTTTTCTAACCTCTGACTTCATGTTGAGTTCCCCCAACTTATAATAGTTTGTCAAACTAATGTCAAAGTTTTAATTTTACTTGATAAGGAGTTCACAGTGGCTTCTATCTGATGCTATTAAGAACCAGAGTTTATATATCATCTGAACAACAAAAACAGGTATAATATTTAATAGTTCCGACCCATTTTGAAAGTTCTGTTTGGACAGGTTACCATGTTATCCTGTTGTTTAATTCAATATTCATCATAGATATATCACCTTTCAGTGGAATAGTTTTGTGGTGGTAGATTGTACTTGAAAATCAACAAAATGCGTTTTTAAAATTTATGACTTACACATTTAAATTCATTTTTAGGACAGAATATACATTAGTAGTACATTCAACGGTAACACTTCTTTTTTCTTGCCCTTAATTTCCTAATCATTTCTTAATAATTTCCTAGGAAGCTTCAAATAAGTCTTAAGTCTTCCTGTACGGCCGGATATTACCTGCCAACAGCAATCTGAGCCAGTTAGCACAGGAGCTCCAGGTCTGTGTTCACCAGGGAAGTCTGCATGAAGAAGACATCTCCTTTGTTTACCTGTGATCGTCTTCATACCTGTAAACCGACGGGCTGTAACGACGATCACTGACGTCCTCCAAAGGTGATCTTCACCATGTAGTCGGAGCAGGAGAGCCAAATATGTGGAGTCTTTATGTCTGGTATTTTCAGGGCCTTTACCACATTTGTGTAATGTGTTGACTGACACATGAAAACTGAAAAAAGAAATCTAAACCCAAATAAACATGGATTCATTAGTAGAAACTCCCAGTACACTGTACGCAGCCCAGTCGCACAGCACTGATTCGTGTACACAGACCCATTTTTTTTCATGACGGTCAGCACAACTTTCAATAACGTTGTTTTCCTATACGAATGTCCAGCAACATGTGACGCACGTTGTCAATTTCCGCTCCAGTCTTTTCAAAATAAAACTACTTACTTAGGCTTAGAAAAAGATCGAAGGTTTGGGTCTAAATAACACCGGAAGTGGCGTAACTGGAGTACGGAAGTTACGTTACAAAAACTATACTTAGTTAGCTTCAGAAAAAGATTGCGGTTTGGCTTAAAATAACTCTGGAAGTGCTGTGACAAATAAATCAACTTTGACGTGGTTTCACACGGGACACGAACAACGGTCTCATGCAAAAGTCCTGTGGTTTTTTTTACCCATCCATCCACCTCGACGCTTTCTAATGAATTGAAAATGAAAATTTCATGAAAATGTCGCTGCTTGTGGGCATATTGGGGGTGGTCCCGGGGCAAAACGTAAAATTCAAGGTTTATGAATGTAACGTTAGACTGTAATGGTCCTCAAATCTAAATTCTATTCATTAATTAGTTTGAAGTTAAAAGACAGATCAATATTTTTTATAGATCATTTCTGTCCATCGTAACTCATTAATCACTACACATATTAAAATTGGAAAGACACTATTGCCTATTATGGCCTTGAACAGGACTCGACCTCCTCTGGACTCGAACTTAACTTGGTCTTGGATTTGACTTGGACTTGATTAAGTTGGACTTGACTACAGCCCTGGACCACGTTTTGGGTTAAAATAACACCGGAAGTGGCGTAACTTAAGTACGGAAGTTACGTGACAAATAAATCAACGTTGACTTCTGGTTTCACACGGGACACCATTACCTGTCTCCTGGGTGAAAGTGTTGTCTTTTTTGACCGACCCACATGGATTACATACAAATTAATTTTGTGCTGACCGTCATGGAAAATTTTTTAAATTTGTACACAAATTAAAATGACATGACTATTTCATGAACTGCTGTGCGACTGGGCTGAACTGTAGGCCACCCCAAAAAAAAATAAAGTGTTTCCCATCAGAGATTGATTTATTTAATGCGATTCAGTCTAAATTTGCCACATCGTATATATAAACATAGTAAACATCTTGTGAAGCCCGGCCCGTCAGCGTTCATTAAAATGATTTTCTTTAACACGGTTTCTAATCAACCACCAGCTCTGCCTCAGTATGTCGCCCGTTCACTCCTGTTGTTTAAAGTCCTGTAAATCAGCGGATGATGTTCTGATGAGCTCCAGCTTTCCCGACCCACTGTCAACTGCAGTGTGTGTGTGTGTGTGTGTGTGTGTACGTGTAAAACGTGTTGCTTTAAGATGTTTTGACAGCAGCCTGCTGTTTTACTATCTCCCTGTGGCTCTGACATCGCGTCGAGTCGGTCTCCATCACCGTTTCTTCTATGTTTATGTTACTGTGTGTAACTCATCAGTTTATGGTGTGTTCTGGCAGTACCCTGCTGTTTTAGTATTTTCCTGTAGCTCTGACAAAGTGTCAAGTCTGTCTTTCTACTGTGTGTTTTTCAGGTTGTGTGTGTGTGTGTCTGGCTCCCTGTTGTTTGATGGCCTCCTGTGCTGTTATCCCGTTCTGTCTGTCCATGTCTCTCTCTCTCTCTCTCTCTCTCTCTCTCTCTCTCTCTCTCTCTGTCCGTCTCTTTCGCCTCAGTCCACGCTACCTGAAACACAGAGGACAAATCATTAACAACACAAAACACAGATCTGTAGCACAACACTGTCTTCTTCTGGAAGAGCCAGCAGCTCTGTGAGGCTGTACTGTGAGCTAAATGCTAATGTCAGAATGCTAACATGCTCACAAGGACAATGCTTATGTTTAAGAGGTAACCTATAATGTTTACCATGCTCGCCATCTTCCTTTAGGATGTTAACTTGCTAACATCTGCTAGTTAGTAGGACTGTCAAAGTTAACGCGATAATAACCCGTTAACGCACATTCGCTTTAACACCACTTATTTCTTTACTGCATTAATGCAACTTGCGATTTTTAGGTTGTAGCTGGCATCATATGAAACCAGAACACCTAATGAATCCATTGGTACCGACCATGTCATACTAGCTTGTTGTGAAGGAGGTCAAATATCGCTCCAAACTTGCGCTAAAATTTTGTCAAGGAAAAGCTGCATTTCCAAAGAGGTCCCTTGACCTCTGACCTCAAGATATGTGAATGTAAATAGGTTCTATGGGTACCCACGAGTCTCCCCTTCACAGACATGCCCACTTTATGATAATCACATGCAGTTTGGGGCAAGTCATAGTCATGATTTGAGCATATTGTTTTATGCTAAATGCAGTACCTGTGAGGGTTTATGGACAATATTTGTCATTGTTTTGTGTTAATTGATTTCTAATAATAAATATATATATATATATATATATATATATTTGTCCACTATATGTTGATAAGAGTATTAAATACTTGACAGATATCTCTTTAAGGTACACTTTGAACAGATAAAAAAATGTGTGGTTAATTTGAGATTAATCACAATTAAATATGAACAATCAGGGATTAATTGCGATTAAATATTTTAATCGATTGACAGCCCTAACAAAGCAGTACAGCTGAGGCTGATGGGAATCCCATTTTGCAGGTATTTGGTCATGAACAAAAGAATTGGATAAACGGAAAATGTTGACATGATGACGGCCCGAGAGGAGAAAAGTCAGAGGATCCCCGGCGTTATTACAATTCGTGAAGACAGGACCTTGAATGCATGCACCAAATTTCATGGCGATCCATCCGGTCGTTCTAGTTGTGGAGACATTTCACTCTGAAGCACAAATGTAAACCTCATGTTGGCACTGGAGGAAAATTCATTAGGATGCATCGCCGGGGATACTCGTACGCCTGCACCAAATTTCAAGGCAAATAGTTGTTGAGATATTTCAGCCTGGACCAATGTGGTGGAATGACCAATCAACACTATGATTGTACGGCAAAACAATAAAACACAATGAAGTGAAAGATTAGGAATTATTGTGTACGCGCAATAAAACAAAGTGCTCATTGGCTCAATGAATTAAAAGCATCATCAAACACATGCTTGGACACAAATCCTTTAATTCTTTTGCTATTTTTTTTGCCAAAACTGTAAAAACAGAACTACAATTACACACGAGCACATGGCCGGTTTATGAAATGGGCCAGTTGACCCTCGATAAGCCTGGAGCTTTGGGGGGCTGATGACCGTCTTTGGTCATCAGCCCCCCAAAGCTCCAGGCTTATCGAGGGTCAACTGGTTGGAACTAATTTAATTGAAACAGTGTGTCTGCAAATATGCATCGCTAAAGCACAACGTCAACTTACATGGTAAAGGCCTCGAGATGAGTCTCGCTTTATCACTTGATGTAGGGGCCCTTTAAAAGTCGAGTTTTAAGACCTTGCTTGCTTGTTGCACATTCCGAAAATAATGTTTTTAATTGAATTACCCAAGGCAGTGTTCCAGCAAAGAACAGACTGTATCCTCAGTAATCAGCGTCGAGAGGAACAGGACGTTAATGGTCCCAGCATCTCATTTGTGTCATCACAACCAGCTGGAGAAAATAGTGGGAGGACATTTTGGACCTGTAATAAAACCTGTTGTGCGTTTTACCTGTCGGCTCTCAGGTCTCCACTCGCAAATCTATTCCAGCTTGTGTAGTCGTTGTGCTCACATCTCATTAAAGCCCCCCCTCGGGTGTATTTTGCCATTTCTGATATAAGTTGATTAGCCACACTGTTTGCCAATTTTTTTTTCGACAAATAACTTCATTTTGTGTTAGCTGTAGTTAACAAGCCCAACTTGTTCCATCAGCTAACAGGGTTTTCATTTTATTTTTTATTTTATTGTGTTTATTTTCACAATGGTATGTGTGTGTGCGGTGAATGGGTGAAATCAACGTAGTGAATTACACAAAATCCCACCGTCAGAATTAACACAACACACTGACTGTCTCTCTCACTCGCTCTGTTCTTCACTGTCTCCTCCTGCTGGAGATAAATTAACACAAAGCAGCCGATACCGGAGGTTTGTCGGCCTCTAACAGGTCCGAACGACGGGGAGTACAACTTCCAGCTCAACAGAAAACCAGAGAAAAGTCCCGTTAGAGAAATAAATGGATTACAGAGCAGCCCGGTGCGGTGTCTGCGCTGGAGGTGAGGAGAGAGCGGTCGGTGCTGGTGGACGGTGAACCTCCAAAACGTCCTGAAACATGTCTATCCGTCCTCTGGTGCGGTGTGGCCGGCGTGCGGCGGTGCGGCTATAAATTCATCTAAACTGGGTTGAAAAACGATGCAATCTTATTGCCATGGTAATGAATTATGTCTGACTATTGACCACATCCCCACATCACTGTCTAGTATCACGTAGCCAGACGTGCAGTATCTCCACAGCGCTGTGTCAGCGCTAAGGAAAGGTCTGGCTCCACATTATATAGTTCTGTCATGGGGGAAAAACGCTCTGGCTTCTTTGTATTTCTTTAAACCAGTCACAGTCATCTTGGGCGGCGCTGACCACAGGCTGCAGCGACGGTGCTGAATAGATAGCGGAAGAGGAGAATACTGCGTTAATCTAACTACAGAAAACACGTCACAAACGTCAATAAAAAAACGTGAAGAACGTCACTAACGTAACTTACAAAACAAAACAGCGATCAACAACGGTCCCGAACACGAGTCTCCTGGTTAAAAGTTCGGTGTTTGTTGGACGCATCCACCTTCCCACCTGCTCAACATAAGTGTTCTATCTCTCTTTTCATACTATTTCACTAACTCTTACCATAGTATATATACGGGGATGTGTTTACATTGCAGTCAGTACTGGATACATGGTGTAAAAATGACACATGGAAATCTAGAAAGGCGTACTTATTGCACACTAAACGCCTTGTGCATTATTGTGGCATTTATACGACTTTTTGTGCAAAGGGGCTGGTATTTACCGTCTGTCCGTTTTAGTGCATTTTGACAGAATTGCAACAGAATTGCATTGCTAGGCAACAGTTTTGGTCGATGTTTACTTCCTGTTAGCTGATGTCGTTCACATACACTGCAACCGTCAATAAACTGGGACATATTTAGTATGTTTACGTTTAAAACTGTGAAATGCTCTATTGCCGCCTTCAAATAAAACTCGTGAGCTCGTGTTTACAACACGGGAAGTTGTGTTAACAATATGCTTGGCGTTCAAGTTGTTAAGTCGTGAAAACGCCGCTGCTAAGCAACGGCAATATTAACGTCACTGTCGGCGTCTAGAAGCCACAGAGGCTAACAATTTAGCACACTAGAAAGCGGGTAACATAATGCAGGACATGCAAAGGCATGATGACAGAGGAAGAAGATGGGGCTGTTGGGAATATCAACATTTTCCTCAGACAACAAATTAGGAAGAAAAACAATAAACGAGTGAAATGATTAACTTATTATGCACCAAAAAATTAACCTCCAAGGCCTCCGCCATTTCTGACAACGTCAACAAACACGTCACAAGTCGTGAACTCTGAGCTTTCAGAAACTTTCCACTTGGTCATGAATAGGACATGAGGGGAGCGTTCATATGGACTCTTCTGGTGAACACGGTAAACACCACCACATCTGAAGGCACTAATAAACTGGGATGAAACTATATGTTATAGATCTGCAACATCACAAATATTCAGAAATCCTGACATCTTGGCTCAAATGCACAGTTTGTGAATACGGACTGTGTGTATTTCTCTGTGGATTGAGCGTTTTGATACCTTCACAGTATTTATACAGCACTTAAAGCTGCTTTATAATATAAAAGTCACTTTTTACAAGATGGGACCTTTAACTCAGGTACATGAGATTGATATCAATGAGTTCAAGAAACAAAGAGAAAGAGAGAGCGGGGGAAAAGAGACGTTCTGGAGGTTCCTGAAAGGCTTGAAAAAGCGTAGCCGAAACATTTTCAGATATTTCAGTTTTACGATTTACTGATTTACTGTTGTTCCCTTGGACATGATGAACGGTGGAAACATCAGAGGTGTGTAAATCAAGCCGGCTGCGATTCAAATATTTGAATCACTTTCTGATAGATTTACTCACTTCCACTTATTTCTCCACAGGAGATTGTTTTAATAGCGAAATGGAAATAATCCAATGTTCATGCTCGCAATAAATTTTTGGATCCGCAGCTTCAAATCAAACCGCAGCACTCTTTAAAGTGTCAGTTGGACCATGGCCTCGATCTACCAGACCTGCAGTAGTTGTGCTGTCATTCATTGACAGATGGAGATGAAGATGTAAGTCATTATAATTAGTTTTAAACCAACCAGAGCAGTCAAACACAGGCCCAACTGTGCTAGCTGGTGGTCTCGCTCACCACAAAGCTGAGGGAAAGTGTTTCTGGGGATCGTAGCGTCGGGGTGATGTAGCGGTCTAATACAGTACCTCAACAAGCCTGTTTTCAATCTGGCTGGTTAACAATAACACTGGCGTTGTTTTATTAACATCAACGATGAAGAAACAGTATATTTATTCTATTAATAAGTAATATCTGTGACCAGTGGTGGAAGGTAAAAGACTACTTAGGTACAATTTTGAGGCACTTATACTTCAGTATGTCCAATTGATGCTATTTTCTACTTCGACTCCTTCACTATATCTCAGAGGGAAATATTGTACTTTTTACTGCACTACGTTTATTTAACAGCTTTGATTTTAACATACAGGACTTAAATACTTATTAAATATGATAACATTGTTAAAGGCCTCACAGCCCCTCACATGTGTTTTCAGTTAGGTTGCTGATTAGACGACTCAGTTCGGAGTTGTGTAAGCTACTGTATGCTGGGATTTATGTGAGGTCGACATGGACTGACAAAGTTGTAAATTGCCTCACCACAAAACTTATTAATCTTGTTGCACACGATAATAACTACTGTGCATAAATAAAAAAATCTTCCGGGACGTTGAAGACTCCAGAATGTAACACTCTAATGGGCCGTACACATACCGCGTCTAAAATCGAGTGGAAAACGCCAACTGTGCTGCTTTTTTTTCTTTCCAAGGTACTTGGGAGGTTGCGTTCCCGTTGCGCCTGCCTTTACTAAGCAACCAAAACCTGCTTGCTACAATGATGATAATGATGATGATGATGAAGTTGCGGTAATTTAGCAGGAAGCCTCACTGACTAAACTACTACAATCAAAGCAAAGATAAATGCATTTCCAGCACCGTAAATCCCTCACAGTGTTGATTATTCTGAGTCAGTCTGGCTGACCTTTCTACCGGATGTTGTGACGTTCTTGGACAGAAAGGGTGAAGGCAATAAAGTAGTCTGTGGGACAGATCATCATTACATTGCAAACAGCTCTACTGATGGGCATGGTATTAGTAAAAAAAAAAAATTATTCTCAAAGACTGGAAGACACCAACTCCGCCGCGCTTCAGAAACTGGTTGCATGAACTGGTCTCAGTTATCCACAGGGAGAAATTGGGAACTAATAATTTAAAACGTCAACAAAGATGGGAATGATCTTGGGGCCCCTTTCTGGACTCAGTTTGACAACATTTGTATTCATATATTGATTGTTTTGTTTTGTTTTTCCTTTTCTCTCTTCTGTTTTTGAATACTCCCGTTATGGACGGCTTGCATTTAACAATCCCATGTGGATGATACTGTCTGTAATTGTATGTACGCTTTCCCTGAAAGAGGCCATTCTGCATCGTGAGTACTTTAAGTTAAGTCAGTTTTGCTGGTAATACTTATGTATGTATTACTGATGCACGTTGGATGTAATGAATGAAATACAGCAGAGGAAAATGAAAGTCAGAGCATCTGTCGCCACAGTAAATCATCTGTTGAGTGTTTCATGGTTATTTATTTGTGCTTTAGAACGTAACCGCAGAGGAACAATCAAATAATAACTTATTTTTCTCTCATTCCCACCACCGCCGCACAACGTCTCCCTCTTCTAACGTTACCGCTCGCCCCCGCCATCTCTCTCCTTTTTTTTTTGTTTTTGTCTTTTTTTAAATGAATCGGAAGCCGACAGCAGAGCCTAACTTTACTTTCAATGTTATCAAACAGAGAAGAGAGAAATGCCATCCCCTCGTCCTGAAATGGTCCTAAATCGATACAAGAGTACTGCCTTGTTTTATGAATGAAGCGGTACAGTTGAAGCAGCGGCGTTGTGTGTGTGTGTTTGACCAATCAGCGACGGTCGTCCCTGCAAACTCCACCCTAAAAGTTCTGGTACTTTCAGATAGTATACTACTCCCCGATCAGGACCTTTTTTGGGGGTAAAAAGGTCCTGGAACTTAATTTAGACCCTGGTCCCTGCGGACGAGACGCCATGAGTTACTCAAAAGGTTCCTAGTTCTGGGAGAAAGTTCCTGCGGTGGAAATGGGGCTCATGTTAAACAAGCGCACAATACCTTCGATTAAAAAGGACGTTGCCAAGTGAGTTAACCCGTAAAACAACAAGACTTTTTGGATAAATCAACACATTTTTGATACAAAGTTCTCTGATAAAGCAACTTTGCCCAGCACCAAACTCAGACAAAGTTAGAGAATGTCTGGTGAAAAACATTTAGCAGCTGACGAGTCAGCAGGTATTTCTCTCAGGAGGCGGTGGAGAACAAAGCAGAGCAAAAAGTAGAGTTAATATTGGACTTTATATTTATCAGGGGGACTCAAACATGACTCCTAATGAATGATCATGTTACTCTGTGTCTGCTAGATGTGTACCATTTCCTCACATATTTGCCATATCCACTTTATTAGGTGATAATGTGTCTGTTTTTCTCTGTTCCGCTGCGCCCAAGTGGCAACAAAAATGAATGAGTGCACCTTTAAAGAAGGATCACTTGTCTGTGCACACGAATCTGGGCTGTGTTAAAGATTAATGTTCGGGTCTGTCGTGCAACAGACACCTGAACGCAGCTTAGCGAACTGATTCAGTTAAAGAGTTTCTGTTGTTACATTAACAGCTGCTTGTTTTCAGGCTTATATGCGTTAACAGTATGACGGGCTTAACGCTTGAAATATGACGTGTACATGTGAGCAGGCTGAGGGGAACCCTGCACAAATACAGGCTTTGATATGCGAGTGTGGAGAAAGTGAACAAGCTGGACAATACGAAGATTATAGACTGCGTGGAAAAAGCACTGGAAGTCATCAGCGACGTTTCCACAATGAGGATTATCATTGTTTGTGATGCTGCTGTCTCCTCTGCTGAAGAACAAAGCACTTCTCCTCTAGCTGTGGTGCACTATACTGTCAAACAGTGCAGAAACACAATCCTTCTGGGACGCCTCACATGTACAACTGTGTGCAGAAGTTCACAACCTGCTTGAAGCAGGTGGTACAAGGGGAGCAGTTTCTCTCATGCGATGTATTCAAGGACCGTTTCTGCTGCTTTTCATGCACTTTAAATCAATTTCACCCTTCACATAAAACTTCAGCTGGAGCTCATTCTTTGGCTGAATTTAATACTTTTTCCAAGTTGTTCTTCGCCTGAGGAGTTTACTGCCAGTGTGAAGGGTTGAATTCCACTCATGCTAAAAATGTGTGGAACTGATGTCTGACAAAAGTATCCCTATAAAGACTAATGTTATTTAACTGTAACATAGACATATGCTTTACATGACCACAATGCCCTGTTTCCTTCCCTTTGTTTAACCTACACGAAGCTCCAATTTCTCTCACTTCATCAGCGAGATTCCAACTGCATATTACTGTAGTACAACTTTAACCTGGCTGGAAGTGCACCCCTTATTCTGAGAGTCATAACTCAGTCAAATAGGAATGCACAGACGACGTACACGTACTGCTGCATGCAGCACAACTTACTCTTTACAGTGATAGTGTATCCTTAGAAATCATGTAAAAAAGAAAAACACTTGTAACTTCATAACTTGTCTAATAATGATTATATTTTAAATATTAATTAAGTGTCAACGTAATCCATGGTGCAAACAGGAATATTCTCACTCCCAACTCGTCAATCTCTTGGTCAATGCCAAAAACGCACGGGACCAGGGACGTACTGTATGTACCCTCATTATATGCATAGTGTCCTTTCAAAATAAACTTACGTTTTCACAGGAAGTTAGGTTTAGGCAGCACAACCACTTAGGTAAGATTAAGAAACAATCGTGATTGACGTTAACTTCACTGACTAGCGACTCACGGGACTGACGATACCGACAAGTCATGTGACTGATGTGACAAATATGTCAACTTTTAGTTTCACACGGGACATGAACAGCGATCTCCTGGTTGAAATCTTGTGTTTGTTCAGCTGATTAGACGATAGTCATGCCATTAAATAAGCGTTATCAATCGCTATAAGCCCCATAGATGTGGGTCAATATGGGACTACTACACACACTAGTAGGTTGTATCATCTATTCACATGTAGATCACCAAACGAAGGTATAAATGAACAAGACAGCGACCTCTAGTGACCGTAGTAATTATGACAGGAGCAAAAACGGAAGTCAGGTCTGTAGTATATTTCTGTAGGTAGTTATTTCAACCCAAAACACAATGTTTTCCCCCAAATATAACTGTTTTTTTTGACTAAATCTAAAGAAGTTGTAGTGTTGTTGCTTGCACCTAAAGAAGTTTTAGTTTTGTTGCCTAAAGCTAAAGAAGTTGTAGTTTTGTTGTCTAAACCTAAAGAAGCCTTTTTGTTTGTGTTCAAAACGAGACGTTTGATTTAGTTTTACATGTTAGAACGTGTTGCTTTTAAGTTTCACTTTCACTTTTACAACATAGTAGGTTTAGAAGGCTCCTAATGTCCCACATCTATGGTGCTTATAGTGACTGATAACGCCTCTTTAATGGCCTGATAACAGTCAAATAGGGTGGTTTGTTTGACCCCTCCAACTCCCCTCCCATCCGCCCTGAACGGAGTCTCACGCTGTTAATACTACGTCACTTGTTCCAACCATCAAATAACGCCGTGGGTGGGTTTACATTGGAGTTAATTGAAAGCCTGGTTTATCACAAACTGTTGCTAAAGGGCCTCTGTGCGATGTTTTTTTGATGCCGAGGTATAACATAATATATAAAACATTAACCATACTATGTAAAACACTTTGGACTAACACAGGTGAGTAGCGCTCCTGCACAAGCATGAGCCTGTTTATGCAGAAGTGTTTTAAATAGACAGGTTTTAGTGAAGATGCATGTGTTAGTGAGCACACGACTGGATAAATGAGACATGGATTATTCTGCACGAGTTGTGTGAGAGTTTGTAAAACGGATGTTTTCAAACTCCGTTTTACTATTATTTATATGCGGCTTTCATTTATTTCAGTTCCATCAAGACTTTTCTCTGTTTTTGATTCCCAGTTCACCGCGGAGGCATGCGAGAAAGACAATGTTTTCTTCAAGAATTCAAGGTGACACATGGGTGACTAATTGATATACAAATGGTCGTTTTGTGGGTGAAGTAATATGGCACGCCACGCCAAAACAAAAAAAAATAATTGTGAAAACTATGGACCACAGAACAAAACAAACAAATCTACATGAGCTGTGTGGCTGAAAGTGAGGAGGCTGCTGCTTCCACAGCTGTAAGTTCTGTCCTCCTAAACTGGCAGTGACGTGACCTGACCTCCTCCCTACGCTGCGTTCGCCGCTCTTTATACTTCCCGGTTCACAGTTACGTGGATTCATAGGAACTGATTTCGTGCTGACCATCATGAAAAAATGTGAAATTTGTGTCTATGTACACGAATCAATACATTAAATTTAGTGAGTATTTCACGAACTGTTGCATGACTGAGCTGGATTAAGCTAAACAAAGAGGCTTAGGAACTGAAAAAAAAACATCAACTTGGCCTCTGCGTTGCTGCACGTTGTATCTCTTTCATAAATGTGGATTTGAGTCCAGCTCATTATCTTTATCACAACACTCATAATTAAAACAAATAAGCTGTTTTCCCTGCTGTGAAATTCGTCTTTTCTTCTCCGAGGCTATTCTTTGCAGCCCTGCTGCTTTTATTGAACAGGACGTCATAGCTTTCATTGGCATATATACTTCAAGACTTAAGAACTGCGCTCCAAATTCTGATGACCTTTATAACCTCTTACATGTGAGGCACGAGGCCAAGTTTGTTGTCGAAAAGGAATTGTTTTATTAAGTGTTTTTCTGGGCATTAAAAGTGCTAGAAGTGCATTAGAAGTGATTAAATCTCCCAAGAACCCCATGCAGTTTCCAAGTTATGAATCAGAAGCAGCGCCGTTACCAACAGCTCGACTAACATCGTCATTGACATCCCATTGACATTGTAATAAAGCGAATTACTTGAAATGAAGCCTTGGAACAAAACATGTTGTTCACTCCATTACAGTGTTTCCCATAAGCCCCGTAAAAGATCTCACACAGCAGAGATTGCAGCTAACAAGTTGGAAAAATGGCATTATAAGAGAGTGTTGATGGATATCATGGATATGAAAGAAACTAAGGTCCTGTTCAGACCTGGTATTAACATGCGTCCTCAGTGATCCGATCATAAGTGGACAGCTTTAAGTACAGGTGTGAACACACTCAAGAAGCATTGAGATCGGATCTTTCAGACCACATTCAGGTGGTCTGGGCCACATCTGACCACATTCTTTTAGCAGTGTGTACGCGAATGCGTCCTGGCCACATTATGGACCGCCTACTCATCTGATGTCCCGCTGGGATCCGCGGGATCACCGCGCCCCTCAGGTAAATAAACAGGCAGACACGGCAACTTGTCAGCATGGAAACAGCCTCTGTGCTTTACTGTATCCTGTCGGTACAACTGTATTTTATTAAAATATATATTGTTTATCGGTTATAAACAGAATATCTACAGAATATAAGACTGGGCACACCAAGTGCGTTATTATCGTACTGTCGGAGATGTGTCGGTGTTTTTGTTCCGCTACTTTGCGCGGAGCTGACACCCAACCGCCCGCCTGTTCTCTGCCCTCCCCGGCTCTCTGGAGCTATGTGCCCCTCTGTTCCTCTGTCCCCGGGGACCGCCGGTACAATAACCTTTTATTTTGATGTTAATACAATGTACCAGAATTCACGAATATGTAGGATATTACTAATGACATTCATGTAGTATTACGTCACAACGGCTGCTGTATTAGCCATGTGTTTACTATGTGTTTATTTGCATATTGGGCGGGGAAGTGAGATCAGATCACAAGTGATCACTGAAGACGCATGTTGAGACGCATTCTAATGCCAGGTGTGGACAGACGTACTTAAAGCTGTCCACTTGTGATCCGATCACTGAGGACGCATGTTCATACCAGGGCTGAACAGGGCCTAAGGTATCGTGTTGGAAGTGCCGGCTTCACTGCAATCATAAATTGTCATTGGAACTGAAGTTTTTTGTATGCTAACAAATTAATTTTTGTTTACCTTTGTTTTAAAGTACTGGAAGCTAATTTGTGAACGTAGACCTCAGCAGCAGACTTGAAGTTTTAATAAGGCAAACTAAAGCAATACTGAATGAGAGATCACATTAAGTTATAGAAGCTAGTGGAACAGAGGCTAGACTCTGTTTGGACCTAAACATCAGTTTTAAGAAGTAGAATATCCCAATATTTGTTTCTGTATATTGTATATAAGACACTCCCTTATGGACAATATACAAAAACAGAAAGGTACAAATATAAACAAAGTAAATATTGAGACATCCTACTTCTTATAGAGGTGATATAAACCTTCCTTGACCCAGCCCATTTGCACGAAAAGGCCACGATAATGCGCAAGGCGTTTAGCGTGCAATAAGTACGCCTTTCTTAATTTCTGTGTGTCATTTGTACGCCGTGTATCCTTTCCAACAAACACTGGACTTTTAACCAGGAGACCAGCGTTCGAGACCGTTGTCAACCGTAGTTGTTTCTGTATGTAATTTACTTATTTTATGCCCAACCGTGACGTTCTCCCTTACCCTAACTAAGTGGTTTTCTTGCCTAAATGTAACTGCGGACGTTTGCGTGTACAAATGACACACGAAAAAAGGCAAAAACATCTATTCATGACACGCAGAATGTCCGTGTAATGTCGTGGTATTTGTATGCCTTCCTGTGAGATTGGGTTACTTGACCAGTAGGGGTGGGCGATAACGCAAAATGTGGTTTTGATCCGATACCAAGTAATACCAAATCATCAATATCGATACAGATACGATACTTTTTTTAAAAATTCAAAGCTGTTTATGTACTTTCATGTTGCTTTCCACTGTCAATTACTTATCACATGCATGTTAAAAAACACTTTTTAAAGGCAGAAAACTAAAATATGTTTTTTTTATTATTTTAAATTGAATGTGCAAACATTATTTGTTGAGAATAATTCATGTTTTACAACCTTTTTAGTGCAAATAACTACAAAAAAGCACAAACTACCCTCAACCATCACTCACAGCTGTGAGAAAGCTCCAAACATGCTCCTCTTTCTTCAGCCGTCATGTGTCTGTCGGAGGAACTAGTCTCTGGGTGCGTGCACGTGTGCACAATGCGTTTGTTGTTTGAATGCACACAACATCACAACAGCAGTGAGAAGCAAACGGTTCAACAGATCTACAACAGACAGTTCTACTCTTTGATAAAATACAGAAGGGTGTAAAAGAGTACCGATCCTATTGACGCCAGAATTGATCTTCAAAACCAGACGTAGAGATCGGTAGTATCGATATTTTCGGATCGTTCCGCCCACCCCTACTGACCAGCGGTCAAAAAGCTTTTGAGGAACACGTGTATAAATATCAGATGATCTGGTTTCATCTTTAGAGATTGCATCTGAAAAGCAGGAATGTCACTTCAATCTGCTGCTCTTTCACAAACCTGAGGTACACACTCCCTCATTCTTCCCTTCCTTCTCCCAGTTTCCCTTTTTGTGGCTGAAAAATGGACCCAACCAGATCCTCACTGAGCAGACTGTCTGCTTTTAATTCAACGTCTTTCTAGGAAAAAGAGGCCTACAGCACTTTATGAAATGAGCGCACACTCCCTCGCAGTGTTGGGAGGGTGTGGAATATACAGTGTATAATCTTCAGGATTCATGTTTCTGCCATGAGAGGATTTCTAGGTAAAATTAAGAATTGGACAAAGTAGTAACGGCCAGTTTATATGAGGACAGAACTACCAGCTGTGGAAGCAGCAACCTCCTCACTTTCAGCCACACAGCTCATGTAGATTTGTTTGTTTTGTTCTGTGGTCCATAGTTTTCACAATTCATTTTTGTTGTTTTGGCGTGGCGTGCCATATTACTTCACCCACAAAATGACCATTTGTATATCGATTAGTCACCCATGTGTCACTTTGAATTCTTGAAGAAAACATTGTCTTTCTCGCATGCCTCCGCGGTGAACTGGGAATCAAAAACAGAGAAAAGTCTTGATGAAACTGAAATAAATGAAAGCCGCGTATAAACAACAGCAAAACTATATTATATGAAAACATCCGTTTTACAAACTCTCACACAACTGGTGCAGAATAATCCATGTCTCATTTATCCAGTCGTGTGCTCACTAACACATGCATCTTCACTAAAACCTGACTATTTAAAACACTTCTGCATAAACAGGCTCATGCTTGTGCAGGAGCGCTACTCACCTGTGTTAGTCCAAAGTGTTTTAAATAGTAAAGTTAATGTTTTATATTTTGTCTGCATTTATATCTTTGAGTATTTATTTCACAATGTCTTATTTATTAATTTATTTAATATTCACTTTGGGTCTCCATAATAACAAGTTCAAAAGTTCAGTTTTTTTTATCTATATTTGTTATAACAAGTGATTCTGCAATCCGTTCTCAGTCCCAACTCATCAAATACCACCGTTTGGTCGGCGCCCCTCGGCATCAGAAACCGACGCACATAGGCCCTTTAGCAACAGTATGTGACGTACCGGCCTTTCAACTAACTCCAATGTAAACCCACCCGCAGCGTTATTCGACGGTCAGAGTGTGACGTAGTATTAATAGCCTGAGAGTCCATTCAGGGCGTGAGGGAGGGAGGGAGCGCAGGTGGACGGGTCAAACAAACACAACACTTTCAACCAGGAGACCGCTGTTCGTGTCTCATGTGAAACCAGAAGTCAACATTAATTTATTTGTCACGTAACTTCCATTAAGTTACAGCACTTCTGGAGTTATTTTAACCATCTTTTCCTAAACCTAACTAAGTAGTTTGTTGCCTAAGCCTAACCAAGTCGATGTATTCGTAAACATATATAAGTAGTTTTATTTTGAAAAGACTGGAGCGGAAAAATGGACACGTGCGTTTACGTGACATTCGTAGGAAAACGCACATAAAATATGCTGCTGAAAGTCGTGCTGAGCGTCATGAAAAAAAAGGAAATTCTTGTCTATTTACACAAATCAAATAGAATCAATTCTGTGACTATTTCGCGAACTGCCGTGAGACTGTGTTGGATAATCAGATCCTTTGATAACATCTTGGTTCGTGAACAGTGCGGGCCTCCATATCTTTCTTTATATTTGTACATATAGAATAGAATATGTGTATTATTATTATTATTATTATTATTATTATTATTATTAATAAACAATTTAACACTAAACAGCGATAATGTTCCTTTTTAATCAATTAAATCTATTTTAAGTCATGCAAATGAGAACACCAAAACTCGAATCATAAGAGCGATCTAACAAGCTTGTTCCTCATCCTGACACACAACGATTGAATGGGAGTAATATTAAAACATGACATGATGATAAACTCATACAATGTCAGCTGCAGGAACTGACGGAGTGGATCTGTATTTCTTCTGTAACATCGAGATGATCTGAGCTCAATCGAAATGAGACCTTTTAACTTCCAGTCAAGTTTTCGAAGCTAAATTCGCTATATGACGCTGTGCGTATGGTTTATATGTATGTTTTGACAGCAGCCTTTACAAATTGCAAATTTCCTTCAAGCAGTTCCACATGGTTCAGGATGGTTTAAGATTCATTCTGACTCTCATACTTGGACCAAGATTTAATTGAAGATGTTTTTAATCAGTGAAACTTTTCAGGCTCGCAATACAGTGGAAAACAAAAGCGACTAACGTGATAAAAGATGGCAAACTGCACTGGCTTCTTCGACATGTGCCAACATGTGTGACATGTTAAGATCGCATCTACACGTTCTGTAAACGGTTGTTTGTCAAGGATTGGTACCAAAATTAGGTGCACGTGGCCTAAAGATTTGAGAAACAGACTATTGTAAGGGTTCGATTTTAGGAACCAGCAGATTAAATATGGAGTTGGGAAAATGAAAGAGCAGCTCAGTACCACCACTGAAGTGCCCTCGAGCAAGACCTTCAACCCTCAAGTGCTCCAGTGGAGTCGGTCAAGGTGTTCCTTAAAAAGAAAGCCTGTCTCTTCAGCAATACATGTAACTGTTAAATATAGATTTTTAAATAATCATCTCAGTTTGATCTGCTGCTAGAATATTGAATATAACTGGTACAAAGTGATTCTTTGATATTTCTCAATCCGGGTTCAAATTATAAGAAATCAAGGTTAATTTATATCCGATTCGCCCCTTCAAAGCATGACAGAGAGTTTCCACACACGATGAGGCAGCCTCGGATCATTTCAAACCTGTTTGATATAAATGTGGACCCAACGTCACTGCTGTGCCCCCCCCCACAAGAACCTTGTTATGTCTGCTCCAGAGAGACTCTAACACAATGCAAGAGGCAGAGGATTTTACTAGGACTTCAAATGGACTGTGGTACTTCAGCTTTCTTTATCGGCCAGTAAACTTTAGTCTAAACTAAATTCACTTTACTGGTCTGACACGTTTCTGAGAAGAGCACATTTTAAATGGCAGCTGCTAAACGTGCATGTTTTATTGGACAGCTGAGATGGAAAAAAATATAACTGAAATGAGTCTTTAGGTAAATACAGTAACTGTAAAGACAAAGAGGAGAGTCGGGGAGAACTCACCTTGTCTTTGAATATAACAGGTAAGAGAGAGAGAGGGAGAGAGAGAGAGAGAGAGAGAGAGAGAGAGAGAGAGAGAGAGAGAGAGAGAGAGAGAGAGAGAGAGAGAGAGAGAGAGAGAGAGAGAGAGAGAGAGAGAGAGAGAGAGGCACACTGGTCTTGTAGTTTTGAGTGTAACCCAATTTCATAAAGAAACACTCACCTCTCAGGGGCGAATGCAGTCCATCTCTAATGATAGGCGACTGTTCTCCTGAACACAACAACAGAACACAGTCAGAACACAAATATGTACTGTAAGTATCCAAATATTCAGTCAAATTGGCCTCATGATTATGTAAGATGCTAGCTCACATAACAGGAGAATCATTTCATACAGATTTAGCAAAAGACCCCCCTCCAAAAAAAATCAAATCAAGTTTATCTGTAGGCAACTATGTGTAATTAGAAGAGCAGAGCGCATCAAAACACTTCACATACCACAAGCATCAAATACGTTGGAGGATTAAGTGTTATATTGGGAAGGTATTATGAGCATTTAAGCACTACAATTTAAAAAGCATTATATTACGTAAAGCATTGGAATCCATCAAGTTACTTTTTGACCTGATATGAACTCCCAACCTGCATTCATTCCCAACACACAGACGCTTACGCTTGGGCCAGACTGCCCGAGTGAGCAGCGCGAGACAGCTGCCTCCCTAAACCGCTGCGTGTCCCACGCGTATGGCGTCCACACCGGCAGCGTTTCCGCTGCTGCTGCCAGCCCTTTCTTTCTTTCTACATAGAGTTTCTAGAAAATGTTAAAAGTGTTTGATCCCAACTCACAGCATGGCTTTTTTTCTATGGTGTCCCTCAAGGTCTTGGTGTCTTCATGTGGTATTTTGGAGGGATTATTGATCATTTTTATCAATTCTCCAGTGGTAACAAATGGTTAAATTTAGCACTAAATCTGTGTAACAAATAGCATCAACCCAAAAATTGCTGCAATAACTTTTGAGACATAATAGAGCATGGGGATGACCATCACATACTTCTATCATAATGTTCTAAACCTTATACTTTTTTACAGTTTATTATAATTAATTAATTAACTAATTAATTATTTTATTTCAGATTTATGCTTGACACACAGTGCTGAGCTGCATATCAAATTAATCTTCAGGTTCCCAGCTTTCAGATGATGTACATCACTTCTATGTGACATCTACTGTTAATCTGCTATCTCCCCCTAAAGACCTCCTGTAGCCCCCTAAAAAAGACTAAAACGGCTCTATTGTGGGTCTCAGAATGTTAAATAAACTAAGTCGGGAGATAAAGGACAGTGTTTGTGTTCTTCCCTGTGCAGGTTTTAAAGGAAATACGATGACGCTGGCAAATTAGGTGAGGTCAGCGGCAGCAGCAAGGAGAGGGAGGGCCGCTCTATTTAGATTAGATTAGATTACAGTAGTTGGATAGCAGCGGCCTCGGGTGTACCGGTCGGTTGGATCGGAGGTGGAATGTGCACATTTCTAGATGAATTGATCATCTGGTGTTTAAAGGTGCAGTGTGTGGTATCTGGTGACATCTAGTGGTGATGTTTTAGATTGCAACCACCTGAAACTTCTCCAAAAACCAAATGATGTTCAATTAACCGTCACAAAAGACAACGAAAAGCATCAGATTCTGACAGTTGACACTGTCATGTACTCCTGTGCCCCCCACCGCAGAGACTGCATTTTCTAATCTACAGACTGACTTTAACACCCTGCAACATGATCTGTAAGATCTGAAATTGCTTTAAAACTCAACCAAAACTAAAACTAGGATTTTCTCTCATGGACGAACAAAAGTTCCAAACATTTCTATTAACACTCTCGATGGTGTCTCTATTCAGTCTGTTGACAATTACAAATACTTGGGAATTTGGATGGACAAAAGTCTAAATTTTAAATGCCATATTGACCATCTAGCAAAGAAATTCTAAGTCACACTGGGTTTTCTGTACAGGCTAAAGTCCTGTTTTTCCATGGCATCAAGAAAACGCTTAGTTGCTGACCTTTTCTTGACTCCGATTGATTTTGGTGATGCTATTTACAGGTTTGCTTCACCGTCCACCTTGTCTAAACTTGACCCCCTGTATACTCAGTATGTCACTAACTCTGGCTTCAGGACCCATCATTGTCCCTTATACAGCATGGTAGGATGATCATCCCTCACTCTGCGGAGGTTACAACACTGGTACATTTTAGTCTATAAGATCATCTCTGGCAAACTTCTGACTTACTTAAGCCAGAAGTTTGTAATTCTCCCATACAGTCATAATCGAAGGTCACATAAATGGCTTCAGTTTTAAAGTTCCTTCTATCAGTACAGAAGCTGGCAAAACAATCTTGTTCCACTACAGTCCTTAGTCCTGGAATGATCTGCAGGCCAAGCTTAAACTTAAGACCCTTATCTCTTTAAATGATTTTAAATATAGAATAAAGGAAGTGGTCACTGCAGTTGTTTCAGTTGAATAGCAAACACATGACCAACATGCTGCACTGTTAATGCACTGTATGATGATGTAATGTATTTTGTCGTACCTATTGTGTATTATGTGATTCAGTGTTGTCTTTTTGATGCTGCTATTTGACCCTGTCTGACTAGTAAAAAAGGTTTTAATCTCAATGTGACTTCCTACTTAAATAAAGGTGATGATGAATTGAGAGGCTGGAACTCAGTGATGTTGAAAAATGACTCGTCGAGTCGATGATTCATCTTCTGTCGAGCGACTACTTAACTGACTTATCATTTCAGGCTATGAGTTTTTTCATCAGTGCAGGAGCATTGATTGATCTTTCTTCAGGGACGTTGCTGGAATGGCGGCGTGCAGCGTTTCCTCGCCGTAGCGTGTTGCCACTGTGGCAGATTGTGTGCACGCGGTGAGTCACTCCAACTGTTCTGCGTGAGCGAGTGCGTATACGTTGGACTGGGCCGACTGGGCCGGTTCCCACAGATCACAAGCCAGTGAGCCTCCTGATGTTTTTCAGAGAAAACAGCTGGAGGATTTAATATCTTTTTTTATATTTACTGGTGTTCATATGTTGTTGATTCTACTATTCCCCTGGCGCTGATAATGAGAATAGTTTCACTGTCAGAATGCTTATGAGTGAAACTTTGTCTATAAAATGCTGCATTTCAGTCAAATATCTGTGAATTGTATTTATTATTGGCCTTATGGAAAATGTCATTAAGCAGGAATTAAGAGTGGCGGGGGGGTTCTTAATCTGGGTTCGTTGTGCTTTTATTGCAGTGTGCTACTTTATTTGATTGTTTGATGGTTGTTTTGTGAATATGGACAGAGCAAATGAGTTCAGCAAGAAAAACACACGACGGGGATAATAATGCAGCATGACCTCACAACACACCTCATTAATTGATGCCTATACATTCTGTCCAATGTTCAATGAATGCTTAAGTCTTAAAATAGTAAATAATAATAAACATAAATACATAAACATGCTATCTTGGGGAAGTCAAATGCTTCGTCTGTCCGTGGTTCTGCTTGTGGGTACAAAATGTTGACTACAATGAATTAGTTTAACCCTGATCAGTTACTTACATTATCTATTAATGTGTTGATCTGTTTGATTATATTTTGATCAATCAATATCAGAAATTAGTGAAAAATGACCCTCACAATTTCTCAAAGCTACAACATCTTTGCTGGAACACTCTTGTTTTGTCCGACTAACAGTCTGAAACCGATTTATCATATTTAGAAGGAAAACAAGTAATACGTCTTGAGATTTGAGACATTGAAACAAAGAGAACGTTTGGAGTTTTTTGCTTAATTAACAACTTAAATGATTTTATTGATCATCAGATCAAGTTTAATTCATCTCTTTATTGTCCTTTTAAGAGGAGATTTAGAGGAACAGTGTGTAGCTATGGATGGAGGACGGAACATGCCAAAATTGAAAATAAATCAATAAATAAATGACTCAATAAATACATAAATTAAATCATTAAATTAACAAAAATAATATTAAAAATAAATGTAACCATTAATTAATACATAAAATGTGACATAAATTGATATTTCTGTTTTAATTTACTACTTAGTTTATTTTTGTATTAATACCCTTATTGATTTACTCTTTTGTTTAATGTTCCCTTTTATTTATTTATTTGTATTTGTTTTTGATATATTTATAAATGTATTTATTCATTTTTGCATATCATTTGTATTTAACTAATTAAATTTGTATTTATTGTTATTATAATTATTATAACATCTATTTATTTAGTTTTTTTTATTTATTTTCATTTTTTAAAAGTGTATTTATTTATATATTTATGCATTTCTTTTTTCATTTCTGTGTGATTTACCCTTATTTATTTCTCCAAACTTATTTATTTCTGTATTCTTTTCTTTATACATTTTACATTTTTACATCTTTTCTTCATGCATTTCTGCCTCATTATGCAAATGAGGGGGCTGTC
Source organism: Sebastes fasciatus (assembly GCF_043250625.1). Lineage (NCBI taxonomy): Eukaryota > Metazoa > Chordata > Actinopteri > Perciformes > Sebastidae > Sebastes > Sebastes fasciatus. Next base: position 38,042,043 of record NC_133795.1, on the reverse strand, counting down.
ACTCAACATGTCCCTGTGTTCCCACACACACACACACACACACACACATACACACACACACACACACACACACACACGCACAGGTGTAAATACCAGCATGTGGTCGTGCGTGTCGTCCTGCGTGTGCTCTCCCTCCTCCTCCTCCTCGTCTTCCTCTCCAGCTTCGCTGTTCAGTCTGTGCTCCTCCTCGTCCTCCAGCTCTGAGCTCGACTCCTCCCCTTCCTGCCACGCCTCCTCGCTCTGACACTCCTCTGCCTTCCTCCGCTCTGCACCAACACACACAGACAAACACAAATGTTAAGATAAACGTGGAAAGTACAAGGTGATCTGGACGCGTCACGACGTCGGCCATGAAAACAGCTGGTTGAATTCTCCCAGTTCTGATGAAAAGGAGCTTCATTGTTTCCTCTCCGATCTCTGTTAGCAAAGAAAACATATCCTGTATGATTGAAACTGATTTGAGTTATTGATTTAGAGTTGACTGATTTAAAAAAGAAATTGTCTTGTGAAACAAAATTAAAAGAAAGATGGAAAAACCAAATGACACACAATGCTCACATGCTCTAAGTGATCCTGAGCACTCCCTTTAAATGCTCCGATTGGCTGTTGGCATGTGGCTTTGGTTGGTTACCAGACATTTTAAGGACAGATTGACTGAATCCTCTTTGAGCTTTCTCAAAACCTTAGATGGAAGCTGGAAACACCTTTATAATTAATGATTGGGGTTAAAGGGTAACTTTGGTATTTTTCAACCTGGACCCTATTCTCCCATGTTTTTGTTTCTAACTGACTAATAGCAACAACAATTTCTGAAAGTGGTCCTGTATTGAGGGAGAACGCTGTAGACGGTATGCTGCTCACTGGCTGTAATGTAATCCTATTGGGGCAAGCTGGCACCGTCATTTACATCCACTAAAAGTGCTTGTTTTTGCCCTGACAGGCTCTGATTGTTATTAGAAGTGTTTGACAACATTATGGAAAGAGTCTCGCTCAAGGAGAAGTCTCGTTCTGAAATCTGGCGAGGTGACGTGTTGCCGGAAGACAACGGTGAAATAGTGGAATACATCCATGGTGGAAACGCGAGTGTTTTGTTGTGATGGAGTACAGAAAGTAGTGTTATCTAAAAGATGTTCAATGTCATGGCTGAATATTTAGATGATTTCCACAATGTGGATGAGCTCTTTCAATTTGTATTTATTTGAGCCAGAGTATACGGATATTCAGATTTCACAGACTTGGACACAACAAAGAGACTGGATCAAGAGAAAGGAAAGAAAAAAAGTTTTTATTTCTCTGAGCCTGTCAGCGGCAAAAACAAACACTTTTAGTGGGTGTAACATTACACTGACGCTGCTCACAGCTCATTTAGCGTCTGCTGTCTTCAGCACTCTCCCTCAATACTGGACCACTTTCAGCAATTGTTATTTCCATTTGTCACTTGGGAAAATAGCCTCCAGGTTGAAAAAATACCAAAGTTATCAAATAATATCTATGATCAAGTCATCTCGTTAACATACTTGCAGACAGCAGAAGCTGCATGTGGTCGTCGAGTAATTAGTTTCTGGTTTGGGTGCAACACGCAGAGGAAAGGCATTTGTAAACAGGAAAGTCCTCATCCATGTGTAAAACACCCTTTTCCTTACTCACTCAGATTACTGTGGGATGGTTTACCAACACTACTGCTGTGTAACAGACCAGATTCAGAGATCAGAGAGGGATCAGCAGAGCAGCTACAGGCTACACTACACTGAAAGACCACACAAAGACTGAAGAACTGTGAATGGCTGGAATACGTAGGCAGCATAGTCAGCGGAATGAGAGTAACTGGACCGGAGGTGATCTTTAAATCCACCCCGTACCTGACGGGACTTTCCAGGTGGGCTTTAATGGTCACTCGAGGACAGGAGCAACGCTTCTGGAGAGGTGGGACCTGTAAATCCCTGCACGCTCGACGGACCCCTCCAGCATCAGTTTTGGAGGTGCAGGGCTTCCTCTGGTGGCCGTAGTAATTATGACGCGAGTAAAGGAGGAAGTCAGGTGATGAGGTTTAAAGAGCAAAAAAGTTTGCGGATCAAACAAACACAAAGACTCAGGAAGCCGCTGGTCGTGTCACAAGTGAAACCACAACTCAACGTTGACTCATTTTAAGTCACATAACATGATTTACGCACATAATGTAACATACTTAACTTATGTCATGTACATTACATAGTTAACTTACCTACTTAACTTAAATTACATAACAAGCATACTTATTTTAGCCCAAACCATGATCTTTTGTTAAACCTAACCAAGTAATGACGTAATCAGGGTCTGAAATTAACTTTTTTTACATCGTGCCACTGTGGCAGACAAGTTTTTTTTTTTTGTCTGCCACTCAGAAATTTTATCTGGCACTTTTGAAATCGCTGTGCCAAATGAAGGAAAGACATTTATGATCCGATGTCATTCAATGTTTGATATATTAAACATAAAAAACATTACATACACGGTAAATGACAGTGTTCGAATTACGTCATCTATAGTGCTTATTTGCATAAAAGCACACACTTCAAACGATTGTGATTATTTAAATATTTGCTTTGATTAAAACAAATCTTGGTAAGTTGTTATGAAGTTGAACAGGTCATAATTCTCTCTCTATTATCTATTCTTTATTGATTTGAAAACATTTCCTACAAACATCTGGATTTATTCAAATTTCTCGCAAAAAAAATACATTTTACGAGATTACATTTGAACACATCATGATGACGTTGTAATTTACCTTCGTCCAGTGATCACTGTGCTGAGCAGACTTTGAACGCCTCATAATAATAACTCAATGGAACCTCCGTTAACGTTAGTAGCTCCGCTATTTATCCAGTCAGGACTGCGCTGCCCACCCGCTGCTAACAGGTAACATTACCAACTCTCATCCTGATGATTTTAGCACAGATTTGTTGTTCACATTGTCGCATTATCAGGGAAAAAATAGGGTGCGCCCCCTCAGGTTTAGTAGCGCCATGCTTTTGAGCGTTTTTTTTCTCTCCGCCTTGGTTCCGGTCCAAAGGCATGAGATGCCAAGAAAGCGGACAACTACGGTTCTCTATTCCCATCTCTAGCATTTTCCCTGCCTGCCAAAGTGGCAGGTGTCTTGATGAGTTCTGCCGCCACTGCCAACAATTTACCCGCATTTGGCGGGTGGCGGGGGCTAATTTCAGAGCCTGGATTTATTGTTCTTAACTTATATTACGTACGTATAACGTTAACCACGCATTGCACTACCCTGTACATTGAAAAATTACGCTAAAGGGGTACCACGTGCATTGAAAAGTGACATCAACGGGTCCTGACTCCTGACCAAGCGTCTGTATGTGACGAGTTTGGCAATCGTTTGGCAAAATTTCAGATGTGGCGCTGTGATTCAGAGGCCTGGAATTATGTCTCTGAAGCTGCATCCAAGGCTCCTGGTGCAGATATAAACTCAGTGTTGAACACTGTCCAGCTCCGCATGCTTTCAGAGAAAAGCTGGTTCTGCTTTCTTTTCATCCTGGAGTCTGTTTCCATCCACTGGCTTTTTTATGTGGTTTTGTATTTTTTACAGTTCTTGAGAATTTCTCTGTGAACTTCTGCAGCCGGGCGGGCAATTCTGTCATTCTGAGTACGACGTTTTAGAAGACAAGTTAGACAAAAACGTCTTTACTTTTCAAAATGTGACATGACAAGTGCAATCAATTTGAGGAGGCTGAATTTAAATGTATTTTATTAGGATATTTATAGGTCGTGTGGAAGAAGTTTTGCCCGTCAGAACAGAAACAATGTACTTTGTTTGTTATGCTTTGATGTGTGCACTTATACATGTTGTCCTTGAAGTTTTCCATGAATCAAAATTTATTTTAAGAAACAAATGTTTCTGAGCAACCTTACGAGTTCATCGGTTCAATTTGAGCCCTGTGATCGTCGTTTCATAGCTGCAACTGTCCTCAACCTTCATGATTTTTAAATATGGATTTAAAGAATGAAAACACTGAGGTCAGGGTACAGCGGCGGTTTACAAATGAATTATTCAGTTTCTACACCACAAGACATTACAAGCAAAAGCAAGTTCAGAGGTCACGATGTACATAAACAATACTGATGACAAAATATTCCCAGTGAGCATTTTGCTGTAGAGTAACGTGATTTTTCAGAGGCCCTCAGGTCGACCACATCCCTTCTCTGACTGTGCAGATCCAGAAATCTGAAGCCTTCTGTTCATCACAGCGGTCTGAATTGCAGCCTGACAGCAGATGGGAGAAATATTTCTTGGCCTCCCTGCGGGCCCTTCTGCATGCTGTTATCCTCTATTTTTTACCATAATTATACTTAACATTGGATCCACTAAATGACATGAACAGATGTCAGGTGACTTCCCCGGACTCCAAATCCAAACGGCCCTACAACCTGATTTTAACACCGTACAGAACTGGCTCTCATCTACCAAATTACTGCTTAATGAAATGAAATCTTACACTATGGTCTTTGGCACGAAAAAGCGCCTCAAATCCAAATAGAATTATTTCGCTATTACATGTAATGATGTTACTTAGCTGCGTAAAACTGATGAAATGAAATACTCGGGCCTATGGCTCCACTCTGAACTCACATTCGAACCACATATTGATGATGTCTTATGTGAAATTATCTATGGAATTGATGTTCTATACCGATCTAGAACGTGTTTTAATGTCGAAAGGAAGTGAAGACCTTTGTTCTAGGCTACAAGAAAAATGTCTTTTTTGAGAAGGCTTCTTCGACTCTATGGTGTAGAGAGTAAACTCATGATTCTGTTTTATCAAACTATTTTAGAGAGTGCAACTCAATATGGCATGCCGGCATGGAAACCTGTCAGCACAAGCTCGCACGTCTTACTCAAACAGCCCTGAGGATCATTGGGAAAAGAAACCAACATCACTATCTTCATCCTTTATTTATGAAAACAACCCATCATAAATTCTGAACCCTGAATTCGAGGTGTTGCCTTCAGGCTAAACTGGTACAAAACTTCATTCATTCCATCCTCAATAGCAACAAGTAGTGGTGCTGTATGATGATTTTATTGGGGACTAATATATTTCGACTAGATTATCTGGCTTGATTATACCTGGTTTTTATTATTTGAAACTATGGCAACACTAAACATAATTTATAAATGGTAAATTGATAGTTAACCCTCTGAGACCTATTATTTTATCATTTCATTGTTTGTTAACAGTAATATAATTATTAACTAAGTTGAATTAACTATCAATTTATCATTTATAAATGATGCTTATTATGAAGTGTTACTGAAACGGTAGTATTTTATTATTTTAAAGAACTACCATCTTCACACTCAACATGTAAATATAAGTATGTTTATGCATGAGTGTATGTATGATCTATGTTCGAGTCGTGTGAGTACATTGTGACATTGTTGGCAAGATGTGTGATGCAGCATCTTGGAGACAAATTTTGTATATTTTTATATCTGATCTTATCTAACTTACTGTATATTACCAGTTCTGGATAACTGACTGGTTTATGAAAATGCTTGTAAGACTAATCTTTCCCTTCTTAATACAGCGTATAATAGCCCAGATGATCTACTATCACACATTGTACTGTATTTCTCAATGTTTCAATGATCTGTTCATCAAAAATGCATTTCAGCTATTTTGGTATAGCTTCAATGTAGAGCTGTTGTTGCAGAAGTAGAGGCTCTATACTATAGTTAAATATTAAATTACACATAAAGCACTTTTATTGAAACTGACAGTTGGAGAGCAAAACCTCAGCTCGAGACTCCAAAACTCTAAACACATTTTCTGCTTTGCACCCAATTTGCAATTCAACACTTTTTGCAAGAAAATGCCCTCTGTTCTCTACATGAGACACAGGAGTCTGACATACAATCACCTGATTACCGTTTCAAAACACCGACATCCAAAAATGCCACACCCATGGACCAATTGGCCAATAAACGTGCTACCTGGCTAAACGGCTAATTGCTAAATTGTCAACTCATCAGTCAATATGTAATGCTGCGTTCCAGACAACTCGGAGGTTGGACATTTTCCCAGTTGAAATTGTCTAACTTCCGACCTCCAAGCGTTCCAGGTGCAGGACGTCAAACAAAAACAAAATCTGTGCCTGGCCGTGAACAACTGATGTTTCTTTGACCAGTGTACACACAATTGAACTCTCAGCAGTGCAGCCTCCACCTTTTTTACGTTTTAGTATATAAATATCTTTCAGAAATTGTTTACCATAACCAGCTACCTAATAATATGGCGACATATTTTGACATAAATGTACATGCAGGACAGGTTTTACTATATGATAGTATGTATTACAGTTTTTCTCAATTGTTTTCTACAATCTTAAATCTCTTGTGTTCACATGGAAAACCCTGCCATTCAAAATGCTACACTTTTATTCCCTACTATCCACTTTGAATCCTCACATGGGCAAACACATGTTGCACAATTGTTTAATTAGCAATCAGAGCTTTAGCAATAAAATGTTCCACAGGTGAGCTCTTGTGTTTTGGAGCAATGGATGCCAACATAGGAGAGAGAGACATAGCAAGAATAGTGAGAGTAAGAGGAGGAGGAGGAAGAGGAGAGAGATTCAGGCCACTTTGGTTGACCATGGTCCAACAGTGAGGGAGGCTGGGCAGAGAGTACAACCACATTTACTGTAAGCAGGTTAACAGTAGGTAAAGTAATCTACTCTCTTTACAGTACTGTAGTACTGCATCAATGCAGTACTCAATGCTCAGTAGTATTGCAATTGGACCATAGTATTGTAAACAAAAAATATGTTTCATGTATGAGATTGGGAACTATATTCCTAATGTACCTGCACAGAATTGACAGTATTGACCACAGAGAACACTGGCTGTGATCACCCGATTCGACTGTTGTTATGCCATTAAATCAGTCGCTATAAACACCATAGATGTGGGTCAGCAGGGGCCTACTACACCTACTACGTTGTAAAGTGAAACTAAAAAGCAACATGTTCTAATATGTCAAACTGAATGAAACGTTACGTTTTGAAGACAAACAAAAATACTTCTTTAGGTTTAAGCAACAAAACTACAACTTCTTTAGGTTTAGACAAAAACATCATGTTTTGGGTTAAAATAACAACGAACACAAAGACAACTACACATTGTTGGTTTCACACGGGATGCAAACTCTGGTCTCCTGGGTGAAAACCCTGCGTTTTATGTCCCAGTCATTGTCCCCGATCTCCACCTCTTATTTCACACTGTACTACAGCGCTTGACTTCCGCTTCTGCTCCTGTCATAACTATTACGGTCGCTAGAGGACACTGTTGTGTTCTTTAATGCCTTTTTTCGGTGCTCTACCATGTGAATACATGATAAAACCTACTATTGGGTGTAGTGTACCCCTATTGACCACACATCTATGGTGCTTCTAGCGACTGATAACACCTATTTAATAGCCTGACAAGAGTCTAATCAGCTGTTGTGATGGTGACGAGGTGCTGTGGTCAAACTGAAACCGAAGACAGGATGCGGCTGAAGTTCCTGTGAGATGCAAGTCAACAAAGCAACAAGTGGCATGTTTTAAAAAATGTGTATTAGCAATTTAAGTGTAATTCATGCTTTCTTTTTTTGTCTCCAAAAATGTTTTGCTGTGTTTATGAACTATATTCTATTTAAAATAGCTTGTCTTGTCATTTCCAGTTCAAAATGCTGCCTGTGGAAATGGATTGATGTAATGACTGATTTTCACAATGTGGAGTGAAAATGTTTTCATCAGTTTGCAGTACTGGTCGTATATTCATGTACTTTAGTCTAATAATATCAAACCCAGACTATATCATTATACAAGTGTTTCAGATTGAGCACAGCAGTGTGTAACTGGTTCAAACAGAATCAGATACTATGAACCATGTGTTGTTTTTTTAATAAATCATTGTGTAGTTTTGAATGAAGTGTTTCATTTTGAAAAGCATCTGAGGAGTTACGTGTTGTGTGAATTGTGTGTAGTGTTTTGACGAAATGTTTTCAAAAGCAATCGTAAAAAAAGAAAACTGGTTTTGAACGTTTGGTTTTCATTTCTGGCATACTATACAAACATTTGTAAATAAGACAAGACAAATCCATAATTTTGGTTTGGGTAGGCTAAAATGTAAACATTTTAGAAATGAAGGAAAATGTGACAACAGATTGGACAAGATTAAAAACTGTAATGTTGTTGTTGAATTGTTTGTATTATGTGAGCTGAGCTGAACCTAAACAGCTAACACCTAAAATCAGTTCAATTATTTATTATGTACAGATAAAATAATAATAAATACCTTTTCCAGAAGAAATAAACAAATGCATCCTTCACATATTGATAAGAAAAAAAACCCTACATATTTAATATTTTATTACTACCATGGCATACTTTTCCTTGCACTTGATTTTATTTATTTTTTCTTTAGCATTTTTCCCTTGGCAGGATGTCTTTGTTTCAGCAGGTATTTCATCACGGGCTGGGCCTGATTTATAATGCAAAAGAAAAAAAGATGTGGCCTCAGTGACTTTTTCATTGGAACATGAAAAAGGCCACGCATGTCTTCAGAAGAAAGCACAGAAAGTAACATCACTGAGAGAAATCCTATTTCATGTTCTTTCCTGCTCACTTCTCTTGATGTAACAATTCCATTTTTTTCTCCAGGAACCTGAAGGGCACACGTGGATCCCAGAAGGTTTCTGATAAGGAAGCAAACTGTTGAACCCCCTGATGAATCTGAAGTATTTCTCTCTAACGTAAGGTTAGGAAACGGTCGTGGTTGACGTTAACTTCACTGACTAGCGACTGACGGGACTGACGATACCGAAATACTTGCCATCCCTCCCGATATTCCCAGGACACTCCCGTTTTTCATCGTCCTCTTCCAGATTCCTTCCTGGGTCAAATTCTCCCGTATTTCTCCCGATTTATGACAAATTTTCACAATTTTTTTTTTCCATTTCGTTATCACAACCTGTTTCTGTCACTGGACAGCGTGTATAAGCCCTACTGTTTCCACCGCAACGACAATACAGCTACACCTAATGTTGTTTACTGGCTGAAGAGCTCGCGACACAACTCGGTTTGAGCTGCGCTCGCCGCACATCACAACGCGCTTTGCTCGACACAGCAAAAAAAATGTCATGGCGCGGAGCAAGCCATTAGAAATAAGAGGTTTAAGAGCTCAGTGGTGGCGTTGTCACGTTGTGTCTGAAAGAACCTTCAGTGAGTGAGAGACAGAGAGAGAAATGGAGATAACTAAGAGAAAGAAATACTCAAGCAGGAGCAGAAAATGAATGACTGAATAAAAACTGATGAATATTAGTTTATGCCAGAGATTGATTATTCTGTATTCTTTGCTGAGAATTAAAAGTAGCCTTGGCAGCCAGACAACCCAATGGATGGAGAGAGGCATCACCCCAGATGAATGCCTCGCTACCGGCCACGATCAACCTTGGGCTGTCTGGAAAACACTGAACCGCCTGCGGGCCGGCGAAGGACGCTGCAAGGTGTCCATGAAGAAATGGAAAATAACAACTTCCGATGCATGTGTGTGTGGCGAATCCCAAACCATGGAACACACCATGAGATGTAGCCAAGCTCCACAATGTACCAAAGATGACCTGACCGAACCAAATGCCGCTGCAGCTCGCCTGCGCCAACCACTAGAAAGACATGATATAGAAGATGGCTGGACACGAGGAAGAATTGAAAGTAAAATTAAAAGTATTTAAGATTAAAAATGCTGTTGTAGTTTTTTCATTGTTTTAAAGTCACCAGAATGCTGGAAACAAAGTCTCTGAAACTCATATTTTCCCTATTTTCGAAATGTCAAGGTCGGCCCGTATGGATACCGACGAATCAGGTGACAAACGACTGACAAAATAAGTCAACGTTACTTTTAGTTTCACACGGGACATGAACAGCGGTCTCCTGGTTGAAAGTCTTGTGTTTGCTTGACCCATCCCCCTACCCTCCCTCCCTCCCTCCCTGAACGGACTCTCACGTTATTAATGCTCCGTCACTTGCTCTGACCGCTGAATAACGTCGTGGGTGGGTTTACATTGGAGTTAGTTGAAAGCCCGGTTCGTCACATACTGTTGCTAAAGGGCGCCTCTGTGTGTCGGTTTCCGGGCGCTGACCAAACAGCTGTATTTGATGAATTGTGAGTGAGAACGGGTTGGACACTTTGCTCAACTGAACATTGCTGATGGCATCCATGGAAAAAAAACGTTCCATTTGTCACATAGAGATGGGAGACAAATTAAAGGAAACACCTGAATGAGTGCAGAAACCTGATGAATGCTTCCATCAGGTGCACCAGAGCTCACTGCATGATCAACTGTATCAACTGATCAACTGTAAATAGTATACAAATGATGCAAGTGATATGTTTTGTCCTCCATAGCTTCCAGGTTTCGACCCAGTTGAACACCTATGAGATATTTGGAGCGATATGTGAGACAGTGGTCAAAAGCTCAGTGCCAAAGCTGCTGGGATGCAGCCAATGTGCTGTAACTCCCAAAAAACTTCCTCTCCTCTCAGTCCAATTACACTTTATATCCTCCTCACTAAGAAAACACGATTTGGTCATGTTTAGGTCAAAAGATATCCAGATGTCCAGATTAACCCTCTGAGACCCGCGATCCCGTCTGACTTTACTGTCTATCAGAGGCTCTATTAGGTTCAGTTTTAGGGCTAGAGTGAAGCTACAGGTTTCACATGAAACTAGAAAACTTAAGGAATCATTTCTTGAAGGAGGTTGAATAACGCTCCAAAGTTGGGCAAACTGGCATGGCCATTTTCAAAGGGGTCCCTTGACCTCTGACCTCCAGATATGTGAATGAAAATGGGTTCTATGGGTACCCACGAGTCTCCCCTTTACAGACATGCCCACTTTATGATAATCACATGCAGTTTTTTTGAATGCACTATAAATGTGTTATTGTCTCCTATTCTCAAATGGTGTGTTTGAATATTTCTGCATACTGGAGTCCCTAAACAGTCTTGAATTACATAAATTGGGTATCACTGTAAAACTGAGTCTCTTGTGGATCCAATGAGCCCAACTGTATTCATGTGTGATGATGTAAGTCCCCATAGGAGACATTTCAATGTAGTCAGACCATTTTCTTGAAAATGCAATTCTTGCAGAAATCTCCAAATGTCAAAAGTTGGCTTTTTCTATGGTGTTCCTCAAGGTCTTGGTGTCTTAATGTGGTATTTTGGAGGGATTATTGATCATTTTTATCAATTCTGATGTGTGTGTGTGTGTGTGTGTGTGTGTGTGTGCATCACCTGTGGCGGTGATGTGTGTGTCTTCTGTGATCTGCTCCAGTCTGCCCAGCAACGCTTCGATGTTGGCTTTAATTTGAGTCAACTCTGACTTGATCGCCTGAAGCTCTGCACCTTTCACTGCTAACAGGGAGACAGAGACAGAGAGACAGCCAGAGAGACAGACAGAGAGACATAGACAGAGAGACGTTTTCTGATTAATAAGTCTGCAGAGAGCGAACCAGACATTTGCATCCTATGAGGTCAGAGTCTTTGAAACATTATTATGTAGAGATGATGATACATTATCATGTCCATCTTCAGGAGGCAGGTCTGGATCCTGGAGGAGATAAACTGGGTTTAGAAACAATGTTTAAATGGTCTCCAGTGTGACTAACGGCTCTAATATGAGCCATGAAATCATTCGCCACCATGACTTTTGACAACAGGCAGGAGGGATTCGCTGCGGTTGAACAGTCCAAAAAATGACGAGTCATGTTTTTTCTCCTCGACCTCGATGGAAAACGTCATGAGGTCAAAGACAGATGTACATTTAACCCCGAGACCTGTGATCCTGACCGACTTCACTGTCTTTCAGAGGTTGTAGGTTCAGTTTTAAAGCAAGAGTGAAGATGTCATATAGAAAAACCTAAAGAATCCATCGGTACCAACGGTGTCATGCTAGGTTGTTGGGAAGGAGGTTAAATAACGCTCTAAAGTTGGGCTAAAATTTGGCGAAGAAAAACCGTCACGGCCATTTTCAAAGGGGTCCCTTGACCTCTGACCTCCAGATATGGGAATGAAAATGGGTTCTATGGGTACCCACGAGTCTCCCCTTTACAGACATGCCCACTTTATGATAGTTACATGTAATAAATGTGTTATTTTCACTGTTCTAAAATTATGTATTTGAATATATCTTAAATATATTATATATCTTATAATAAAACATTTTTTTTATCAATTTCTTGATTGGTAATCAATGGTGAAATTTAGCACCAAATCTGTGAAACAAATGATAAATGAAGTCAAAAATTGCTGCAACAGCTTATGAGACATAAGCAAGCATGGGGATGAACTTCATATTGTTCGAAGCCCTTATACACGTTAACAATTTATTGTAATTAATGAATTCATTCATGTTCATTTCTGATTAATGACTAGTACAACTTGACACACAGTGCTGAGCTGCTTCTCATCTTAATCTTCAGGTTCCCAGCTTTCAGATGATGTTCACCACTTCAATGTGACATCTACTGTTGACCTGCTATCTCCCCGTAAAGACCCCATGTACCCCGCAAAGAAAGACTAAAACGGCTCTATTGTGGCTCTCAGAGGTTTAAGGATTCCTGTAAAGAAGGATGTTTTCCATTTATCCACAATGTACAATTAAACAGCAACGACGGATGTTATTGATGGTTGCTTTAACACGAGGACCTCCAGGCTCTTTAGGGATAATATTTTCTCTAAATCCCACGCCACAGAGTGTCTGTATCCTTTAGTTCGCGCTAATGGGTCATCAGTCTCCATCTCTTTAGCACATTGTGACGACTCAGGCTGCGCTGCTGTGTTTCCATAGTGCAGCAATGACACCAGTCGATACGCAGCCCCCCCACACACCACACACGGCTTATCTAAGAGGAAGAGGAGGTGGATGGGTCCAACAACACAAGGCTTTCATCCAGGAGACTGCTGACGCTGTGCGTTAGATTTCACTTTACAATCAGCTGTCAGTTCGCGTCTCATGTTCACAACCTCAAGTCACATTTTAGACTAGACTACGCTAGACGCTAGGTCTCACATCGCCCCGATACTCAGACCTCTTCATCGGCTCCCGGTAGCCTCTAGGATCCACTTTAAGATTCTCACTCTCACCTACAGAGCACTGCACGGTCAGACTCCTGCGTATGTGGCTACACTACTTCGTCCTCACTCATCAACTCGCTGTCTTAGGTCAAACATCCAAAACCTGTTGTCTGTCCCACGCACTCGCCTTAAAGTCCGTGTAAAGCAAAAACAAATATGCATTCTAGGTTTGTCACACCACAGAAAAATGTGCTACTAACCATCCAGCCAAATTTGAATGATTAAAAAAATCGGCAAGTATATAAAATTAGCTTTCAAAATCATGGAGAAACAAGCAGTATTCTCTGCTCTAAGACGCTGGGGACGTGTCCGCTGAAGGCGCCGAAACCTGAAACCTCTTTTAATACATCCATGGCTGAAATCACATCCAGAAGCGGGGAAGGTGCAGCCTGTCAGGATTCAGTAGTTGTGGGAAATGTGGTGTACAAAAGAGCGCTTGCCCGGTGTCGCTCGGGGGCCTGAGTCCTTTTGATCGAGGCTCAGCACTCAGCACTCACGGTGTGAGGTTGGTAACGGCCCCTGTTGCGCAGTCTGCCCGGGGGATTCAACTTGGCGGGTTAGGGTTGGCCGCTCGATGTGGGAGGATCCCCTCGCGGGACCTTTCCCCGGCGCTGTCTGGCCCACGCCGGGCGCATTTCATCAGAAGCGGTTCGCTGCGACCGGCTCAAGACGGCTTGGAAAGGCTCGCGGCTTTGCGGCCTCAAGCTTTACAGCGCCCCTCACCCGGAGCTCGCTGCTTCCCAAGACCATGGACATTGAAAAAACAGCTTTCTGAAGACAGGTGGGGTTATGTTAAGGATGGCTCCACTGCGTCATCGAGCCATGATTTCAGCCCCGCCTAAAAAATCCTGAACACAGAACCGACGAAAAACAGTTTAACGGTCTAACTCCACAATCTAGTACTACAATGTTCACAGTCTTTTCACATGTTTTCAGTAATCATTTTCCAATATTTATAATGTGCCAGACTTGCATTTATGTATTTTTGTACTTTTCTCTATGCATTGTGTTTTTTACTTAATCATTTACTAATCACGTGGCTTGTTGGGTCACCAAATTTTTATATGAGTTATTTATTGTATGTTTTGCATAATGATATTCTAAAGAACTGTGTGATGTTATGTCTGTGGAAAGCGCTATAGAAATAAATTTGACTCACTTACATTTTCACTTTTCACTTTAAGCCCAACCATGTTGTTTTTTTACTGAACCATTTTGTTGCCTAATCCTAAACAAGTGTTTTTGTATAATTTCAACATTAAGCATGTGGTTACTGCGACCGAAAAGTGACGTTGAGGGGTCTGACATCATGTCAGTATGTGACGAGGTGGGATGAGAACGTGTTGCGTGCATGTTTTCCTCACCAGAGCCAGTTCGTCTTCCAGCCTTGAATTCTTTGCAGTGTTACCTGTTTTTTTTTACTTGTTTACCTGACCTCGTCTTTGTCATATCCCTGCCACATTTGTTGGCCTTTTCTCTGATTGACCACCTGTGTACCGAACATCTTTTTGAAAAGTAAAGACTGACTTTTTTCTACCAAGATCCTGTTTTTGAGTCGTGCATGTGAGTGCTTGTGGTTTCACAGCTTCTAGTCACCGTCCTGGAAACCAGACGATTACGTTTTGTTTATTGTGCACTAAGTGGAAAACTCTTTCGTGACAGCAACACGAGAGGTAAGGCCAGGAAACCAATAAAAACATCAGGAATCATCTGGGAACCATGAATATTTATACCAGATTTTATAACGGTCTCGCCAACACATACTGATATATCCTGCTGTGGATCAAAATGTTAGACAACTTATTCATCTTTTTATAGCTCTGTTGAATTCCTTTTGGAATTTATACTTTATTTTGATCAAAATGACGGCAGCTTATTTGTATTTTCAACACGTGATATATAGAAATCTGAATTATTGGTACAGAAAAAAATCCTGAATATCAAAATGAATTAGCTATATTTATACTGATTGGAAGTTCTGAAATCCATTCTGCTAATAACGCCATAATAGAGAGAGGATGAAATACTTTTAAAGTCCATCTTGACATGTTGTTAGCGAAGCTGAAATTGAAACTGCGCTTTCATTGTTCCTCTCTGTATTGGATACAGAGATGTCATTTATGGGCGGGTGGCCATGTTCCACTCTCAAACCTTTCAGATGCAGTATATCACTCAGCCTTAAGATTCATCACCGAGTCAGGGAGATCTGCTTTTTGTTACTGTGTCCCACATACTTGGTATCTGCTTCAACAAAACATTTAAGTTGACCTTATTACCGCTGAGACAATTCCAACGTTTAATTGATAATCTTATTGTTCGTTATTGCTTTTCATTTATATTTATTTATCTATTTTTGTTGTCATTTTATCCTCTTTTACCCGACCGACCCGGTACCGAGTTCGGCTGAGCTTGAAAAAAATCATAACATGCTATGGTGGTCTTTTTTTCTGAATTGTCTCTAAAAGACGAGGCCTTAACGCTACTAAAACAATACTCAGACATAGTAACAGTCACAATATTACTGATACTGGGGATGAATTCTCTGAGGTCTTACCTATCCAAAGAGACAAAGATCGTGCATATAGACCTGGTAGTTGTGGAGCTATTCTTGATTTATTTTGGGTATGTCTGTGTAGGCGAGCCACACCTTCCAGCACCCTATAGGGCTTAAGAGGTTAAGGGATATATGTATTAATCTTCTATTGCTATTTGATTGTAGTTGTGTCTGCTGTTATTGTACGGCGGCTGCAGCGAGACACTGAACGTCAAGTTGCTCTCCGGGTGCTTCACAGCAGCCCACTGCTCCTACAATGCTTAGCATGGGTTAAATGCTAACATTTCATGTGCTGTATGTATATGACGAATATAATATAGTTTACCTCGGCACCATTGTAAACAAGGGTTCTAAATGTGTTTTCTGAAGTTTTAGATAAAATAAATAAATGAATGAATTAATGAAAATTGATTTATTTTTGCAGAAATTTCAGATGAGATTCTGAAATAAACCCAACTAAAAACAGCTTTTTAAATTGTTTTGATAATTGTTGTAATTTTTGTATGTTATTTATTTAGCAATTATTTACTACTTTTTTTTTTTTAAAAGATCTATACATTTGATATACGTAACTGTATAATGCATTCATATATTGTTGTTTTTTTGTTCTGCAAAATGACAGAAAAAGAAAAGCATTGAAAGATGTCTGAGGTAAAGTAGTGAAGAAAGCAGAGAGAAGAGGGTGATTAGGGGAGGACAGATGAAGTGATGAGTACATTAGTGGCAACAGGGAACAACTGAAGCCATGCAACACATCTGGTGGTTGTTTTTCTTTCACTACGATGAACTCAAATTACTTCCATATTTCACAACTCTCTGAGTGTGTGTGTGTGTCGTTGTTGCTCAATACACATTCACGTCTCCGTCTCTCTCTTTTGGTCCGTCCTTTTTCTCCATCTTACTTTGCTTCTACCTTTGTCTCCTCCGGTCTGCTGTTTTTCTCACTTTCTCATTTCCTATTTTCCTTTTGCTCTTCTTTCCTGCATTATTTGTTAATTCATTCTCTCTTCCCTCTGCTCTCATTTCTCTCAGCATTTGCTCCGTCTCTTGTCCACTTGACTTCTCTTTCCTATGATCCCTCTCTCCCCCTCCTCTTTTCTGCCTCGTCTGTTTTCCCCTCCTTCTCTCTCTATTTCACTCATTCTTTAGTTTTCCTTTTCCTCCTTCCTTTCTAAATCCCGTCATCTCACCAAATGCCATATGAATGACGCAGTAATTTGTAAGTTAATTTTGCGCGCCATAACAACGCCGTTCTTGTTTTCGGCGTTTCACGTGTACGCCATGTAGTCTGCAGTAACTCTAATGCCAACGCATCCGTGTTAATATGCTACGCTCAGAGCTAGTGACGTAGAATAAAAAGTGAGAGAGAGACTGCTGATGGCGGGCTAACAAGTGGTTAAATGAGACTACTAAACGTCATCACGCCGACTTGTCCTCCTTTACAGCCTCGTTGTGTTTACTCGCGCTCATGTGACCGTGGTGTAGTTCGTCTATAGCCTAACGTTAGCTCTTTACTTCTGGTGATTGCATTCATGCTTCAAAAATCATAAAGTGCTGTTCATTAGTGGAGATTATCTTGCTGAACAAAACATGTCAGTATCATAAACGTGTGTTTGCCACAGAGCTTATTTTCTGCAATAATCCAAAACCCAAAGGAACAATCCCATTGGCTTTTTGTTGAGGGAACCAGGGCGATGCTGACTTCAAAATCATCCCTGGAGCTCTCTATTGCATGAGCAGTTTTGATCTTTGACATTGAAATCCTGAGACGAGGCCTCAGGTGGACTAAAACTCAACACTTTGGTTGCACTTTTAGTCTCCAAGTTAAAAACACAAAGAGTAGCTCTGATTGTCTCTTTGCCAATACACTTGCTTCCTAGGATTGTCAGTTCAGCTAAAAGCCACACCCTTGTAACTCACAATGACATATTTTAATTAAATTTTCTAAAGATTGACGTTTTAGCACAGAGCTTTCTTCAGAATTAAAATCAAACGTACGTCACATATGGTGTATAGCAGCTATACAATCTTAAGAGTTCATCCACCATCAGATGTGCACTCTTGAAAGACTTTGGAAATACTAATATTTATCATATAGCAATATAAGAAAACTTTTAGAAAATGTAGGAAAAGTGTTAGAATCAAAGGCTAATGGAGAACAAATTGACAGAGATTGATAGAGAAACCCATGGGCCTGAAATCATCAGCCCAGTCACAGCAGTTTGTGAAATAGTCACAACATTTATGTACATATAGACACAAAAGCAGCACAAAATTAATTTGTATGTAATCCACATAATTGTCAACCGGTAAGTATAAAGAGCGGCGAATGCCGTGTAGGGAGGAGGTCAGGGTGGATGGGTGGGTCTAAAAACACGGGACTTTCACCCAGCAGACCAGTGTTCATGTCCCGTGTGAAACCAGAAGACAATGTTGATTTATTTGTCACGTAACTTCCGTACTTAAGTAACGCCACATCTGGAGTTCTTTTAACCCAAACCACCATCTTTTCCTAAAGCTAACTAATTAGTTTCGTTGCCTAAGCCTAAATAAGTAAATTTATTCCTAAACCTGACTAAGTAGTTTTATTTTGAAAAGTCTGGAGCGGAAATTGACTCAAGCGTCACGTGTTGCTGGACATTCGTAGGAAAATGCACGAAAAATATGTTGTTGAAAGTCGGGCTGAACATCACGAAAAAAAAGGGAAATTTGTGTCTATGTACACAAATGAAATAGATTAAATTTCATGCTATTTCACAAACTGCCGTGAGTAAAAAATAAAGACATGATATAATAAAGCGTAACAGTTTGGGATATATGCAGGAATTTACAGTTCTTATTTCAGTATGGAAGTAACTCAAATTACAAACAGCTTTATTGAATCAAGGAGACGGACTGATTTTTCTGGTTTCGGCAAATAGAGAAACACATCATCTGCTTATACTGTAAGTTGAGCTGTGTTCCCAACGTAGAATTGATTTCTTTACCCAATAAATCAATCATTTACAAATATAAATGTGTGTAGGTCTCAAACATGTGGCTGGCAAGGCCTTCTGTGCATCAGGATATAATTACAGCTCGAGAGCGTTCCCACAGTGCGGGTTTATGGTAAGAAGTGTCTGACGTTGACAAGAGAATCACCTGGAAAG
This sequence comes from Sebastes fasciatus, assembly GCF_043250625.1. NCBI lineage: Eukaryota > Metazoa > Chordata > Actinopteri > Perciformes > Sebastidae > Sebastes > Sebastes fasciatus. Next base: position 38,023,161 of record NC_133795.1, on the reverse strand, counting down.
ATCCTGACTGGATAATACATATGACATGCTCATTTAGCCTGTTGGCCCGGCATTTTAAAGATTACATGTCTATCAAAACTGTGCAATGCGTTGGGTCTAAAGCTGGGTCTGATTCCTCCTCATGTTTTAATAAAAGTCAGATGTTATGAAGTACGTGGAGTCAAATTTAATTCTCCCTGAAATCCGAAACAATTCTGAGGAGATGAGGAACAAAAAGGCACACGGGAATGATTTAACTGTTAATGTTTGACAACTTAAACTCCACTCAAAGTGTGACTGCTTGGACCTTCCTGACAGCATCACTGAGTTTCGGTGTGCATGGAGTCAACAAAATGAGCCCGTCTGAGAGGCCTCACATCTGATAGCCATACATTTGTTTAGACGCTGATGTATACTGTGAAACGCTGTCTGAACTGGTTCTTTAGGGATCCAATAAACTTTAGAGTTCCTTTAAGCTGCAAAAATCAGGAATAGAAGAATCAAAGATAAATGTGATCTGTGTTAATACATATAAAAGTTTGCAAGCATCAGAACAAATCCAACTGGTTAGATTATGTTTTTGTGTCTCTCTGACATAAGACAAAACTATTAAGGTCAATGCAATAGCACTGCATGAACAAAGCTTAAATCCACTAAGAAACAGAAATTCACTCTAGGTGGCATGAAATGAGACACATCTGCATGCGGCAAAAATGCTTCAGCTTGATTAAAAAAATATGCTCTGACAACACATTCTCACTCCCAACTCGTCAAATACTGCAGTTTGGTCAGCGCCCCTCGACATCGGAGGCCGACGCACGGGAAGGGCGTGTCATATACGCTTGTTACGTGCATAGTGTCCTTTCAAAATAAACTTCCGTTTTCACAGGAAGTTAGGTTTAGGCAACACAACCACTACGGGCGTTTTCACACCTGTAGTTCTTTTGCTCTGGTCTGAATCAGCGAAAACATTTTTTACCATGCTGCATATTGCCTCGAGTTTGGTTTGTGTTCACACGGCAGCATTTACAAGCGGACCAAAGAAACTGCTCTCCAATAGGTCAGAGCTTCCATGCTAGAAAACTCACGGAAGTAAACAAAGAAGAGGAGACTTCCAGAACGCAACAATGGAGGGACAACTACGCGGCTTGATCTTGGCCCTTGTCATCTTTTTTTTTTTTTTTTACCTCATAGCAATTTTTCATTCAAGGCAAACGATACAGTCTGAAAATGAGGTGCGGCTGCAACTGGAAAACGATGTATTGATGCTCTGGAGTCGCCGAAGGTGCATATCAAGACGTACAAAGGACGGAGGAGGAGGCGTGCATTAACCCTCCTAAACTGTGACATGCTCATCGTCCGAAAAAATATTTCCGAAGATCCATCAGGTAACCGTGGTCTTCAACACAGCCTGATGTTACACCTGTTTAGTACTGATGTGAATAGCGAGGGCAAGTGTAGGCTCTTTTGTAGTAATGTTGTCTGGTGTTAACATGCACAGCTCTGCTAGCTACCGGAGCTGGTTTAATCCAAAAAGGCGCAAAGCTTTCTCCAGTTGGGCGGGCTCGAGGTCGGATTACGTTCTCACCACAAACGAAGCGAAACCGAACCTTACCGCAGTTCGTTTGGAAGCGAACCGAAACCACCCCTTCAAGGAGGTCTCGGTTTGTTTGTTTTGGTGCTGCACCCGAGTGCGATTGCTGTGTTCACACCTGCCCAAACAAACCGCACCAAGAGGGTAAACGCTCCAGGGTTCGATTCAACCAAACTTAACAAGTCAGGTGTGAATACGCCCTTACTGAGGGTTAAGAAACGGTCGTGGTTGACATTAACTTCACTGACTAGAGACTCACAGGACTGACGATACCGACAAGTCACGTGACAAAATAAGTCAACGTTACCTTTAGTTTCACACGGGACACTAACAGCGTTACACCGTACCAAACAGCGGTATTTGACGAGTTGGGAGTGAGAAGGAGTTGGCTCTGACACCGAGACTCTATGGACTCAACTTCATTCATATCAACGAGACCTCATACCTAAACAACATTAATAAGTACTTTGTCAATGGTGATGATGTTCATTTGGCAGAACAAGAACAAAATAGGTTGCCTGTCAGTGCCTTCCAAACTGATATAACCATTACATAAATGACTCGTGAACATTCTCTGATCTGCCACCACTATAGTTAAAGTCTGGTAAAGTTTAGGCAACTAAAAGTACTTGGTTAATGTTAAGGGAATATTATAGTCATGGTTAAAAACAAATGTCAAAGTCACACCGGAACTCCTTTACAGGAGGTTTTGTGGTGCTTTAACAAAGCAGTGTTACTTCTGTCTTTGATTCTGATAGAAGACATTATTCACACCACCACATTTTGAACAATGCTGTCATGTTTCTGGTGAAGACAGCTGCTTGTTGAAGAGAGGAGATGAAAAACAGGAGGAGAATAATAAAAAAAAAGTTCCCTGTAAGTTTTGAGCTCAACTTGCTCAAAGGTTACCTCGCACGGCAGCTGGATTCTTGCAATGTCATGAGATCACGAGAGAATCACAAGATCGAATATCACACGAAACTCCATCTTGTCAGGCTTCGAGTGATGCGTTTATGTCTGAACCACAGTGATGCGGACCAATCAGCGTGAGCTACTGGCAGATAGGGGCGGGGCTTAGGTGTGTGAGATGATACGGAGAGGCTCCTGAAGAGGTTAGCGTAGCGTCGTAGCATCAGTTCTGGAGAACTGGAGAATATTTTTTCATTGGTATGGCTTTGAGTTTGATTGACGGATGGTTCATCCAATCACCTGCCAAGTAATTTTTGAGATTGCCTGCCCTTTTCCAAACAGTTTCCAATGACGGCTCCTCAGATGGTTCTGTGTAACAAACCATCTGGCGGGTCAGGCTAGCTCAAAGGTACCTTGACAACCGACGAGTGAGAGGAAGTCCAGAGTTTTTAAAAACCATCCATCATTCTGCCGTGAGCTCACGTTCTCCGTCCTCAGAGCCGTCACTGCTCTTCTAAACATCAGGAGCACATAGGAGGCTCAGCGGGGGCGTCAGCCCTCCGGTCTGCCACAGATCCCTCAGCTGAGCTGTCCTTGACACCGTAATCCCTGCCGCGGCACTGACGTTTGACCTCTGAACAATCCCTATAGAGGGGACAATCTGGTATTTCTACAGAGAACGATGGAAGATAATTGAAGACAAGTACTTCTCTTCTGATTGAGAAATGAAGTTCTTTTGACACTGAAGTCATCTAAAAATAACTAGGGAGCAATTTCTGAAGAGACTGCGGCGTGAATAGGTGATGTTGCTGGCTTTACAAGTTGAATAATACACATGATGTATGAAATATGTGGAACACTGTAACATTTTAACTGAGTTTCTAATGATATCAATAATTAGAGAAGACTTTAAATATGTTTGAAAAAGTGTGAAAATGTCCGAGTCCTGTATGTTTGTGTGTGTGTGTGTGTGTGCGTCATCGGTGTCGCCAGGCCATTTTGCCGGGGCTTAAGCTCCGAACGTTTTAAGTGTACCCCCGAATATAATTTTAAAGGTTCAGTGTGTAGGATTTGTGTGTTGCAGATTGCAACCAACTGAGTACCCCTCCGCTCACTCCTCCCTGCGCTTACATGAACCCAAATAGAAAGTGGGCATGGAGACAACCACACAGTCTGTACCCCTAAAAGACCTACCACCTTGTGCTTTACTTAATATTATTTAATATTTTGGACAGTATGAAAGGTCTGAATACTAGAAGTAATAGTACATGTTGAGCTCCTAATTGAGCTGAAAGTTGTGATGTTTGAATGTTTTGAAGTTTCTGCGTTGAAAAATGTGGAACTAGTTAAGTGCCAAAGAAATGTGTCGTGGAAATAATAAGAACGAGTGAGAAGAGCTTCCAGCATTCACACCCATTTACCACCAAGGCTTCTGGAATCCAAACTCAATGCAGCGTTCAGAGTTCACACCGTTTCATCCCCGTCTGCATCCCATTTCCTGGTTGGACTGACACTGGTATGTCAGTTTTGATTTTCATTAACAAAACCATTTCTTGTGTGAATCCATGCAAAATAAACTATGGAGCTTCAGATTCATGCAGTGGTTTGCATTAACACAGCCTGCCCAGTAAAACTACTTCAGTCTTCAACCAACAAGTCAAAAAAAAAACTGCTGTTTGGAAAATAAGAAAAGGTTCAGGTTGAAGTCAAATATGGAAGAAGCTGACGGGGCATCGGCGCTTCTCTTCCGATCCACAATATGAACATGATGTGAAATGAATGTTTAATAAGCAGAATGCAAAAACAAAGTGACAACAGTCGCCCTGATGCTTGAACCTTCCACTGACATGTAAAACATAATGGTGGAAGGGGAGGTTTGGTTCACGCAGGTGGAGTTAGTCAGGAAGTCGGGAAGAAAAAATAAACACAAGACAAAAGGAAGAGAGAGCTTGATGACATGTGGTGGTTTATATCCAACCACTGACAAGATGATTATACTGGTGTAATTAAATTATCTGTTTTTTATCTGTTCTAAATGTACCTTAAAGGGAGATTTGTCAAGTATTTAATACTTTTATCAACATGGAAGTGGGCAAATGTGCTGCTTTATGCAAATGTATGTATATATTTATTATTGGAAATCAATTAACAACCCAAAACAATGACAGATATTGTCCAGAAACCCTCACAGGTTCTGCATTTAGCATGAAAAAAATGCTCATATCATAACATGTCAAACTGCAGCCCAACAGGCAACAACAGCTGTCAGTGTGTCAGTGTGCTGACTTGACTATGACTTGCCCCAAACTGCATGTGATTATCATAAAGTGGGCATGTCTGTAAAGGGGAGACTCGTGGGTACCCATAGAACCCATTTTCATTCACATATCTGGAGGTCAGAGGTCAAGGGACCCCTTTGAAAATGGCCATGACAATTTTTCCTCGCCAAAATGTAGCGTACGTTTGGAGCGTTATTTAACCTCCTTCATGACAAGCTAGTATGACATGGTTGGTACCAATGGATTCATTAGGTTTTGTAGTTTCATATGATACCAGTATCTTCACTCTAGCCCTAAAACTGAGCTACAACCTCCGAAACACTGACTGCGTTAATGCGTTAAAGAAATTAGTGGCATTAAAACAAATTTGCATTAACGCATTATTATCCCGTTACCTTTGACAGCAGAAAGTATATTTTGTGAAGTTTTTGGAAATACCTTTGAAAAAGCAGTGTTGATAAATGATATAGGCTACTGGATTTTGAAAGTTTGCCAGGGGTTTAACTTTGAGACAGACAGACTGACAGAGAGAGACAGACAGACAGACAGACAGACAGACAGACTTACATCTCTGTTTGTTGCCGTTGCTGGTGGGGAGGATGGAGGTGTTACGCGCCAGCAGTTTGACCGGCAACGATTTGACCCGTCGTACAAGAGGCACCGCTACCCGCGGGCGTTTGACAGGCACCACCCGAGGGACCGGAGACACCCTGCCGTGGTACTCAAACAACCTGAAGAGAGCGAGAAGAGGGGAGGGAAGACAAAGAGGAGAGAGAGAGAGAGAAGGGGAGGGAACAAAGAAAGAAAAGAAAGAATGAAAGGAAGGAGGAGAGAGTTGAAAAGGAGGAAAGCGAGGGGAAAAGGTGGAAGAGGAGAAGAGAGGTCAGATGATGAGAAGAGGGTGTTTGGGAAAGTGAGAGAGGCAGGAAGTGAGGAGAGAGGAGAGGAGAGGAGAGGAGAGGAGAGGAGAGGAGAGGAGAGGAGAGGAGAAGAGAGGAGAGGAGAGGAGAGGAGAGGAGAAGAGAGGAGAGGAGAGGAGAGGAGAGGAGAGGAGAGGAGAGGAGAGGAGAAGGAGCTGAGAGGAAACACAATTGAAAATAATCCTTTATACCCCAGTTTAGATGTCAAAGATAGCAACTACTGTATGTTTATATACTAACTAATCTCTGTGATTTTGCAGTACACTCTGTGGACTAATTTTGGCAATTCTACATTGTTTTGTTCTTGCAGGAAATAATAGAAAGCAGCAGCAACAGACATCAATCAAACATTGGAGGGCCATTACCAATTTCATATATGGAAACTACATCAGTGAATTCATATGTTTTTCTAAGGATGTCTTTGTTTACTTTGTTTTCAGAGCTTTTGCATCATCATCATCCAACATTTGATTTGACTTTTTCTTTTCCAGTTGCAAGTAGCTGCTGTGTTCCATTGTGTTTTTCATTTGCGGTACGTTGTGTGCATCCATCAACATCCCACTTAAAAGGTCAGTGATGGATAGTTTGCATCGTGCCAAGGAGACATTTTTGAGTAAGACAGAAACAGAAGTAAGACAGAGTAAGAAAGAATTATTGTAAACAGCTTAAAGTGGAAAATAATAAGTGCCAGTACTTTCTTATTCAACATGCTGCCGTGTGTATCAGCAATCATTATTACATTCTTACTTTCTACAGAGAACAAAAGGTACTAGGAGACATTTGGTTCAGGGGTCGTCCCTCAAGATAATGTTAAGTTTTTATACTTAAAACTATACATTTTCACATAATTTTGGACCATTATTATTACCTCTGCCAAGGCCGAAGGCCTAGGAAGGAGTTTTTTTCCCCCCGCCGTTGGTTTGTTGGTTTGTCCGTTTGGAGGATCACTCCAAAAGTCCGCAATGGATTTGAATGACATTTTTTAGAGGGGTGGCGTGTGGCATAATGAACAATGCATTAGATTTTGGTGGCGATCCAGGTCATGATCCGGCTTCAGGAGTTTTTTTTAATAACTCTGCTCAGCCTGTGCATTAACTCCACAGGCTTTAAGACGTGCACAGTGTAACTGATGACACTAAGCCTCTCTCCTTCTGCCAGCTTACCACATCAAACACGGTAGTATTGTTAACGTTGTGAAACAATTGTTTTGGTTTAGGCAACAAAACTACTTGGTTAAGGTTAGAAAAAAGATCATGGTTGGGCTTCAAACTACTACGTAGTGAAAAATGACGCTGAACGTTGTGAACAGGGGACATGAACGACCAGCTGATTGTAATGTGACGCATGCGACACGAACAGCGGATGCAAAAACGTCGACATTCAACGTATACCTGGTTTGCAGAAATGTCCAATGCCAACATTTTTTTCCTGGCGACTGGGCTGGATAATGCCCAAAACGCTTATAGACAATCTGGCAATAGTTAAATATTGATTTTATTATTTACACATATCACAGGCTTCGTCTGAACATTTATTCTTCTGGAAATGTTTGCCCTGTAAAATCATATTCTGTGAATCAAAAGAGCAGACTCAGAAAACTTTTGCTGTTTCACTATTTATATTTGTTCACAAATGTTATGATGAACAGTTCACTAATTATTTTAGAAAAAGGATGTGAACATCGTGTTGATATGTTACAGCATCGTTCTCACCCCCCCTGCCCTGTGCCATACCGTGCATCAGCTCGTCCAGATGCTCCCCACATGTGCAATGGCAGAGAATGACCTCCCATTATGCACCAAATCTGTTTTGGAGAGGGCATAAAAGACTAACTGTGGTCCAGGCATTTTGGTTGGTGGGTGCGAATTTCAAATATAAATGCATAGAACATTACTGGAACGGCAAAAAAAATAACAACATATTGTTTGCCTTCAAACTAAAGGTTTGGTTAACATATTAGTAAGCTGATGTCTAGTTCACACTACACAACTTTATTCCTGATTTTGCACTCACCAACAGTTTTTGGAGCTCCCCAAAAAGAGATCAGAGGCGAATCCGTGTTGGCTAGGCGCTCGAGCACCATGTGTGAATTGTTAAAAGATGCGAGCCAAGAGAATCGCTGATGCATCACAGACACAATCCAGATATCTAGCAGGCTAAATATGTGGACCTGTCGGGGAGCTACAGCCAACGAGAGCTCAAGACACGGGCTGTGGTGGGTAACATGGGGGAGGAGGGGTCGCCTGTAACAACAGGAACTTAATGTATGTGTTGGATTTTCAACACGGACCAAAGTTGTTGTTGCACCCTAGAGTGTTGGATGTTTGCAGTGACTAATGTATAGAGGGGAAATGTTAAAGACGTGTGGAAACATGTATGCCAACGACACAGCCGATTAGACTGTTGTCAGGCTAATCAGTCACTATGACCCCAATAGATGTGGGTCAATAGGGGCCTACTAAACCCACTAGTAGGTTTTATCATCTATTCCCATGATAGATCACCGAAAGAAGGTATGAAAGAACAAGACAGCGACCTCTAGCGACCGTAGTAATTATGACAGGAGCAGAAGAGGAGGTCAGGCGCTGGAGTAAACACAGTGTTAAACTCCATAAGGGGTGGAGGTCGGGAACGATGGATGGATGTCTTTGTAGTTATTTTTAACCCAAAACACAATGTTTTTACCTAAACCTATAGGTTGTAGTTTTATTGCCTAAACCTAAAGAAGTCGTAGTTTTATTGCCTAAACCTAAAGAAGTCGTAGTTTTGTTACCTAAACCTAAGAAATTGTAGTTTTGTTGCCTAAACCTAAAAAAAGTTGTAGTTTTGTGGCCTAAACCTAAAGAAGTTGTAGTTTTGTTACCTAAACCTACAGAAGTTGTAGTTTTATTGTCTAAACCTAAATAAGTTGTAGTTTTGTTACCTAAACCTAAATAAGTTGTAGTTTTAATGTCTAAATCTAAAGAAGTTGTAGTTTTGTTACCTAAACCTAAACAAGTTGTAGTTTTATTGTCTAAACCTAAATAAGTTGTAGTTTTGTTGTCTAAACCTAAGAAAATCATAGTTTTGTTGCCTAAACCTAAATAAGTTGTAGTTTTAATGTCTAAATCTACAGTAGTTGTAGTTTTATTGTCTAAACCTAAAAAAGTTGTAGTTTTGTTGTCTAAACCTAAAGAAGTTGTAGTTTTGTTGCCTAAACCTAAATAAGTTGTAGTTTTGTTGTCTAAACCTAAAGAAGTTGTAGTTTTGTTGCCTAAACTCAAAGAAGTTGTAGTTTTGCTGCTTAAACCTAAAGCAGTTGTAGTTTTGTTGCTTAAACCTAAAGCAGTTGTAGTTTTGTTGCTTAAACCCTAAAGAAGCTTTTTTGTTTGTGTTCAAAATGTGATGTTTCATTCAGTTTTACAACATGCTAGAACATGATGCTTTTAAGTTTCATTTTCACTTTTACAACATAGTAGGCCCCTACTCACTCACATCTATGGTGCTTATATCGACTGATAACGCTGATTTAATGACCTGATAACAGTCAAATCCGGTGATCGACGAAATCAACAAGCACGACTACACCCGTCACTTCTTGCGTGTGTTTTTGTGACAAAACGTAGTTTGGAGACCTCACCGGGGATTCCTCCTGGTGAAAGATCTTGTAGTGTGTGACCTCCTCCTCAATCAGAAAACAGTGTTTCACTCTTGTTTTATCTGGCGCCGGCGTTCCCTGCTCTCTCTCTGTATTTCTCTCTCGCTCTCCCAACACCACAGCAGCTAGCTCTCTATCTGGCACCACTAAACAAACGCAGTGGACACTTAAGATGAAGCTAAAAATGTAAATAGTTCTGCTTTTGTCTCAAGAGAGGCTTGGCCTTCACTTATTTTATTTCCTCTGAGGCCTTGGGCTGCATGAGTGAGGAATCCAAACAGGTTTTTGTGTTGAAAAAGAATACAATGTTATAGATTAATTCATTCCATTTTACGTTTTCCATATGTCATAATCATTTTCATCTGTACATGCTACCCCACTACTCTTTTTATCCCCTCTCTCATTACGCCTCATCTGTGCTGTTTGTGTCTGTTTTAGATAACCGATCAGATAACAGAGTTCAGTAGAAGTCTGATCACAGATCTGCTGCAGTCAGTCAGTTTCCAGCAGCCTTCAAAGAATTTACAGGAAGTCACAGGAAAAGTGACATCCTGTTAGATCCGATCTGTAGGCTACTTGTAGCTTTCAGACCACATTCAGATTTATTTGTTTGTAAATGTATGTGGAAATGTGCGGGAATCTGGCATTGGATTCTGTCCTTTATTGTTTTTATGTTCGCCTTGTAAAGCACTTTGTAATGGGCACCCGTTTTGATAAGTGCTATATAATTTAACTTTGATCAGGCGACAGCCAGCCGTTTCCCATCATGCCCTGGGTCCTGCAGTCGGTGGAGAGCAACTGCGGCGCCCGGCTCTAAAAACTGCGGCCCTCGTGTACATGTGACGTCAGAGCAAGTCGGGATCAAGTCGGACACAAATCTAACCGGCATGCATTGCACGGCGATTGCCGGCGATCGATTCTGCGCCGGGCTGGCTTATCTCGAACCAGCCTATTTACACACTGATGAGATACTGATGATACCAGATTCACCGGTATTCCTTTTAAATGTGACAGAAGTTAACAGTCACAACATGGCTGAATGACTGCTGCCTCCAACTAAACTTTGTATAAAACAGTCAGCATGTTCTTCTGAAAAAAACAAATATTTCTACTAGTGACGCTCAGATACTTGTAGCAGGTGAACAATTACAAGTTGTGAGTGAATTCAAATATCTCGGGGTGTTAATTGACTCTAACCTCTCCTTAAAGACGCATGTAAAAAAAAATGTTAGAGGGTCCAGTTTAATCTTGCGCGGAAAGGCTCAGGGTGCCTTCCCCCAACTTCGTTCCATCTGGAGGTCCAAGCAATACAGCCTTAAAACGAAGATGCTCTTGTACAACAGCAACGTCAAGTCCGTTCTGCTATCTGGCTCAGAGAGTTGGCGAGTGCTCAAAACTGATATGAGGAGAGTGGTAATTTTTCACAATGGATGCCTCAGACGTACACTGTGTGCACAATTATTAGGCAAGTTGTATTTTTGATGATTCATTTTATTATTGAACAACTACAGTGCTCTCGGTCAATCCAAAATGTTAAGAAACCTCAAACCTGAATATTTAAGAAAGTAAAAGTGAGGTTTTGGCTTTCTTAGGAGAATATCTATGTGTGCACAATTATTGGGCAACTATTAGTGTGCAGAATTATTATGCAACTAAATGAATAATGATAATTTTCCCATCTCACTTGTTCATTTTCATCTGTTAAAGTGAGAATAATAAACAAACAACTAAAAATGTACAAATAAACATTTCTGACATTTCGAAAAAAAAAATCTGTGACCAATATAGCCACCCTTCTTTTCATTAACAGTCATAAGCCTTCCATTCATGGAGTCTGTCAGTTTCTTGATCTGTTGACGATCAACTTTTTGTGCAGCAGCAACCACAGCCTCCCAGACACTGTTCAGAGAGGTCTACTGGTTTCCTTCACAGTAAATCTCCCGTTTAAGAAGGGCCCACAAGTTCTCAATAGGGTTTAGGTCAGGTGAGGAAGGGGGCCATGTCATTATTCTTTCATCTTTAAGGCCTTTACTGGCTAGCCACGCAGTGGAGTACTTCGATGCATGCGATGGAGCATTGTCCTGCATAAAAATCATGGTCTTCTTGAAAGATGCAGACTTTGTCCTGTACCACTGCTTGAAGAAAGTGTCTTCTAAAGATTGGCAGTAGGTTTGGGAGTTGATTTTGAGTCCATCTTCAACCCGTAAAGGTCCAACTAGCTCATCTTTAATAATACCAGCCCATACCAGTACCCCACCTCCACCTTGCTGGCGTCTGAGTCGAAGTGGAGCTCTGTGCCCGTTACTGATCAAGCCACGGGCCCATCCATCTGGTCCGTCAAGAGTCACTCTCATCTCATCAGTCCATACAACCTTTGAAAAATCTGTCTCCAGATATTTCTTGGCCCAGTCTTGACGTTTTAACTCATGTGTCCTGTTCAGTGGTGGTCGGGTTTCAGCCTTCCTTACCTTGGCCACATCTCTGAGCACTGAACACCTTGTACTTCTGGGCTCTCCAGGTAGGTTGCAGTTCTGGAATATGACAGCACTGGAGGATAATGGGTTCCTGGTATCTTCATGTTTGATTCTTCTCAAATCTTTGGCAGTTAATTTGCGTCTTTTTTTCTCAACACGTTTCTTGCGACCCTGTTGACTATTTGCAACAAAACGTTTGATGGTTCTGTGATCACGCCCCAATATCTTAGCAATTTCAAGAGTGCTGCATCCCTCTGAAAGACTTTTTACAATTTTTGACTTTTCAGAGTCAGTTAAATCTTTTTTTTGGCCCATTTTGCCTGAGGAAAAGAAGCTGCCTAATAATTATGCACACCTTGATATAGGGTGTTGATCTCCTTAAGCCACACCCTCCCTCATTACACAAATACACATCACTTGATATGCTTAAATCCAATAAGCATTCAAGTTTATACAGCTTGTAGTTGGAAAATATGCATAAAAATGATGATAGGGTCAAAATACTCACTTGCCTAATAATTGTGCACACAGTGTATATGCCAGATCTTTTGGCCAAACAAAATCTCCAACCACCAACTGTACAAGTAAAACGGTAGCCGGAGCATCGTCAAAGAAATTACACACAGACGTCTGAGATGGCTAGGCCATGTGCTGAGAATGGAGCAGGACCGGATCCCGAGAGCCGCCTTAAGATGGACACCACCAGGCAAAAGAAAACCCTGGAGGCCCAAATCCACCTGGCGCAGAAATGTGATACAGGAGCTGGACAAGATGAACCTGTCATGGGGAGAGGCCCAACATGCTGCCAAGGACCGAATGCAATGGAGAGAGCTCATTGAAGCCTTATGTCCCATAGGGGATGAAGAGGAATGAGTGAGTGAGTTTATCACTTGTCTACAGAGGCTGCTGAGATGTTTCTAAATTCTATGATTTACTCATCCGAACTACTGTTTAACAAGCTGGTCACAGGCCAACCACAGTACACTGAAACCCCTCAAATCCCTGTACAAACTAGCACTCAAAACTCTAGATAAGAAATCAAAGCACTTCCATCACATTTTAAGTTGGGATGACCTAATAAAATATGTGAACTTGTGCTTGGTTTACAAAGTTATCCATGACTCAGCTCCTCCGCCACGTGTAGCCTCTACCAACAGAAGAACCGATACTAATCATATCAGTAGGGTTCTATGAGAGGATAAAAGTGCCTTTAGCCAGTCAGCCAGGTCTGTCGGAGGTTCAAGAGAGTGGAATAAAATTCCAATTCACATCAGACAACTAAACACCTACAGATCTTTCAGTAACCAATTAAAACGAAGGATGATTAATACACACGTCAGCATTAAACTCTCTTTATGCCGTTTCTATCTATATGTCCTGCTATATGAGAAGCAAAAGCCAAGTACTGCTGAAAAATATGAGAAGCAGAAAGGTGTGGAGGTTGTTTTTATAACAAGTTTAATGTTAGTAAAAAATGACTTTGTGAAGCTTTTACTCTGAGAAAATGTGTTCATGTTAAACTGAAAAATAAACTAGAGGCAGAAACATGACACAGCTTGGAGGAAACCTTTTTCATTTTGCACTGATGAAATGATGCATGCTTGTTCTTGTTGCTTGTAGAAAGTGTTTACTACTTGGGTCAATATATTCATAACGACAGTAAATGAGTATTGTTCAAACCATTCATAGGTCAAACAGGTTTGTGAACTTGTTCATATAAAGAGGACACATGAAGCTTTACAGTAACTGACGAGCAGTATTTTCTTTGGAATTGTGTATTAGGAATCTTATAGACATGGAAGTGCCGTTAATTTTATGATTTTTATTAAACGTTTTTTGTGATTGTACACGTCACATCCCTCTTTCTACACCTCCCTCTCACTCTCTTCTTTTCTAAAGTACTAGAAAGAGTGATGTCTCAACAACTCTCAGACCATATATTATCTAGTGACCTTTTCGAACCCTTTCAGTCTGCATTCAGGACCTGCCACTCCACCGAAACTGTGCTTACTAAAGTCGTAAATGATCTGCTCCTAAATATGGAATCAGATTCCACCTCAGTACTTTTACTACTGGATCTAAGTGCAGCTTTTGACACTATCGATCATTGTATACTCTTTGACCAATTGGAGAACAAATTTGGCATCTCTGGGCTTGCTCTCGCATGGTTACAATCCTATTTATCCAAAAGAACGCAGTGTGTCTCTTTTAATAATACGGCATCGATAATCTCTGAGGTGAAATATGGCGTACGTCAGGGTTCTGTTCTTGGCCCTCTGCTCTTCTCCCGATACATGGCACTCTTGGCCAAATTATACGTAGTCATGGAATTAATTTCCACTGTTACGCTGATGATACACAGCTGTCTATGGCTATAAAGATGGAGGATCGATCCCAAATTATTAAATTAGAGGCCTGCCTGTCTGAACTTCTCATATATGTTTACGTTATATATATTAATTGTAGTCATATGTATTATCTATGTTGTATTTTCATTATGTTGTGAATCTTGTACGTTATGCGCACATCGTGATGTTGATGCTGAAACGATATATCATGCAGCCCTACTGTATACCCTGAATCTCGCCTAATGTCAGCTGGGATCGGCTCCAGCCCCCTGCGACCCTCTAATGGATAAGCGATTACATATAATGGATGGATGTATATTAACAATGTCATAAACTGGGCAACATATTTGTCCACGGTGTAACCTGCCTGTGGCCCAGTGCATGTCCCAGCACGGAGGTGACTGCCAGACCTTATTTCACACTGAAGCTGAATAAAAAGAGTAATAACTGTGCACATTAAAACAATATCTATCCATCTTGACAATATAATCCAAATCAGATAACACTATGACTTATTCAATATGTGGGCCTCAGAACTCGGAACTGCTATAGATTATACGTTTGGTCATAGTCAATAAAATGCTTGAAGCAAAAACGTCATTCATTCCCATTAAAACATGTAATAAGTTATCAATTCAACTGACTTAATTGAACAATTCTGACAAGACTGACCTCCTTTTGGCTTTACTACACTAAATGAGATACGTTCCAGTGCAGCCTGCAATTTAACCATTTGGGACAAGCAGCAACTTTTTTTAATCCCCACAGATAATTTGTCCAGATGGCAATGTGCTTTACTAAAAGAAAGGGAAAGAAGTATGACAATTTAATTTCCACATTTGGACGAATCTGTTTTGCTGCGCGAAGCAAATAATCAGAGCAGACAAGGTATTTAATGCCCAGATTTACTGTACAGGTCAGACTTCAGGAGAATAATAGACTTTGATTCTGCTCACAATCTGAGAAGAAATTTCACGGGGGCCATTATGTCAGTTTGGCCTTCCACCCCTTGAAAAATCATATGCCCTGCGGCCACAATGGCCATGATGCTTCGCCTGCATCCCCAGCTGAATTCGCCGTTTTCTCCTCTGCCTCTTTCCAGTCAGAAAGAAAGAAAGAAAGAAAGAAAGATGGAACTTATTGTATAGGTACATGTATAGCATACCATGTACATTCATAAGCTAAAAATGGGAGGGAGTTGGACTGCTAGATCACAGTGATGGGTGTAAATCAATGCTAGGGTCTGCAACCCAGCTGTTCAGCATGTTTCAACATCTGTTCAGACAGATGTTTGTCCAGTAAAGCTCAGCAGGAGTTCTCAAATGCTGGTATAGGGTCTGATTTGGGGGGGAGATGGATGAAGAGAGGTTAAGTATGCCAGCTTGACCGGGTCGAATCCTGCACTATTTAGTTTCTTTCGCAGGGTGGCTGGGCTGACCCTGATCGATGGGACGAGGAGCTCAGACATCTGGAAGGAGTGCTGAGTAGCACAGCCTCTCCTTCGGACTGAAGAGAGAGGTGGTGATGAGGACGCCCTCCCTCTGGAGGTATTCCAGGCATGTGGAAATATGAGGGGACCTCAAGATAACACCAGAATGTGCTGAAGGGTTTATATATCCCATGTGGACTGGGATCACCTCGGAATTACCAAGGAGAATCTGAGTAAGTAGATAGGGTTCAGCCCGCTACTACTACGACCTGGACTGGGATAATCAGAAAATTAACCCACTGAGACCAACAATAGATTGTCTTTTTTAGGGGAATCCAGGGGGTCTTTAGGGGGAGATAGCAGGTCAGCAGTCAAGTTATAAATCAGAAATAAACATAAATTAATTAATAAATTGAAATAAATTGTAAAAGTGTATAAGGGTTTAAAACATTATGATAGAAGTTTATGATGGTCATCTCTATGCTCTATTATGTCTCATAAATTGTTTCAGCAATTTTTCGGGTTGACACCATTTGTTACACAGATTTGGTGCTAAATTTAACTATTTTTTACCACTGGAGAATTGATAAAAAATAATCAATAATCCCTCCAAAATACCACATTAAGACACCAAGACCTTGAGGAACACCATAGAAAAAGCCATGCTGTGATTTGGGATCAAAAACTTTTGACATTTGGAGATTTCTGCAAGAATTGCATTGTTCGGCGATTGGATGGCGAGCACTTCTGTTGTGTGAACTGCTCAGAAACCCCCTTATTATCAATCTAGCTAGGAAAGCCATCCATCCTCTGAATGCTCTAGGTCTCTAGTTTGTGGCTGTAAAGTTTCATGAGGCTGTGATTATCATAGAGGTCACTCCAGGTCATTTTAGCGCAACTTTGGAGTGTTATTTAACCTCCTTCCCGACATGGTAGCATGACATTGGTACAAATGTAATCACTGACTTTAAAAATCGAACTGGACAAGTTAACATTAGACTTTGATAAAGTCATCAAATGTACTATTTGTTGTCAAATACTAAACGTGCATGGTCTGGATACTTCAGGCCTGGGTCTGTTTTTCATGGTTTGGTCATGGCTTCTTCATTTCAGTAAAGGGAAATATTGATGCTAAGACATGAAATCATATTTTAGACAATAATGTGCTTGGAACTTTGTGGCAACACTTCGGGTAAGTCCTCCGAGGCATTTTGGCTTGGAAGACCTTGACTTGCCTGCACAGAGCCCTAACCTCAAATCCATCTAACACCATGGGGATGAAGTGGAACGCCGACTGGGAGCCAGACTGTTTGAAAGCCCTCATTGTTGTGTCATAAGTTTGCCCGTCTGCTGCATTATACATTTTGTTTGCTTTGTTCTGATAGTAATTTACTTTGCCTTGCCTAAGTGATGTCATCGGAGCTGCTGTGTTAGCGAGCCAGCAATGTGAGGTTTAGTTACAGTCAAGTCTGATATTAAGACAATGGTGTTTTTCCTCTCTCGTTCTTTTCAACATTCACCTACAGTGTACTACCTTTGTTTATTGCTCACCTTATCACTCAACATCGCTGTTCAACCAATGATCTTATGGCTAAATGGGAGTAAAGTGCTGCAGCCAGGTTTCAAAAACATGTCTAAAGCCTTCTGGGAAGAGTGAAGGCTGTTCTAGCAGCAGATTAATGCCCGTGGGTTTGGACGGTATGGTTGATATTGGGTGTCCACAGGCTTTTGGCCATCCCTGATGACGCCCCGCCAAGCTTTGTTTGCAGCTGTCTTCACTTATTAAAGGGCGTTTTCACAAGCCATCGTCTGTTCGGCTGGTCTGAACCACAGTGAAATGGATACTTTTGGTTGGTTTTCTATTTAGTATGGTTCACAGGCAGGGTCTGAAATTAGCACCCGCCACCCGCAAAATGCACGTAAATTGTTGGCAGTGGCAGATAAAATCATCAGGCCACCAGCCGCTTTGGAAGGCAGGGAAGACGTGGCAGATAAAATTTCTGAGTGGCAGACAAAAAGATACTTACCTGCCACAATGGCAGGCAGTGAAAAAAGCTAATTTCAGACCATGCTCCCAGTGCAAAAATAAAAGCGACCACTTCTATGCAGGGAATCACAGACTCGGAAATATTGCGGTCAAAGTGTTTTCACTTTGATTTGTCACTGTTCTACTGTGCATGAATCCCGTCTCCTTCAGTTTATCTGGAATGACTTTATAAACGTCACTATTTTCTTGGGCTTTATTTATCATATTCTGTGTTCTCTTCGGCCCAGATGTCAAGCAAGCATCGGACTTCTTCAGAAAACCAGGTCAGTCCTCTCTCACTCGTGTTCTCATGACTCATGTCATGTTTAGGCAACAAAATCACTTACAGTAGTTAGGTTTAGGAACAACCTCATGGTTAAGCTTAAAATAACTATGTAAACTAAGTAAAATACGTACGGAAACAACGTAACAGAAGTATGGAAAACATGTCACAAATGTCAAAATAACTCAACAACACTTTGGGACACGAACACCGGCCTCCTGATTGAAAGTCCTGTGTTTGTTGGATCCAAACGTTTTATTCTACATCACTAGCTCTGAGCGTAGCATATTTACGTTTACATTGCAGTCAATACAGACTACATGGTGTACAAATGACACGCTAAAAGTATAAGAATGCCATTCTTATTCCAATTTAGTGCGACCAGGCTGGTGGGACAACGGATGGGCGGATGGGGTGACGGATCAACAGACTTAGATCTCAGCACAAGTGGTAAAAACAATCCATTCTCTTTGCTAATAAACTCTCTGGCTGATCATTTTGTACTAAATGAGCACAGGCAAAGTAACTGTTGGTGATTCATTGAAATTCAGAGAATTAACAGACCCAGCTCTCCCTCTCCCGGGGAGATGAGAAACCTTGATCACCCCTCTTCACGACATTAGGCTGTTTTATTTCAGACAGACAAAGCTTAATATGTTTTGACAGGAGTCAAGAGAGGCTTTGGGAGAGTTGTTTTTCTCTCACAAGCATGACTGTCTTTTGTGAAACACGAAACCTCGGCACCACAAAAGTTCCAAAACCCCTGTGTACAACGACAGTGAATAACCCCAGATTTCTTTTCTTTTTTTTTTGTCTGAGGGTAAATGCAAAGATCCCGTCCTGAGATTGGAGGCATACGTGGGCTTGACATCTGGGCTCATCTGGATAAATCATCGCTGATTCATCTCAGCTGGACATCTCTACTTTATATCCTGCTCGGCATACACTTTTCAAAAGCCAAAAAAAGGGAGCACATGCATTTCTGTACATTACCAAAGATTCAGTTTCAAAGCTCTGAACTCTCCTGAGAATCAGTTGAGATATACACTACATGACAGGGTCCAAGGATTTGCTTCAGGACTACAGATGCAGTTCTTGATTTTTACCCTCACAACAGTGTTGGCTTTGATGATGACTTTCACCTGGTCTTGTCAGAACATTAATAGTTACCACACTGTGACATGACTGCGGAGGTCAATGTAAATGGATTGATTTTGGCCAGATGTTCCTCAGACTGGTTTGATCGAGACGCAGGTACAGGGAGGAACAAATCCCCCCGTAAAACAGATAATCCCCTGGTCGTGTCTCTCACGTCTGCCTGTCTAAGTGGATCCAAGCTGACTCAGCTCTGATCAAGTGCAGTATCCTCATCATCACAGGAGGAACAACTATTTGTTTTAAGCAAGTGACTTCCAACAGCAGGTGTTCGGTAGTCGCTGCTGCCAGCGTTGGTGTTCTCCCTCTATTTGGTCTGTTTGGTTCAACTCAATCCGTTCTGAAATAGAAACAATCCAAAACACAGATGTTTCTATTTCTGAACGGGTCTGACTGTTCTTGGATGCCGTTTAGATCAGGTCTGTTTTGTTTGAAAATGTAATTATGCACAGTGAGAGGCGAACTCACAAACCTGCACAAATAGGACAACAAGGAACCTCAAAGGGTGAAATGGACCCCTAACTGAGCTGCCAAAAATAGCGTCTCGGGGCTCCTGTGATATGTGAACGTATTCATATGCAGAAATTAGCCCCTTTCTATGCAAATGAGCCTCATTGCAAAAACAGTCCAGTTCACAAAGATCAGCGCTGATACAGTGATACAGTGAGATTATTAACGTCTTCAGAGAGTTGGACGGAACTGAAGCACATTTATGAGGGATTTCTCTCTGTCATCTTTAAATTCCTGAAGTTTAGAGGAATGCCTCGCCGGTCAGGACCTGCAGCTCGCAGTCTGAACTTTTCATTTTTTCTTTTTCTCTCTCCATTGTTCTGCCTACTGCGTTCTTGTTGCAAAGGCAATATTTATACTTAGCCACATGTGTAATTGCAATCAGACACAGAAAGGGAGAATTGCACTCAGCTGCAAAACTTTATGGGTGTGTTTGAGCTGTAATATCATTAGTGCTTTTTGTGAATGGGACCTTGAAATTGGACAGCTAGTGGTTGCAAGTGATGCACAATTCATGGTGCTATCAGCCAGGCTGGTCTCACACACTGTTCGTACCTATTCCTACAAAAAGTAATGCACGGTAATTCATTTATATCCCATAAAATCAATTTTTTTGGTAATTAACGTAATCGTGAATTAGGAAATATGAATAGCGGCGAACACCGCATAGGGAGGAGGTCGGGGTGGGTCAAAAATTACCGGACTTTCGCCCAGGAGACAGCTGTTCGTGTCCCGTGTGAAACCAGAAGTCAACGTTGATTTAAGTGACGCCACTTCTGGAGTTATTTTAAGCCAAACCACAATCTTTTCCTAAACCTAACTAAATAGTTTTGTTCTAATCTAATCAATTGATCTAATCCTAAACCTAACTAAGTTTTGGTGTCTAAACCTGCAAAGAAAACTTCCAAAAGAACCATCCATTCTCTCGAACTATCGCCGATTGAAGTAACACAACGGTGATTGAGCCTATGGGCCACCGATAAAAGTATTGCAATATTTGTATATTTGTAGTATTAGAACTGGGAGTCTGTGACGACATTCCCGGAAATAAACGTCATATTAAATTACTGCTTACATTTCCTGATGCTGCTGCTTCACATTAAAAGCATTTCACTGACTTTTATTATGAAGTCACAGGAAATGCAATGTGTTTATCAGTGAAATTGACACTGACCACTTTCTTTCATTAAAAATACGTCTGCAAAACAAGACAATGGAAATTTTGGTCATTTTTGTTTGCCAGCCAAACAGTTTGAAATATGTCAGGGAGTAATGAAGAGTCAGGAGCAGCCACAGTGAGCTGGTAGATGAAGAGCTGCAGGTAACAACTACTTTCGCTTTTCAGACTCGTGCCGTGTGCAGCATTAAATCAGATTACAGTTTCTCACAGAATGATGGAAAAAGGACGATTATTTCCTGACTTCTTTATTAAAACAACAATAGTTTTCGGGGACCTGTAGTATTAAACCACATCTGCTGTTACCACCAGTTAACAAGGTGTCACCAAATCAACCAGTACTGAAATCTTGAAGATCGCCACTTTAACACACTCATGACCCACCATGATCCATTTCAAGACTTTATTCTTCAAATTGTTGAGCTCATATAAATCAAATCACCTGCACGAACTCCCTCTTATCAAAGTTAAAATATTTATTTTAAAATTGTTATTTGAATTGTGTTCATATTTTGTGTTTATTATCTTGGCATAACTAGTTATTAAAAAGTATAAACCATCCTCAAATGTCAAACACAACTACGTTGTCTGTGTCTGTGGGAAACATGGGGAACATTTGATGATTGGTTGATCATCTCCACAAAGTTAAACTTGGCCTAAACTTTGACTTTTTAGACAACAGACCCACACATTGACAGTGAATCAAAAACGTCATCACATGTTGGATGTACCTGATGTGTTTGATCAATGAGCATCGCCTCTTTTGTTTTCTTTTATTTCTATCTTCTAACCTGAAGTCTGAGACTTAATGTTTGGTTATTGTTTAAGATATGCTCCACATTTTTCCCCCTGGTCAAAAAAAATATATAAAAAAGTGTTTTAACATCATATTTGCTCCATTGTTCTGGCTCACATTGGGCCTCCAAACAACACTCTGCCACGGGCCGCTGAGATTAACCTCCTGCTGTTAGCTATAAACACCAGAGCCAAAAGTCCATGTGTTCAAACCCTGACGGCAGCACTGCTGGCTCTGAGAGGGAGAAGAATGCTGGAAGAACCCCAAGTACCATCCTTTCTCTTACCTGTCATAGAAGTCTTCTCGTAGTAGTCGTAGTCAAACTCGTAGCCACTGGGAGGGGGGGGGGGGGATGGAAGAAGCACAATAGCACACAGTGACTGTAAAAAACAAATGGGATACAATGCTTTCCATAACATTAGCAAGAAACCACATTTAAAACAACACATGGGAACTCAAACGTTTTAGGGTTTCCCATGCAGTTTATAGATGCACACACAAATTAAAAATGCATAACAAAAAAAGGCAATAATTACAAACTGAGTGGAGAGACAAAGAAACCACGACATACTTCGTCTCACCCCAAGAGACAGAAAGAGACTTAAATATGGCAAAAACAACAGAGGACCTGGCAACACAAACTGAACTCTCGTGAATGATGTATAGTACGTTTAATGTTTATCGACACATTTACAATTGTTGTTGGCGCACATGTCCTGGATGCAGGATTTGGAGGGTACACAATAAGTCAGAGGTTCCTCAATAAAAAAACTTGTAACTATTGAGCTGTAAACGATGTAGGAATAAATATGGTGAAACCTGCATTTCTCATATTTTTACATCCGTCCTATTCTCGTGAACGCCTGGAGGCAATTTCTTCAAATTTGGCACAAACGTCCACTTGGATTCAAGGATGAACTGAATTTGGCTGTCAAAGGTCACATGTTTTGGCATAACTCAATGTCCAATGTCTGGATAAAATGATGAAGTGATGACATTTTGGACAGACATGGATGTTAACTGCAACTTCACTGGTTGGCGGAGGCGTAACAACCGTGAGGGAGTAATTCATCATGTCCTTATTTAACTAGGATGTCACATTGAGATTGAAACCTCTTTTACAAGTGAGACCTAGCCAAGACAGACGGGGCAAATAGCAGCATCCAACACACAAGACAACAATATTGAATCACGGCCGATAGGTATGACAAAAAAGCATTACATCATACAGTGCATTAACAAGGCAGCAGTTTGGTCATGTGTTTGTTAATTAACTGCAGCTAGCTTCCTTTAGTCTATGTTTAAAATCATTTAAACAGATTAGGGTCTCAAGTTTAAGCTTAGCCTACTGATCATTATTAACCAACTCTGCAGCTCTACGAGCTTTTAAGCCACTTTTGGTTCATTGTTTTGTTTATACGGCCTGCTACTGGTCCAGTCGCACCGCTCTAATCAAACCCGTTTCCAGCGGCAACAGGAAACTGCTTTAAGGGAACAAGCTCTGATGAACCCGCTGTACGCTAACCAGCCCAGCACTAAAAGCAGACAAACAAAGTTAGAGACTAGCTGGCGACGAAAGTGAAACATATAGCAGCTAAAGAGCTGGTGGAGACCAAAACAAAGCTAAAAGGGGAGTGAGAATTTGAACACAATCACAATGCCAAAGGTATTGGTGCCTTCAAATGAAACTCGTGAGCTTGTGTTTACAACATGGGAAGTCGTGTAGCTATACAATATGTTTGGCGTTCAGGTGGTTAAGTCGTGAGGAACACCGCTGCTAAGCAACGGCAATATTAACGTTACTGTTGGCGTAGAGGCTAACGATTTAGCAAGCTAGCAAGTGGGTTACATAATGCAGGAAATGTAAAGGCATAATGACAGAGGAAAAAGATGAGGCTGTTGGGAATATCAACATTTTCCTCAGACATATTATAAAATTAAGAAGAAAAACAATGTACGACTAAAGCTTTACAAGGCTCTTTGTGATGCTGTTGTTTTGGGACTGTATTATAATCAAATGTGCATATTGTATTCATATTGTTTTATATGTTCATATTCACAGTTTTGTAATATTTTGTCCACTACCTTAACATAATATATGGAAGAGCGTATTCATCATAATTAGTACACAAGAGCTTGTTTCTTCTTCTTCATGAGTCAGGCCCAATACTGATATTTTAAATTGTATACAATGACCGCCAAATAGTCTGATTTTTCTCCATAATATTTTACTTTGTCAGGAATGAAAAGCTTCTGAAACAGTATGTAAACCATCGCAGTAGACACAAAGTTTCTACAGAATCTCAGATTGTTTGTTCAGAGAAACTCTGGCGTTGATTACTGCTGTGAAGTGCCTGAGGTAAAACAATCAGACATACTTTCCCTTTACATTCAAAACTTCAAGTCTAAATGCTCATGTAAAAGTCAGACAGAGTTTAACTGACGAGGGCCGAGATGTTAAAAATAGAGACGTCTCCGGGGTGCTGTTGTTCATAAAACACCTTCTTCAGGGTGTTGTTCTCCCGTGTAAATGGTTTTAAAACCTCGGCCTCTCCAATTAAACTGCTTTAGATCTCAGTCCCACATGAGCACCTGCATTTGTTTTTGTGGTCAACACATTTGAGGGTATATAATATTCTCTCGTTGGCCTTCTGATACAAGTCTTGGCCTTTAAAAGAAGAACCTGTGTTTGTTCAGAAGAGTCCTGAAACACTCCAAGATCTGCTTAGTGACACACTGATCACCGGCGGTGTTTACCTGTAGAGAGACGCTGCTGACCGCTTCAGGATTTTGGGTCTGCTTGGCTTTGGTTCTCCGGCCATGTTGATATCTGGAAAAAAAAACAGAAGAGAAAAAGAGTTTAACTTTTAACTTTCTTTACAGTCATTCTAAGGAAAATTACCTAAAAAGATTGTTTGTCTTCTTTCAGATTAGTGGAAAGTAAACATCCAAAATACACATTTAGGTGTTTATTTTACTACTTTGTCTATTTATGTCTGCAGATTTCTCCTAAATTCACCAAAATTTAGCATTAGATAATATGTAAACATAACATTTCAGAAAACTTAAAGTAATTGTCTTAACCTCTTTTACCCGATGGACCCGGTACCGGGTTCGTCTGAGCTGTGTGTTAAAACACTGTCTTTAAAAACTTCATAAAAAGCTGTGGTGGTCTTTTTTCTGAATAGTTTCTAACAGACGAGGCCTTAACGCTACTAAAACAACACTCCAAAGGTATTTTGTCCTAACAGCGTTTGTTTGGCAATTATTTCAATATTTTAGTTACAAAATCAACGAACGAGAAATTGTTATTTTCCTTTGTAATATTTTCTTTTACCGTTTTTATATCGAATATACATACTGGACTTACCTTATTTATATTGTTATTGATATTATTTGTTATAATCTAAGTTTTACTTGATCGAATTTCATTATTATAATAAAACTACTCCATTTTGGAGTCAAAATTATACAGTTTAGTTGTTTTGTATTGATTTCATACTGTGCACAATGGTAGACTGTGATGATGCACAGGGTAAATGTCATGGCCAAAGGCTCCATTGTGTGCACATAGCCTCCTGTAGTGGATATCAGTAGTATTTTATAGTGAGATTCCCTTTCAAGAGGTAGAAAACCCATTTGGCACACTTTGGGTATCCAAGTGGCCAAATGGAGAGTCCGCCTGGTCCTATCCTTACTAAAACCTTTGTAGAATCTGTGTGTGTCTTCAGTGGCATCTTTGTGCATGGCATCATTGCTATGATGGTGTTATCCACTGTCTTATCATAATCAAGGCATAGTAACAATTCTCTGAGGTCTTACCTATCCATAGAGACCAAGACCATATAGACCTGCTAGTTGTGGAGTTATTCTTGATTTATTTCGTGTATGTCTGTCTAGGGGAACCAGACCTTCCAGCACCCTAGGGCTTAAGAGGTTAATGTAAGTAATCAACTGGGGAAGTTTCATGATATCTATATTAGTTAAACCTGTAGTTTCTTCAAAATGTAGTGAATTTTAAAATCCATATCTTCAAAGGCCGTTTTCTCTAAATTCGTTTTTTTCTCTCTCACCCAGAAATCTCCACTTCAGCAGCTCTTAAATCCACCAAACTTTCCAGTTCCATTCCTCTCTACAGTATATTCTGATGGTTTTTTCAGAGGGAGTTGTTCCAGTGGTGGAAGAAGTACTCAGATCGTTTAGTTAAGTAAAAGTAGCAATACCACAGCATGAAAATACTCTGTCACACGTAAAAGTCCTGCATTCAAAATCTTTCTTAAGTAAAAGTACAAAAGTATTAGAATCAAAATTTAGTTCAAAAGTCAAAAGTACTCATGCAGAATGGCTCATATCAGAATTATGTGCATTATTTTATTGGATAATAATTATTGATGCATCAATGTGTTCATCACGTTAATGTGTCAGCTGGTAGAGTTGGAGCTATTGTAATTACTTTATATACTGCTGGGTAGTTTAATCCAGAATAAGATCCATCAATCCATTATCTGTAACCGCTTATCCTGTTCAGGGTCATGATGGATCTCAGCTGACATTGGGTGAAGGCGAGGTACGCCCTGGACAGGTCGCCAGACTATCACAGGGCTGACACATAGAGACAGACAACCATTCACGCTCACATTCACATCTACGGGACATTTAGAGTCAACAATGAACCTGCTTGTTGTTGGACTGTGGGAGGAAACCTGAGATCCCGGAGAAAACCCACGCTAACACGGGGAGAACATGAAGTGTGGAGTGCATATTAATTGATCGATACTTTGTATTGATAATCAAAATCTGCAAAGGAACTAGTAACTAAAGCTGTCGAATAAATGTAGTGGAGAAAAAAAGTACAATATTTGCCTGTGAAATGTAATGGAGTAGTAGTATAAAGTAACACACAATGGTATTACTCAAATAAAGTACAAGTACCTAACATTTGTACTTAAGAACAGTACTTGAGCAAATGCACTTCGTTACTTTCTACGAGTCTGTTCATACATAATTCATAGCCTGATTTATACAACATTTTATTCCTAAAAACACTGTGGAAATGGGTATTTTTTATTACTGTTAACAGTATTTTCTGATTTATCGAGTGATACAATGAGATATCCATATCCATAATCCTCTGAGTCTAATATGTCAACAAAATGAAACAATAATTTTGAACCTGGCTTTATCAAATGTTCAATTTATGTTCTGGAAATGTATGAAAATGAGTACATTTGATGAGTTAATTTGCATATTTAAACAGAACATTTCAGAAAACTTGTTATGCAAACAAATGTTTGTCTTAATAGAGTCAGATCCCAAAAAACATTGAGTAAAATATCTGTAAGAGCACTGAAAAAAGTGGGGGAGAAGAGAAAAGCTTATTGTGGGGAAACTGTCTCTAAAGGTGGATGGTGTGTTGCCTTGTAACCTCCACTAGAGGACGCCGTTGAGCCATTTTCCAACATCTTCTCCACTCAAGTCTGCCCACAGTGTGTTGTCAGCACAGTCAGCTGTATGAATAATCAGAGGGAAAGTAAGAAATCTGATTTTCAACTGTACTGTTTGAGACTTTCCTCCCTTAAGGGGCTACATTAGGCTACATTTAATAACCCTCTGAGACCCACAATAGAGCCGTTTTAGTCTTTCTTAGGGGGGTACAGGGGGTAAATAAAAATAAATCTTAACGTTAAATTAACGTTACTCCTCGTAGATCATAAACGTTTGAATATAAAAGGACTCGTTGAAATCGGTTGAGAAATATAGACGTTATAGTGCTTTTTATCCAGAAAAACGGCAGCTCCCCCGTTCACTTGTACAGGGTTACAGGCCAGGCTTGCCCTGTCCAATATGGCGTCCACGTTGACGTACGATCCAGGAGTCAATGCGTCGTCTATGTATATATGTCTAGGGGGAACACCATGACAGCTCAACCAGCCCTGTCTCCTAAAAAATACATTCCCAGACTACTAAACTGCATTGTGAATTTTGACATTTCAAGGGAAAACGTATTTTGTCGTGGATTATGTTTGTTTTTGACGTATCACAAATACATTTGAAATGATAGTCCACGGTAGTTCACATATGAAGGAAGTCGCGGTTGGTGGATGGGTCAAACAAACAGGACTTTCACACAAGAGACCGCTGTTCATGTCTCCCATGTGAAACCAAAAGTAAACGTTCACTTATTTTACGTCTGTAGCTTAATAAAGCAACAAACGTAGTCATTTTAGGCCAAACTATGATGTTTCTTTTATTAAACCAAACCAAGTAGTTTTGTTTTGTTTTGTTTAAATTCATAACGTTACCACATGTTTAAAATTGTGACCGTAAGCCGTGAGAAAATATGTTTCCCTTGAAACTTAACTGAGAATGCAGTTCAGTTGTACGGGAACGGAATTGACAGGTTTGGCTCAACAGTCTATCCAGTCCGTTCTCATTCCCAGCGTGTGAAATAGCGACGCTTTGTCACGGGTTTGAAATTCCTTAAAACATAAAGCAGGATGAACTCCATGTCTTTAAAAAGTGTTGGAAGATCAAGCAAAAGGGAGGAGTGAGGATAATAAAAGGATGGATGGGCAGAAGGATGAGGGAAAGTGAGTTTTCAGCAGCCAGAGGATGAAGATCCAAGCCTGTTAACTTCACCGTGAAGGGGAATGTGTGTGTGTGTGTGTGTGTGTGTGTGTGTGTGTTTGTGTGTGTGCGTGCATGTGAGTGTGTCTGTTTGAGGCAGTGATCCAGAAGCCAGACCGCAGCCAGGTGTGGAAATGGCAGAAGTCCAGTTGTTTGCAAGGGCACACATACAACCCAAACTGTTATTGACCCTCCCCTTTATGACCTATAGGGGAAAACAGTGCACACACCCACACACACACACACACACACACAAACAGTCCACCTGCTGCTCCATACGCCTCAGTGATTTTATTCCGTCTCCTGCAGGGTCTTTTTATTCAAAGTGGAAGTCCCTGAACGCAACACAAACTGAACCTACATCGACTCTTCCAATGTTTCTCTTAACAGCAAGCAATCATTTCAGACCTAAAAACACTTCACACTCTCTTCATGATCATGATGAAACTGGAAACTGGTGAGCTGTCGTTAGTGGTTTCTTCAGCAGTTTGTGAATCAGTTGTCCCCTCAGCAGTTGTCATTATTTTAGAGCTCTCAGGTTCTCTATCTTTTAACCTAAAAATCAAAGACCATCTATAAAATGTGATGATAATAAACATGGCAACATTATTCTATGTTTTACTGTGTTACTGAATTTCACCGTTGACCAATACTGTCCAGTTACAGACTGAACTACCAATTTGCTTAACTGGTATATGTCAGTTAACTCCTGTCATTGAGCTTAGCAAAGCATTATCAGCTAACTAGTATGGTTAGGTCTCCATGCAGCCATAGTAGCTAAACAACTAGTAACTCCGTCACAGCAAAGGTCGAGCTCCACCTGTTTCACGAGGTTAGGTTGATTCATTTCCGGACAGAAACTAGAGGCTGTAACTTGTACTGCAAATTAAACCTTTTTTTTAGGTTTGAACTTTAACAGTTGTCCACTGTAAATAAACACTTAAAGGAGTTTTGACCAGCAGTGCTATGGAGCAGTGTTTTTATGACTGGGTCCCTATTTTGTTTGTATATCATGCAAACCAGTTCTCATTCCCAACTCCTCACATACGGACACTTGGTCAGCACTCCTTGGCGTCACTTAGGTTTAGACAACAACACTACTTAAGTTTAGTAAAAGATTGTGGTTTGGGGTTAAAATAAATGTTTGTTACGTAACTTAAGTTACTTAACGTACGTTACTTACATGATAAGTAGGCTACTTTGCGAAACATACTTGTGTAACTTAAAGTAAGTCAACGTTGAATTTTGGTTTCTCATGGGACATTAGCAGCAGTCTCGTCAGTGAAAGTCCTGTGTTTGTTTGACCCATCCATCCATCCAGACCTCCTCTCTAGGTTCCATGGTGGAGAGGTGGCCGTGTTTCTCTGGCTCTATCTATCTGGCCTGAAGAGGAGGTCGTGTTGCTCTAGCTCGATCTGTTTGGCATGGAGAGGAGGTTGTGTTGCTCTGGCTCTATCTGTTTGGAAACGCCGGGAAGCTGCTTGACATCCTTTTTGGATTTTTCACTTCACTTCCCAGATCCACTTTGTTTGAACCAATCCAACAGCATCCAATCAAGTTTCAGGAGAAAACCATGAAGAACCAACGTTATGTTACTGAGCACCAGTTGGATCCGGTTACTCTGCTGTTAAAATTACGTTACATTTGGTGAAGAGCGCATATGGCTTGTTTAGGACTCGGGACCTGAGTTGGGACTTGAGTGCACAGACTTGAGACTAGAGCCAAAATGCTCTGCCAAAGGTAAACAGTGTATTCTTCTGTTGGAATTGACTCTTGTTTTGAGTTGTTTGGTGGATTGGATGAATGAACTCTCTATCAGTAACAAGGAACAAACAAGACATATTGGCTATAGGCCGTTCCATTCTCTGTATTCCCACGTCTGTGATAACCCTGGCTCTGTGGGGGCGAGCGTTGTTTCTTAGAGGATGAAGTTAGGTCCCAGATTGTGGAGATATGGGATCGCCACTGGCTGCAGAATCTCATCCCGATATCTCACTGCATTGAGATGGCCTTCAATGATGACAAGCCTTGTTTTGCCAGTGAGGGAGATGCACCCCCACACCATGACACTGCCCCCACCAAAAGCTGTTACTCCATCGGTGCAACAATCAGCATAGCGTTCTCCACGTCGTCTCCATACTTTGACCCTCCCATCCAACTTTGGCAGACAGAACCTGGACTCATCCCTGAACATGACATTCCCCCACATGTTCAGGTTCCATTGTCTGTGTTGTCGACACCAGCGCAAACGGGCCTGATGGTGAAGGGCAGTCATTGCAGGCTTCCTGGTAGCCTTATGAGAATACACTGTTTACCATTGGCAGAGCATTTTGGCAAATTTTTCTTGGGCGCTCCCCACATAATCAGCTGTGCTGCTCATCCCACAAATGCATGATCCTTACAAGTTGGACATCATTGTGAACGATGTAAAATACAATGCCAATTAGCATTGTAATAACAGAGAAATAATCGACCAAACACAAGTTTCCGAACTTTTTTTCCCCAGTTTATATACACATGTACACATTACATGGGATTTATTTTATTTATTTATTTTTTAACCGTGGTATAAAATTTGGAATCGAGAATTGTGGAAATTCAATGGTATTGGTATCGACTACTAGATTTCTTGTATCGTGACATCCCTATGCAGTATTTTGCCTATTTATCACCTCTTTAATGTGAAGCATTTTGTCAGTAACGCTGGTTTTATGAAGTGCTAAACAATCGTCATTATCATGTTACTTTTATTGTTTGAGTCGTGTTTTGCCTGCCAAAAAAACCCCCACCAAGACAGTGATGAGACACGTTTTAACCTTTTCAACACATTAAGTCATCCCAGTAAAATACACATGGGTCTGAAATTACCTGGAGAGCTGAGAAGAGAGGGAGAGTGGTAGAGAGACAGAAAAGAAGAGCGATTTGATATTATCCCCATAGCAAAACACACACACACACATACATACAGTACATACTAGCAGTGGGGCAGAGAGCATCGCTTAGCAGCTCCTTAGCTGTCATAGCTTTATTCTACATTGAAAACTCACAGGCACACTGATGGAGCCTTCTGGGAAATGTACCCTGTACTATTAGTGTTGTTAGTGGGGTAGCAATTAACCCTTCAACCAAGAACACTAAGATACACACTGTTACACACACATAAACAGACACACACTTTCAGTTATACTCATTCATAAATGGCCTCTTCCCGCACACACACACACACACACACACTGTCAAACACACACTCAGAGAGACTATTAGAGAAGCGCAGCTCTGCAGTGACTGAACATAAACCAAATGAGTTCTTCACAGCAGCTCGCTGACAGCTCGTCTCTCGCCGCTCCGCCGCCGGGGAACAGACAGACGGGAGAAAACACTCCAGGGGCGTAAAGGCAACACTCTGATTTCCCCTCTGATATGTCATTGCACAGTAACGCAGAGGAAAGGTGGGAGAGAGACATAAACACTCGAGAGGAAAATGGATGTAAGGGGTCGTCAAAGTTTCTGCAGTCGCAGCAAGTTCACTGAACTTAAGTCAGATTATTACACGACCGTATGCTCTGAAGACATTCATCAGTCAACCGACTCTGGAGTTTTTAACAGCCAGACGTCAGGCAGTTAGTCTTTTTGTCAAATGATACTCATCTTGGAAAGATGTTGATTCATGTCCAGTACTTACATTCAGTACCAACGCAGGAAGGACTGTGATGTTCTTTAGGAATTTAGCACCTTTAACCCTCTGAGACCGACTCTACTGGCTGCAGGTTCAGTTTTGGCGTGGTCATTTTCAGAGGGGTCCCTTGACCTCCGACCTCAAGATAGGTGAATGAAAATGGGTTCTGTGGGTTCCCATGAGTCTCCCCTTTACAGACATGACTTCACACACAGCCTCTAACAACTTACCTCAGTCCAAGGGGGGTTTATTGGCACGGGTAACGTACGTTTACATTGCTAAGCTACTGTGAATGAAAAAACAAAAATACGGTCCTCTCTCTAGGTTCCATGATGGAGAGGAGGTCGTGTTGATCTGGCTCTAGCTCCATCTATTCGGCGTGGAGAGGTGGTCGTGCTGTTCTGGCTCTATCTGATTGGCGTGGAGAGGAGGTCGTGTTGCAGTGGCTCTACCTATCTGGTGTGGAGAGGAGGTCGTGTTGCTCGGACTCTATCTGTTTGCCATGGAGAGGAGGTCGTGTTGCTCTGCCTCTACCTGTTTAACACTGAGAGGAGGTTGTTTTGCTCTGACTGTCTGTTTGGCGACGCCGGGAAGCTGCTTGACATCCTCCTGGATCCACCTTCTCACATGTGTTATTTTTTGTCATATGGATTGTATATGTTGTATTAAGTTTTCCTTATCCGATGAGAGGGTCGTACTGTAAAGGACAGAGGGTGTCGTATGCTGTACAGATTGTAAAGCCCCTCGAGGAAAGTTTGTGATTTGTGATTTTGGGCTATTAAAATAAAATTGACTTGGCTTGACACACGGGACATGAACAGCGTTCTCCTGGGTTTCTTTGACCCGTCCTTCTAGCCCGTCATCCTCCCTACGTGCACTTTGTGCTCTTTATACTACGTCTCCTGACGTCCTTAGTGGCCACCCTGCACGTCCTGGCTAGCAATTACGTGGGTTATATACAAAGTACAGAGTATTACTTTTCGTAGGTAAAAGTACAAACAGGGGAAGAGAACAGCCTGATAATTCACGCTGCGTCACGTGGACTCACCCAGCGTCTGTCCGGCCAGCACCCGGCCGTTCTCCCCGATCACGGCCCCCCTGGCGTGCCGCTCACTGGCGTACTGGATGAAGGCGTAGCCCTTGTGCACGGAGCAGCCCAGCACCCGGCCATACTTGGAGAAGATGCTCTCCACGTCCATCTTCTTCACCACCCCTGTGTTCAGGTTGCCGATGAACACCCGGGAGTTGATCGACTTTGGATCTGTCTTGTTGGTCACGTTGCTGGTCTGGACCTTCAGCGCCATGCTGGAGACACGGGCGGCGGAAGCGACTGACAGATGCATGGGTTGGGAGGGAGATACGCAGAGAGATGGGGGGTCTGAAGGGAATAAAAGAGAAGAGATAACTGGTGTTAGCACATCTGCAATCACTGAGACTCAAACCTGCTGGGAAAGCATGAGTCATTGCAGTATAAATAACTGTCGAGACAAGAAGTTTGAGGTTCACAGTGTCTCAGGAGATAAGTTTCTTCACTGAGCAAACCGTACTTAGTGTTCATTCATCGTTCACACAGATATCAAGACCTTGGTGCAGAGATACGAGTCGTGCTTTTGTAAGAAAAGCAATAAGAAGACAGTTATATGTGTGGGTGCGGGGCCTTCTTGTTAAGTAGAATAACAGACTCGGTGAGTTTTGATTTTCTGATCACATAAAGTTCACTCTGTTCAGACGGTCTAATATGTGGAGAGGTATCACCAATCTACTGGGATTGAATCCTGTGATTGTGTGACCAAGGACAGACATTCAAAACAGATATACGTCTAGCTGAACTAGCAGTAGGTCAGTGAAACAATGTTCCACCAAATAGGGACTATTCACAATGTAGACATTATACGCAACCGGTGAATTCCTGACTACTCATTACTAAAAGAAGCACTTCTGTTGAAAGGGAAGCTCCAGTCAAATGTCTCTTTGCATTAAACAACAACCAACAAGTTTCCGCTGATCAGGCGAGCAGAAAAAAACCCCCAAAACCCACTGCTTCTTCACATGAGACTAGCTCCATCGATCACAGAGCAGGATTTGAAAACCAAATGTAGTTTTCATCTCCATCTCTGCTGCATGCCGATTCCCTCCATGCACATAACTAATGAACACTAGCTGAGAAGACAACAGGAGAAGGTAAGATGGAGGAGAGGAGGGGAGAGGAGAGGAGGACAGAAGGGGAGAACTGGGAGGAAATAAAAACTAAGGGACAAGAAAAGGAAGATATTTAGAAGAGGAGAGATCAGGAGAACAAGCGTCGGTTTAAAACATGTGGAGGCCATTGAGAGATGACAGAACAGAAAAATAAAAAATGAGAGAAGAGATGGAGGGATGGAAAAAGATGGGGGCGTTGAGGAACATTTGGGTCTCTTAAATGATTCTGTTTGTGCAGTATATTACAAATGAATTAAATTATGGTAAGAATAGTTCTATTACTCATTAACCCTCTGAGACCCGCGATCCCGACCGACTTTACTGTCTTTCAGAGACTGTAGCAGGTTCAGTTTTAGAGCTAGAGTGAAGATATATCACACGAAACTAGAAGCCCTGAGGAATCCCTCGGTACCAACCATGTCATGCTAACATGTTGGATGAAGTGGCTAAATAACAATCCAAAGATTTTGGCGAGGAAAAACTGGCATGGCCGTTTTCAAAGGGGTGCCTTGACCTCTGACCTCCAGATATGTGAATGTAAATGGGTTCTATGGGTACCCACGAGTCTCCCCTTTACAGACATGCCCACTTTATGATAATCACATGCAGTTATTTTCATGCACTATAAATGTGTTATTGTCTCATATTCTAAAATGGTGTGTCTGAATATTTCTGCATACTGGGGTCCCTAAACAGTCCTGAATTACATAAATTGGGTATCACTGTAAAGCTGAGACTCTTGTGGATCCAATGAGCCCAACTGTATTCATGTGTGATGATGTTAGTCCCCATAGGAGACATTTCATTGTAGTGAGACCAGTTTTTTAAACTTGACCTCGCTGTATAAAATGACCTGTGGTGACCTCTAGGATAATCTCAGCCTCATGAAACTTTACAGCCACAATCCCAGGATACCTAGAGCATTCAGAGGATGGATGGCTTTCCTAGATAGATTGATAATAAGGGGGTTTCTGAGCAGTTTACTCAACAGAAGTGCTCGCCATCCAATCGCCGAACAATGCAATTCTTTCAGAAATCTCCAAATGTCAAAAGTTTTTGATCCCAAATCACAGCATGGCTTTTTCTGTGGTGTTCCTCAAGGTTTTGGTGTCTTGATGTGGTATTTTGGAGGGATTATTGATCATTTTTTATCAATTTTTCAATGATACATTTTTTTTAAATTTAGCACCAAATCTGTCCTAATGAATTAATTATTTAATTCATGTTTATTTCTGATTTATGACTAGAACAACTTGACACACAGTGCTGCATCTCAAATTAATCTTCAGGTTACCAGCTTTCAGATGATGTACACCACTTCTATGTAACATCTACTGTTGACCTGCTATCTCCCCCTAAAGACTCCCTGTACCCCCCTAAAAAAGACAAATCAGCCCATATCATCGGTTCCCAACCTTTTGGCTTGTGACCCCTTAAAGTGAAGCAATAATTTGTGATCCCAAAGTGACTTCTCCATCAGAGATTGATTGATTTCAGAATCTTTTAGAGGCCTGAAGAGGCACCTGCTTCAAATGTTATCAGCTGATTGAATGGGCGTTATCAGCGGTTATCAGCCTCATAGATAGCCTACGGGTTAGAAGAGACCCAGATTAAAAACGTAGCTACTCTCCTCACCGACTGCTAAAAAACTCCAGTGGATTATGCGTCACATTTCATCACTACTTCATATCTACTCGACTCTCAGCTTCCTGTAAATGCCAGGTTTACATCTGAATGCCACTTCAGTGAATGAGTCATGTCAACCACTGATGGTACAGTACAGTAGTAGGAGTCTGACAGATGAGTCAGCAGAGAGGAGATGGAACAACTGGTTTGTTTGTTTGTTCGGTCTGTCAACAATGTCACGAAGCGGAGCGACATCAGGAGACAGAAAAAACAGCACATCGTGATTTATTTATTTTACGATTTTGAAATGGATGTTTTAATGCCAGAATCGATATATTTGCTTCATTTGAGTCTATGTGGAGGTAGAAGGAAGTTACCGCTTTTATTGTTGTAGTCTGAGTAACGTGACGTCATATCCATTCCGTATCTGTCAACCAAAACAAACCAGCCGGCCGCCGCGAGCCGTAACGAAAAAGTAGAAAACGGCGGAGGGTCTGCGTCGGGTCAGGGCTCCGTACGGGCCAGTCAAGCTCTTCCACATCAAACTGGGAAAACCATTTCTTGATGGTGCTGGCATTGTGCATGGAGGCCATTCTCATGTTGAAACAGGAAAGGGCTAAACACAAACAGTTACCACAAAGTTGGAAGCATTCTGTTGTCTAAAATATGATGTTAGGCCGTAGTATATTAGATTTCCCTTTATTTGAACGAAGGTGCCTAAACCATGAAAAACAGACCTGCTTGGCTGCTCTTCTGTCTCTCATTAAAGATATCCAGCAGTGAGTCTGGAGAGAGAATATGTATGATCTAACACTGCTGACTGTGTGTGTGTGTGTGTGTGTGTGTGTGTGTGTGTGTGTTACAGGAAAGAGCCTGCATCTCAAGAAAAGTCAAAGGCTAAAAGTCAGGTTAAGAACCTTTGTCTTTCTTTGTGTGTGCGTTTGATTTGATGATCTCTGGTCCTCCTGACCTTCCCAGTGACAACAACATCCCAAACCTGATTGGTCAAACTCTAATGAATCAAATTGAGCTCGGCCCAGAGGGACCTGTGTGTGTTTGTTTCAGAGGTCCACATTCAGTGGACAACAGAATAGTGTTGATCCAGCAAATCCAATGTGTGTGTGTGTGTGTGTGTGTGTGTGTGTGTGTGTGTGTGTGTGTGTGTGCGTGCGTGCGTGCGTGCGTGCGTGCGTGTGTGTGTGCGCGTGTGTGTGCACATGTGCGCGGGGGTGAGTGAGAGAGAGAGATAGTGAGTAAAAGTTTGTGGGAATGAGTTTGCTAAGAGAAGGAACTTGAACATACTGTACACACACAGGGAATGCAGGCTGTTTTCAAGTTTCTGCATGAGGAGTCATTTATGCATCATTGCAAGTACTGCAAGGTGAACACAGTAGGCTTATGTAGGTAAGTAGGTACGTGTTATGCCCGGTTCAGACTACACAATATCAGCCCGATTATAGCCCGACACGGCCGTGGTAGGGTGTCGACTCGGATCGGGAACAATAAATGAGTGTCGTGGGCGACAGTCAATTGTTTTATCTCGTGTAGTGTGTCATAGTACACGACAACCAACGTCCCGACAGAAAGTCTAGCATGTTTGATTTTTTTTTTTTAATTCCACGATGTGTTTGACCGGCTGAGCACAGATGCACACAGCTGTAAACAGAAGCACATGGCTACTTATTATGCAGAATGATGTCATCGGACCTTCCCAGCTCAACTGCTGTCAAACCTCGCAGTAGGAAGTTCAATCTAGATTGTGTAGGAGTAGAAATCTTGGCCTAAAATGTTTTCAAGATTAGACAGTGGATAATTATAGCAATGATGCCATGCACTGAGATGACACTGATTTCGTTCGGCAACTCCTTGACTACAACTGTGCCAAAACAGATATAAATAACACAAAGCACATAGATTCTACAAAGGTTTTAGTAAAGATAGGACCAGGAGGACTCTCCATTTGGCACACTGGGTTTTCTACCTGTTGAAAGGGAATCTGTCTCTAAAATACTACTGATATCAACTACAGGAGGCTATGTGCGCACAATGGAGCCTTTGGCTATGACATTTACTCTGTATATCATCACATTCTACCATTGTGCACAGTATTAAATCAATAAAAAACAACAAAATTGCATAATTTTGACTCCAAATGGAGTAGTTTTATTATAATAATGAAATGTGATCAAGTAAAACTTAGATAATAACAAATAAGATAAAAAAAAATGTAAATAAGATAACAAAATTGAATCTAAAGTCAAGTATGTACATTCAATATAAAAACGGTCAAAAATACTATTAAGTAAAAATACAATTTCTCGTGCGTTGATTTTGTAAGTAAAATATTAAAATAATTGCCAAACAAACATTGTTTGGAAGAAATAGACTTGGAGTGTTGTTTTAGTAGCGTTAAGGCCTCATCTTTTAGAAATTATTCCGAAAAAAGACATTGTATGAAGTTTTAAAGGCCGTGTTTTAACACACAGCTCAGCCGAACCCGGTACCGAGTTTGTCGGGTGAAAGAGATTCAATTTCATCCCTTTAATAAATCTCACGACTGTGCCTCATGTACAGGCCTGTACATTAGCAGGAGAGATTATACAAAGAGAATCTAAGCCACAGTATGAATAGGATCTTGAGTGTTGTCATTGTAAAGCATCGTACAAGTAAATGCACCAATTTCCATCGCAAACAGCCTTTAATGGAAACAGAGCAACACTTCCCGTGTCTCTGCTCTCACACACAGAGACTGTGTACTAAAATGCTAAAGCCCAGTGAGCTCATGCTCTATAAGCAAATTAGCTTTAAAAGCTTCCTCCTTCCGGGCTTCATGGCTTGATGATACACGCATACATTAGCATAAAACGGGATAAAGCTTGTAATGAATCAGAGAGCCGACTTTGTGCTTGTAATGTACATTTTAGCTTTTAAACTGAAATGAGCTTCAGATCATATTTTGTCATATTTTTATCCTCAATTACCATCAAGACTTCCATCTTTCTAGAAAATCTATATGTTAAAAACATTTAAAGATAACTCAAATGAATTGAGGGATATAATATTATAGACAGACACAATACATGTAAAACTAAAACGATTTATTTTGTCATTCCTTTCATTAACTAATCATTTACAGAATAAGGAAATATAATTATAAATTGGCGAATGTAATCTTTTTTTTATTTTGTAGCCATTAATGTATAATTTAAATACAAATGTAATTAATAGATTTTATTTTATTAACGCGTTAATAACGTTTTAACGCCACTAATTTCCCAATCAATCTTTCAGAGATCATAGCGGGCAAAACTTACGCTACATTTTGGCGAGGAAAAATTGTCATGGCCATTTTCAAAAGGGTTCCCTTGACCTCTGACCTCCAGATATGTGAATGAAAATGGGTTCTATGGGTACCCACGAGTCTCCCCTTTACAGACATGCCCACTTTATGATAATCACATGCAGTTTAGGGCAAGTCATAGTCAAGTCACACACTGACACACTGACAGCTGTTGTTGCCTGTTGGGCTGCAGTTTGCCATGTTATGATTTGAGCATATTGTTTTATGTTAAATGCAGAACCTGTGAGGGTTTCTGGACAACATCTGTCATTGTTTTGAGTTGTTAATTGATTTCCAATAATAAATATATACATACATTTGCATAAAGCAGCATATTTGCCCACTCCCATGTTGATAAGAGAATTAAATACTTGACAAATCTCCCTTTAAGGTACATTTTGAGCAGAAAAAAAACGTGTGATTAATCGTGATTAAATATTTTAATCGATTGACAGTACTAATAGATTTATAACAGCTTTGTATCAATTTATTCAGTGATTGTAATTAAACTGTAAAATCATGTAATCATTTGCTCCATATCCAACTGGATTATTTTTTTTTTCTATGAGAATTTTTTTTTACTTTTCGTATCCTTTACACCGCTGGTCGGCCCGAAAATAGTGACCTGACTTGATGACTAATGACTCTTGGCTAAACCAATAATATCCGTACTGCTGAGATGCCCTTGAGCAAATCACCAAAAAAACCCGCCAGTTGAGATTGACCTTGTGCTCCGTCCAGAACGATGAAGCTCTCCAGGTTCAATGAAAATTGCACAAACACACTCCGCTGCAGAAAATCCTACCGGCAGCCTCTCCCTGTGACTCTGTCTGTAGGATTAGCAGTTAAAGCTAACATCATAGAGGGCTGTGATCACACAGATTATACAGATGCTGTTGAAAATATCATGATTATGACTTCAACTCACTTGAACACAATGACAGAGTCAGGCGAACCTCTCCAGGACTCACATATGAACATGTAGTGTGATTCATCCAGAGAAGAGATTCGGCTGTAAACGGTCATCCTTCACTTTTCTGTTTTCAGATTTTTCCCTGTTGTTTGGTTGCATCTCTCTGTCATCATTTCTTAGTGTGCCCATGTTTAATTTATGTTTTTTTTTTGCTTCTTTATATACTGCCTGCTACATACAGCACACTGCTGAAGCCGGTTTAATATTTTAAAGGTCTGCAGTTTAAAGTGGGCTCCCAGGATTCAACATCACAAGATCAACAATTCTGATTTGTACCAGTTTTGCTCTGAAGTGCACGTTGCATTTGGAGTTATTTAAAGCTGTTAGTTTGGATTCATGTCAGTTACCAAAGTACTGCGCTAGAATATCAGAAGAATCCAGAAGAATCTTCATTCTTTCGGGCTCTGGGGAAATGCAGCTTTGAATCACTTTGTAAAAAAAATGATTTGCCTTGTTGCTGTCGCTAAAGAGTGATAACTGATATCTAACATCACTCTCATATAGTACAGTCTACAGCTGCATGCAGAGAGTTGATGCCTATTTTCTTCATTTTCAAAAAGGCATTGGGGTAAATGTTGAAACCTACTCACTGAGGAGGAGGAGGCAGGTCGAAGGAAAGAAAGTTTGTAATTTATGCAACACAAAATTAAATAAGGATCATTGCAATAAACAATAAAATATTACAAAAATATTTAGAATTTGTAATCAAAATCCTGAGGAGAGCAAGTCTTGCTGCACATTACTGAACCTCATGTGTTTGTTTATCTTCTCCGGTGTCAACATGGAAAAACTGATTTTCAAAATGTGTTTCCTGCATTCTGGTGACTTTAAAAGAGTGAAAATAACAAAATAATAAGTTCACTGCAACAGCATTTTTAATGTTAAACTTTTGATTTTACCTTTAACTCCCAGGAAAGAAAACTGAATAATTCGCCCCTCTGGTGTGACCTCGGTTTATGAATCTCTGATATAAAATAATATTCATCAGTTTTTATTTATTTCTGCTCCTGCTTGAGTATTTCTTTCTCTTAGTTCTCTCCATATCTCTCTCCTTCTTTCACTCACTGAATCTCCTTTCAGACACAACAATACAACACCACCACTGACCTCTGAAACACATTATTTCTAACGGTTTTCGCTGCATCTAGCAAAGCCCGACTTCGGGCGCTGCACGCTGTGGCGAGCGCAGCTTAAACATGACCTCAAACCACGCTGTGTCGCGAGCATAGACTGCTCTTTTCAGCCGGGAAATGACAGTTGGTGTAGCTCTATTGTCGTCCGGGTGGAAACAGTAGGGATTATATACACTGTTCAGTTCCAGAAACAGGCTAAGATAACGAAAAGGAAAAAGAAGTGTGAAGATTTGCCATAAATCGTGAGAAATACGGGAGAATTGTGACCACGGGAGGAAACCAGGAGAGGACAATGGAATTCCATTTCACTTTCTGCATCAGTTTGATTGACAGCTTTCATACCAGTCTAAATGATCTGAACCAAATCAACAAACGCACCACAATTCCTTTGAAACAAATAAAATAATTTCGGTCTAAAAGCACCCCTAAATAATCAACAATGACCATAGAATATGTTTTGATTTCAAATTACTCTCAGACCAATATGCTGATCATGAAGTGTTGGAACAACAGGAGAGGGGTGCTGTCATGGCGACGAGCTGATAAGAGCTCTGGCTCAGCAGGGAGACGATAATGTGAAGTTCATCATAAGAAGTCGAGTTTTTAGCCTGGAAGACAAGAATGACTCCGCCCTCAGCGAGGGAAGGTCATTCAACCACAGAGGAAGCGGCAGATAGAAACACTTCATAATAATAAATAGAAGAGACGAGACAGCAGCAGCTTTGGGATTACCATGAACTGTGCTTCAACACAAAGTGGTAATACTGTGATAGACCAAATCATTGGGGGCTTACAGACAATATTCCCATAGCCAATAACCCTGATGTTATAGCACCGAGGCGCTGATATATCCACA
Organism: Sebastes fasciatus; assembly: GCF_043250625.1. Taxonomy (NCBI): domain Eukaryota; kingdom Metazoa; phylum Chordata; class Actinopteri; order Perciformes; family Sebastidae; genus Sebastes; species Sebastes fasciatus. The sequence goes on along the minus strand of NC_133795.1, from coordinate 37,981,215 downwards.
CAACAGCGCTGACCTTTCAAAGTATGAGATCGCTTCTGCTCCACATCCCCAAAGGTTAAGGTTCAAAGATTCAAAGTTCAAGGATCATTTATTGTCTTTCTGCAACACAGGGTTGCACAAATAAATGCTGTTGTAGTCGTTCCTTTATGCTACACAAGAAAAACAGAACAAAAACAGAACAAAAACAGCAGTGCATTCCTGTAGTGCCTATTTTTGAATTTGCATCAGGAAGGATGGAAACAGCATTAACGAAAACACTGGTGAATTCTCTGGGCCGATAATATGGCTGGTATCATAACATTAAACATGACATAGACAGAAGGAAATTTGTTTGAAATATGAATATAAACACATGGAAAGTGACTCTAGAGCGGAACCAAGTGATCAAGAGTGATTAAACAAACTGAAACAACCAAAAGCTTCCAGTGACAGAACCAACACATTTCATTTTCACTGACATGTGCAATGACCTGCAGTTCGTTCCTGGAACAGAATCAAACAACTCTTCTTCTGAACAAACAGTGGTTTCTCTGAAATACAGACACCTATTGGGACTGTTCTTTGTTTGTCAAACTAATGCTCACTGTCATGCAGCCAAGGATCACCTCAAACCAGCATCCTACATGCAAGCAACCAGCCAAAACGCAGTATAAACCAACCGAACAAACCAATCAAAGTATGAACTAATGGGTCATATAACTTGTTTTAGTGCAGTTTGTTCTACCTGCCCATTCACCTGAACTTTTCTACAATTCACAGAGGTTTAGTCCCTCTAAAGATAGTCAAGGACTAGACAGCTTTTTGCAACTACTGACTTTAACCTCTTTTACCCGATGGACCCGGTACCGAATTCGTCTGAGCTGTGTGTTAAAACACTGCCTTTAAAAACTTTATAAAAAGCTGTGGTGGTCTTTTTTCTGAATAGTTTCTAAAAGACGAGGCCTTAACGCTACTAAAACAACACTCCAAGTGGATTTTGTCCAAACAATGTTTGTTTGGCAATGATTTCAATATTTTAATTACAAAATCAACACGAGAAATTGTATTTCTACTTTATAATATTTTTGACCGTTTTTATATTGAATGTACATACTTGACTTTAGATTATTTTCTGTTATCTTATTTACATTGTTATTGATCTTATTTGTTATTATCTAAGTTTTACTTGATCATATTTTATTATTAGAATAAAACTACTCCATTTGGAGTCAAAATTATACAGTTTAGTTGTTTTTTATTGATTTTATTTGATACTGAGCACAATGGTAGAATATGATGATGCACAGGGTAAATATCATGGCCAAAGGCTCCATCCAGCCAGAATCCCTTTCAAAAGGTAGAAAACCCATTTGGCACACTTTGGGCATCCAAGTGGCCAAATGGAGAGTCCTCCTGGTCCTATCCTTACTTAAACCCTTTGTAGAATCTATGTGCTTTGTGTTATTGATATCTGCTTTGGCACAGTTGTAGTCAAGGAGTTGCTGAATGAATTCAGTGGCAGCTCTGTGCATGGCATCATTGCTATAAACATTTTAGGCCAAGATAAAAATGCAATTTTTTCCTTTGGTTCATCACAATGTACTCAGGCATAGTAAAAGACACAATGTCACTGACACTGGGGATAAATTCTTTGAGGTCTTACCCATCCATAGAGACCAAGATCATGCAGATAGACTTGGCAGTTGTGAAGCTATTCTTGATTTATTTTGGGTATGTCTGTCTAGACAAACCCCATCTTCCAGCACCCTAGGGCTTAAGAGGTTGAGTGCAATGTATAGATTCTATATCCATGTCGCCGTGAGTGTCCGTGTGACAAAAAGTTCATCATCAGCCTATGTGTGCAAAGGTCTGCGCTGACTGTCCACATGGATTAGGATTACGTGGACAAACAGTTGAACCTGTCACTGAGACTGCAAGCTTTGGATCCTCAGACAGAGTTCTTCTGATTGTTCCCAAATCCTGGTTCAAGATAAAAGGTGACCAGGGTTTTACAGTCAAGGCCTGAAAGTTCTGGAACTCACTGCCTGAGTATCCGAGGCTTGCAGATTCAGTGAAATAGTTTAAAATTTAAATATTTTTTTATTAGTCCAATATTTACCCATATATTTACAGCAGGTGGGTACAGGGACAAAGACTAGAGTCTATTGCAACCCAAAGCAATTTCCCTGCAATGAATCCTGCTTTTGAGAAGCTTTTAATATTTTTCTGGCGATGTGTGAGAGAGCTGTTGATTTGACTCCATGCTAATTTCCGTACTTGAAGTTTCACTGTATTGCATTAGATTGTGTAAGTGTTTATGTAACTGTGATGAGGAACCTTGTACAGTTTTTGGACATTGTTAATGATCATCATCCCGTGGCAGGACGAGGCCAGCCAGCCAACACCATGTTGAGCTGGAGCAGCTCTCACGTGGATTTACCTCATCATGTCGTGCGTGAAAGGAAGACGTGTAACGTTTTACCCATTCAGAGCAGTAGTACAGAGGAGGACGGATCTGGACCGCCAAAAACACATGGCCTTCACCCTGTTCAGTCGACATTGCATGAGTGAGAGAGAGAGAGAGAGAGAGAGAGAGAGAGAGAGAGAGAAAAAGAGAGAGAGAGAGAGAGAGAGCGAGAGAAAGACGTAGTCAATGTGTTTGGCAGAGATAACGAGACAGACCTGGACAAATGCAGTACAAGGAGGAAATATTATCCTTAAAGAGAATGAGAAATGAGAGAGAGAGAGACTAATTTAGAGTCACAGGGTAATTTGTTTTCAGTTGTTGTCATGGTGTTTGTGTGTTATGTTGAATATTTGACCTTCAAGTAGACTGCCAATTACTAATTGTTCCCCCTGTCTCTCTCAAACACACGTTTGTGCTTGTATACTTGCAACGTATCCACAACGGTTCGTATGATATCTTACAAAAAGTTATTCATCATCTTCTTTCCGTGTGTTCTCCTCTTTGGTGTAAATATCGAAGATGCAATGGTGCGGCGCACCGGTGCCCAGAAGCTGTCAGGGACCCAAAAATCACCTTCCTACACCTACACAAGGACGTGGTTCTTAAGCAGTGTTGTTAATGACTTTGCGGCGCACAAGACCTGCAGGATAAACTTCTAATGGGTGAGTACTAGTTTGTTTTTGTTATTACGGAGTGGGATCAGGGATTTAAATCTATAGCACTGTAATTGTTACGTTTCATATGTTGCAAAATGTGCATCTACTGAAATCTGTGTCTGTGACTACTATTGGGCGGCTGAGTCCAGGGCACGCTGTTAAATTAGCGTGGATAAATGTGGCGCTCTGGCTGCTTTACAGGATGGGATGAGCATGATGAGCCTCTCCATGGTGATATAGCAATTGTCTGGAGTGGTTGTGTGTGTATGTGCGTATGTTTGCACGAGCGTGTGCTTGTGTTTTGGGCGAGGAGCCAAGAAAAAAAATTTGCACCGGGGCCAATCACAGTTATGTTACGCTGCTGGTTCTCTTCATGGATGTATAAAGAGAACAGTGTTGGAGGCTCCGGTTCATTCCTATGTGTGTGTCTCAGTGGCGCATGAAGCCGAAATGGCTCGAGTGTCGAGTGATAAAGTACCCGGATCTTTCGGCGATCTTCCGCATCCATTGGGCCCATAGAGCAGGCGCAGTAGCGTTTCCTTTAACTCCGCCTCCCAGCCCTTGCTCCAGCCTCGATCTGGGTCTCATTTACATGAACCGAGGAAGGGAAATAACTCTGGATTCAGCTATTAGTGCATTTTATAACTTTTAGGACCTAATGGTTTAAATAAGGGCTATTAGAGTGTTCATACTGGGAAGTTCATTCATGCATTATCCGTAACCGCTTATCGGGGGGGGGGGCGGGGAGAACTGACAACCATTCACACCTACGGGACATTTAGAGTAAACAATGAACATAACCTGCATGTCTTTGGACTGTGGTAGGAAACCAGAGAATGCGGAGAAAACCCACGCTATCACGGGGAGAACACGCAAACTCTACATAGAAGGGCCCCAAGCCGGATTCGAACCTGCAACCCTCTTGCCGTGATGTTTTCTTGCCATGAGTGCTAACCACTGCAAAAAAAAAAAAATTGAAGTCTATGGGAAAATGTATTTTTGGGCCCAATGGCATCACGTGACGGACACGGGAGTTGTAGTACCGCCGTTTGGCCACTATGGCAATTTGATTCAACGCTCAGCGCTCTTCCTGGTGGCTTGGTTCTCCTACGAATGTCCAGCAAAAACTTGTCAATTTACACTGGTAACACTCATACTGTCTTTTCAAACTAAACTTTTTTTGCAACATTTTAAAAGTCTGTTTAAAATCTGCTTGACAATTGAATGAAAACAGCACTAGTGTTTTTCTCAGAAATTACAGAGAGATGCAGTGGAATCAGGTCACTCTGGAAAAGAGCATCAGCTCAATGACAACATGTGTGTGAAAGTGTGCATGTGAAATAATGCATCATGCCAAACATTAAACTTTCACTCACCGACACAACAGCTGTCCTACGTAGCTACTTGAAATTCTTTCAAACCCTCCATTTCCACTCTGTTCCATTCATGTCGCCCAAGACCCTCTGACACAAACAAACACACACAGAATTATCGCTCGAGGTAACAGCTGTGGCAAAAGGATAAACTCAGATCCATGAAACGCACACAGACACACACAAACACACACACACACACACACACACACACACACACACACACGGGCTCTTGGCACGATGCATAACTGAAGAGTCGAGCTGGAAGCCCGTGAGCAAGCCTGCAGGCTGGGCTGGCACACACACACACACATTCACACGACAGCCCTCACAACACACACAAATCCACATGGAAATTCACACAGACTCACTAGTACACAGATGATGATATTAATTTATCATTTCTAGAGACATTCTTCCACATAAAGAACAAAATATTCTTATTAATCTTTAATCAATTAGAATAGATTACAATAAATAATAAAAAAAACTCTTCTATTGTGGCCAATTTCTGTTTTTCTTTTGGGTTTGAGACATCTCAACTAGAGCTGTCAAAGTTAAAGAGATAATAATGCGTTAACGCCAATTATTTTTAACGCCACTAATTTCTTTAACTCATTAACGCAACTTGCGATTTTTAGGTTGTAGCGGGTTTGGTTTTAAAGCTAAAGATACTGGTATCATGTGAAACTAGAAAACCTAAGGAATCCATTTTGACGAGGAAAAACTGTCATGGCCATTTTCAAAGGGGTCCCTTGACCTCTGACCTCCAGATATATGAATGAAAATGGCTTCTATGGGTACCCACAAGTCTTCCCTTTCTCTTTCCATATCTTTTAGTCTGTTGGTCTCTCTCTAAAGCCCTGTTTTTGATCGGCTCCCTCATCGCCATCACCTCGTTCTCCCCTCTCTCTCTTTGCGATCCGGGCAGAGTCAACTGAGCGTTGCCACTTCAACTCCCTGCAGCCCACGAGTCCTATTCATGTATTATCACTGAGATTTGGTGAAGTGAGCAGACAGAGAAATGTGGCTTTGGAGTTCAGAGCAAGACAGAGGGAGACAGTGAGCGATCATTCATCTGTTACTATAGTAACAGTTAGAAGTTAGCACGTCTCTATAGAGACAGTCTGTCACCTGAGTGTGATCAAACTACTTCAAACACAAAAGTTCATTCAAGTTTTGTTAACCATATATTTTAGCACCACAGTCAGAGTCTTACAACTTTAAGAAGTCGTCATACCAAAACTACACGCAAGTCTCAACGACCCATATGAGCATTTTCTGCCACCTTTACATTCTCGCCATTACTACTGGAAGAGGACAGTATGTAGTGTCGCGGACATGCAGCCACTTTCCCAGTAAAAGTCTCCACCGCACATTTAGTTCAGTTTAGCAGGTTGTCAGCTGTGTGTCTGCCCGGATTAACAATAGCGATTGACTGACAAATAGTGTGTGTGTTTGTGCTACGTTAGCAGCTGTAGCTCTGCTGGTAGCTTCATGCTCACCATTGTCACACTTGTAACTTCAGCGAGTTTCCGACAGACTGTGTGTGTGTTGTCGGTGGCATTATAGCTGTGAACGTAGCTGTAGCAGACAGTGTGTGTACACTTTATTTGTCGGTGAATAAATGCTACGAGGCTACAACTCCTCTGCTCAAGCGAGCTATAGACGGGAGCCAACTTCCTGTATCTATAACGCCGGCTCAGACTCTCTTAAGGTGGACCAGCTTTTCTCCTTCAAGTGACGAGTTTTGCTAAGTTTTTTAATTAATTATTAACATTTCTTTTAACCATTTGAACCGATAGCGTTAATCGGTTAAAGTCCTTAACGTCGGTTAACGGTTAATTATTAACATCCCTAATTGTGATATTTACTGGAAATTATATACAATATTGCCGACACCAGTAGGAAACTTTCAGCTCTCTGGTGATCTCTCTCCAGCCAGCTTCCACCTTATTTAGTTTTTTTTGTAGTGACATGAGGAGGTATCGTATCAGATAACTCCTCATTTCAACTTCACCAAGCAGCCGCTCCTGGTCCATTTAGACAGCTGGGCACCTGACAAAACCTCAGCTCAAAACGGCGTGCCACGTCGTGCTGCGTCGCTCACGGCCAGGACATTCCATTAAATAAGGACATGTTGTTAATGACTTGAGTACTGTTTTGTTTTTGTGATTATGAAGTGGGATCAGGGATTTGAATCTATGGCACTGTAATTGTTCACGTCTCATATGTGGAAAATGTGCACCTACTGTAATCTGTGTCTGTGAGAACATTTGGCTGCTGATTCCAGGACAGGCTGTTAAATCAGCGTTGATAAATGTGACGCTCGGGCTGCTGTCCGTGGTGCTGATCTGATCACAGGCTGGTCTGCAGTATGGGAGATGCATGGTAAGTCTCTCCATGGTGGCATAGCAATGGTTTGGAGTGGTTGTGTTTGGGGCGAAGGCCCATGTAAAAATTAGCACCGGCGCCAATCACAATTATGTCACGCTGCTGGTGTGATCACAATAAGTTGCATGTCTAGACGACGTAAACAGGTGGTTTAAAGTGGTAAACAGGTGGTTTAAAGTGGTAAACAGGTGGTTTAAAGTGGTAAACAGGTGGTTTGAAGTGGTAAACAGGTGGTTTAAAGTGGTAAACAGGTGGTTTAAAGTGGTAAACAGGTGGTTTGAAGTGGTAAACAGGTGGTTTAAAGTGGTAAACAGGTGGTTTAAAGTGGTAAACAGGTGGTTTGAAGTGGTAAACAGGTGGTTTAAAGTGAGAACAGTCCTTCAGAAACAGTTCAGAAACACAGCAACAGGAAGTTTGTCTTGTTTTTTACTTCACCATCTAGAAAACTCTTACCGTCTGTTCTCCACAGCCCTCGTCTGGCTTTTACAACTCATTTGACAATATTAAAGTAAAAATCCACTTCAGCAGCACTCTGACACTGGTGGAAATACACTTTTCATTTCTGGATCCACGTTGGTGGTTTGTTCTCCTTGAGGCAAAGTGGGCTCCTCAAAATTGCAGCCTTTCATCACAAAATAATGCTTTGAACATCAGAGCGTACAAATGATGTACATATAATGTAAAAGCAGCTTACTTTAAAACAATAATCTTATTTCAATAATTTCCTAACTTCAGGCGGTTCTTTGAATGTTACAGTGTCACCTCACATGAAACCTCCCTGAAACAAACACACACTCATCTGCCAGAGCGGTGACACTAATGGACTGATAATACAATCTTTGCATGTTATGCTTTAGTCATTTGTCCGACACCCTTTGTCAAAATGGTTTTCAACAGATTCAATGGTAGAATTACAAATGGAGCTGAAAATTAGGATGTGGTGCTTTGAGGTCAGACAAGCAAACTAATGAGCCAAAGTTTACCAGTTTGAAGTCGAGACCACCACCTCAACAGTGAAGTGAAAACCCAGGGACCTGCTGTAATTACCACCGCTGAGGTGCCGTTGAGGAAGGCATTTAACCCCCCAACTGCTCCGTGGCCCATGCATCAGACTGTCCTCATATGTCAATGTGTAAATGTGCGAGTGTTGAGATACAGATATTCATCTTTGGATTAAATTAATGTTCGTCCTTAAAATGAACCAACATGAGCTTTTCCTTGCTGCCATGGATTAATTATTACCTATTTCTGTCTAAGAGGAAGGGCGGGAATCAGAGAAACAGTCACAACTACAAATGTGTCTGCTACTTCAGCACCACGGACAGCGCCATGGATTCACATTTAAATAAATACACATTTATCAATCCCCAGCTGCTTCTGGGACACTTCTGGATCGGACTGATGGAATCACAAGCATTGTCTCGAGTGGCCGCCACCGGTGTCCTCCCGGGGTCACAATTCTCCCGTATTTTTCCCTATTTATGGCAAATTTTCACACTTTTTTTGTTCCTTTTCGTTATGTAGCCTGTTTCTGGAACTGAACAGTGTGTATAATCTCTACTGTTTCCACCCGGACAACAACAGAGCTACACCAACTGTCGTTTCCCAGCGGAAAAGAGCAGTCTGTGCTCGCGACACAGCGCAGTTTGAGCTCATGTTTAAGCTACGATCGCCACAGCACGCAGCACCAAGAGTTGGACTTTGCCTTTGCCCGTTCCCTGTGCTCATCGTCAGCTGGTCCTCTGACCACCCCCACCTCACATCTCAGCACCCATGGGTGCCAGGGCTTTCAGCTGCACTGCTCCCAGGCTCTGGAACTCCCTCCCGCAACACATCAGACAGCCTGACACTTTTACAACATTCAAATCCCACCTCAGAATTCACCTGTTTCAAACTGGCCTATTCACTGTAGTGTCCATCATTCTGTGTCCTTCCCTCAACATTGTTACTGTTGTATTCCCCCTCTTGCCTAGATGTCTCTTGTTCTGTTCACTCTGCTGGTGTTTACGTCGTGTCTGGCGGTTTTTATCTGTTCCAGTATTATTTTATCTTTGTAAGGTGTCCTTGGGTGTCTTGAAAGGCGCCACCAAATAAAATGTATTATTATTATTATTACAAAAAAAAATACACAAGCAGGAGCAAAAATAAATAAAAACAGATGAATATTAGTTTATACCAGAGATTCACAAACCAAACATCATACCAGAGGGGTAAATTATTCCATTTCCTTTCCTGGAAGTTAAAGGTAAAATCAAAAGTTTAACATTAAAATGCTGTCGCAGTGAACTTATTGTGTTATTTTCACTATTTTAAAAATGCAGGAAATCATTTGAATCTCTGAGTCTCTGAATCATTTTTTTTTCTTGTGGACGACCCCCAGACCTCCTACTTGGGTTTTGAAATCCTCCCTTTTTTTTAAAGTCTCAAGATTGGTAAAGTATGCGTAATGTGCTGTTAAGAGGTCGTGGTCATTTCACGTATTTCTGTGAGGTCACGTTGGACCGGTTCTAGTCAAACTGGAAGAAAAAGCTACACCGCATTTTGTTTCCCCAGATGGGGGTTCCTCCCATCTATCGATTATTCTCCATTCTCCCTGCAAATGTCAAAACAGATGTCACGCTTGTTTCCTGGTAATCATGATAAACAGACACCTAAAACAGCAGACCGGCGGAGTTACAGGGAGAGGGAACAATCCCACTTTTTGGACTCCAACAAACTATCCCAGTGTGGAGCAGTATAAGTGCTCAGTGACAACAGCATTTATAACGGCAAAATTCTGCAATGAAATAAATTCATTTGAGATGTCATATAAAGATGTTATAGAATTGAGCTTCCTCTTTATATCCATTTTGCTACTAATGGAACAAACACTAACCAAGTAGCCCAACTGGCACAACTGGAACTCACTGCGTCACCAAGCGACCACATTTCTTTTGCGAGGACATGCAAGTGCCACTTTGTGATGTGCATGGACACTAAGTGGAGGAGGATGATTGGGGAACAACCTGGAAAACATAAACAGTAGAGGCATCACATATTTGGTGGTGAGACAGACTGAGATAAAGTCATTCACAGACCTAATGTTCAGCGCAGGATTCAGGATTGTGACAACATGAGGGGCTTTTATCGGTGATACCTGCACACCTGACGACACACTGTTGGCTTCATCCCAGTGGACTCCTCCGTTCCCACTCAGGGCAACATTAGCCGTCTCCATTGCCTCCACAGGTTGCCTATAAATCATTGCCATGCAGGGCCAACAGGCAGTAATAGAGACAGATAGTCTCTCTTAGACTGCATTAATGAACTGTTGTTCCTGGAACCAGGACAGCCGATGGACGGATCGATACTGCATTGTTTTCTGCTCCGCAATCACGGCGGACCCAACATCAGTTCACTCAGGTAGGCAATTAATAAGAGGGCAATTACCGAATCAACGATTAATTAAATAACGATTTCATAGATCTTCAGGAACGAATGTTTCCGCTTCCGTTCAGTTGGCTGGAGGTGAGCTGGCTCCTGTCCAACTTACCTTTAGAGGCTGAAACTGTCTTTGGTTTCCTTTGTAGCAAACATTTAAATCACTATTTTTTAAGACAGTGCAGACTTTCTCCTAAAAATGATGTTCCTATAACTAAATTACATTCTCAATTATTCATGCAGATTACTTTATCTTTGATGTATCACAAATATGTTTTTAATGAAGGCCACAGCAAGTGACGTAATACAACGAGCGACATGCAGAGCAGGCGACCCATAGTCAACCAGGTCTCACGAGAAAGCGCATAAAGACCCCGAAATTACAAGGACACTCTGAGTGTCGTGCATTTTAGCCTTTTCGCGTGTCTTCGCCATGCAAATGTCCAGAGTTAGGTTCGGGCAAGAAAACCACTTAGTTAGGGTAAGGAAAAACATCATGGTTGGGCTTAAAATAAATGAAGTAAAACACGTACGGAAACAACGTAACACAACTATGGAAAACATGTGACAAACGTCACTCATGTAATTTACAAAACAGCGGTCAACAACGATCTTGAACACCGGTTTCCTTGTTAAAAGTCCTGTGTTTTTTGGACCCATCCACCTCCACAAGTGGTCTTTCTCACTTTTTATACTATGTCAATAACTCTTATCGTAGCATTTATACCGGATGTCTTTACATTGCTGTCAGTACAGGAAACATGGCGTACAAATTAAATCAAGAAGGGCGTACTTCACGCTAAACGCCTTGCACATTATCGTGGCATTTATACGCCTTTTCGTGCAATCGGGCTGGACATTGAGTATATTGAGCGACCGTTAATGAAAGTTATGTGGTATAATAACGAGCATAACTAGCTTCTTTTTTTAACTAAACCTAACCAAGTAGTTTTGTTGCATTTTTTGTTTTTGTAACCGTAATCAGGGAGGAAATACGTTTCCCTCGAAATGTAACTGAGTATGCAGTTTAGTTGTACGGGAACGTAATTTTATAGGAGACAGGATTGTGCAGAATATTTAACATCACCCTAAAGATTAGATTATGGATTAAATACTTTATAAGCCATCTGGTTTTAACAAAAGTTGACTAAATAAACTCAGAACTTTTGGCAAGGCAGCTTTCACACAGCAGTCATGTTCTCTGTAGTGGATTACACAACATCAGCAATCTATTGTAATTTTCACTTTGCCCCCTACTATTCCTCCCCTGAACTTTCTTCCCCTCCCTTATTTTTTCCTCCTCCTCCTCCTCCTCCTCCTCCTCCTCCTCCTCCTCCTCCTCCTCCTCCTCCTCCTCCTCCTCTTCTCCATCACTGTGTTTCCTTCCTTCCTTGTTCTCCAGATGATGAACGACTGGTTGTTCCACTCATCCATCTACTGGGCAGCCTCATCTATCTATCCACTGCCTACTGCCCACACACACACATACACACAGACACACACACTTATACAACAAAGGGACACACAAACATGTACACTGAAACACACAACAGCATTAACCCTTACATCCCCCCCTTTCCATACATACAGACACACACACAGAAAAAGATGAAATGTAATTTGAATGGGCTCGGCTATGTGCGTGAACACACACACACACACACACACACACACACACACACACACACACACACACACACACATCCTCCCTCAGGGTGTGTCAGTACAGCTTCTGATTAAAGAGCCTCTATAGAAAATCAATACCTCCTTCATTGCAGCCTCACCTCTCTCTCTATCTCTCTCTCTCTCTTTATCCACCTCCATCCCGTTCTCTCTATCCAGGCCTCCCTCCAGCTCTCCACCTCCCTCCATCTCACCCATGTGCTTTACTGTAAAAGCAGCACAGCGTCTCACATGATGTAAACTCATAATGAATCATAATGAATAAACTGTGACACTCAGCAGAACAGTCGTATCAACAACAGGATCAGTTCAGTTGTGCAGTTCAACTGATTTAATACTAAGAGTGAAAAGACAAGATGTCCAGAGAACTCAAAATACCGACACAGGTGAGGAACATGGAGCTCCCACACCGACTCCTCAGCATTATTCTTAAAAGGTGAAAATACAGCCTGGACTCAGTACCAAGGCGTCAAATACCAACGCGTGGAAAGTGACCCATGGCGTCCTGATACCGACGCACAAGGCACCCTTTAGCGTCTGCATGAGATGCACCAGACTTTCAACTAACTCCAATATAAACCCACCCATGTCTAACCTTCAGCTATCAAGCTCCTCTTCTGTGGAACCAGCTCCCAGTTTCAGTCCGGGAGGCAGACACCCTCTCCACATTTAAGAGTAAGCTTAAGACTTTCCTCTTTGATAACGCTTATAGTTAGGGCTGGCCCAAGGCTGGCTCAGACTGCCTTGAACCAGCCCCTAGTTATGCTGCTATAGGCCTAGACTGCCGAAGGACATCCTATGACACACTGAGCTCCTCTCTCCTTCTCCTTCTGTATATATTCATGTCCCATTCATGCAAGTTATTAACTTGATTTCTTCCCCGGAGTTCGTTTGTTCTCTCGCTCTCTTTCTCTCTACCCGCTAAACGGGAGTTTTCCTGGCCACAGTGCATTACCATAACTATGCAATGCTCATGGGGTCTCTAAAGTACCTTCTAGACCTGCTCTATATAAAAAGCGTCTCGAGATAACTTCTGTTATGATTTGACGCTATATAAAAATAAATCAAATTGAAGTGAATTGAATGTCATTATTAGACGCAGAGCAACTGACGTAGTATTTAGAGCGAGAAGTCCTCTACGGGTGGGAAGGAGGGGTGATGGATGGGTCAAACAAACACAGGACTTTTACTCAGGGAACCTGCGTTTGTATCCTCTGTGAAACCAAAATTTGATGTGTCACGTGACGCTACGTCTCTGAGACACATGACGTTCTGTCCGTAACTTACTTTGCGTTACAAACATACTTATTTCAAGCCAAACCATGATTGTTGTTACCTAAACCTAACCGCCACCGTTTCAAAATATTAACCACGTGTTACAAAGTTAACCGCAACCGCTTCGATATCGTCTCGTATCGAGGCAAGCTTCCACACCTTACTGCAGACAGAACAATGTTCGGGTCACAAACTCTCAACTCTCTATTGACTCTCAACAGGTCCTCCCAATTCTTGGTTTTATTAAATAAGTCTCATGTTAAATGATTTTTTTACATTTTAATTTGAAGAAACTGATATGGAGTTTGGCTCTATAGTTTTCCCTCTGCCTTGCTTTCTGTTTCACTGTCTCCTCTCCACAGCTGTGCATGATGGGATCAACACTCCGAAGAGGAAATGCTAAGAAGTAAGACATCAACATACACATTGGATGTAGGTTTGAGTCTGGGGGCGTGTTTCATTTATCCTCCGGAGCAGATTAATGTCTGAGCTGTTCAAATCTGTCCGCCTGCTAAAATAACAAGCACTCCTAAACACCTTGCATCAATAGTAATAATGTGCACACAGTAATATCTTTTGCATGTTTCTCACCATATTTAAAGAATCAAATGTGTTTTTAGCTGGTGGGAACGTGGCTGGAAAATGACAGCTTTTTTAACAAGAGAGCATAATAAGCTCCGGAAGAAGAGACCTGTTGTTGTTGTTGTGTTTTTTCTACAGCTAAAGCTGAAGGTTCACATTTATTTTGTTGCTGTATTTAATCAGACACGGACCGATAAGCTTTGTAGCTGTCTTACAAATCTCCCATCAACCAGCTGTTTCTGATATGTGTAATTTCAAAGAACAGTAGTTCTCATTTTATAACGTGGTTGTGTTGCTCTGACTTCAACAGAAGCTCACTTGTCTTTCCTCTCATGCACATAAAGGAAACTCCACATCGAGAAAAGCTTCCTGAGGTTAGACACAAATAACCGATAGTGGTTAATCCTCTGACCAGGTTGTTGGTTTAACACTAAAGGCAATCAGAAACATGGATGTGCTGATCTGACTTTTTCTTCCCTGACACCTAAACCTTTTTTTTTTGTCTTTTATCAGTTTAAAATCTGTATACCTCAGTAGGAACTTTTAAACATGAGGATATACCTCAACATATTCTCAGTTCGTATGATATCTTATTAAAAACGTATTCCTCCTTTTTCATTCGTTCTCCTACGAATGTCCAGCAACGCGTGTCAATTTCCGATGGTTAAATGCATACAGTCTTTTCAAAATAAACTTTCTTCTTGGGATTACGCAACAAAACTACTTAGTTGGGTTTAGGAAAAGATGGTGGTTTGGCTAAAAATAACTCTAGAAGTGGCGTTACTTAAGTACATAACTTGTGTCACAAATAAATCAACTTCTGGTTTCACACGGGACACAAACATCGGTCTCGTGGGCGAATGTTCGCTATTTCTTGACCCAAACATCCACCCCGACCTCCTCCCATACGCTGCGTGTGCTGCTCTTTATATTTCCTGGTTCACAACTATGTGACCTACACACAAATTGATTTGGTGGTATATATACAAATTGCAAATTTTCGTAGATATAGCCACGAGCAGCGTATGAGACCAGCCTGTATAGCTACACATCACTGCTTAACTATAAGAGGACACATAAACCAAACCTAGAATTTTATTGTCAAATACCGGCACTTGGTCAGTGTCCCTACGCTTCAAACTATGACGCCCTAAAGGTTCCCCTCTAGCATCATTTTTTGGACGCGTCAGGGACGGCATGTCAAGTTTCTGCTCGTTACGTGCAGTGTCTTTTAAAAAAAAACTTCCAAAGTAGGTGTAATTACTTTTTAGGTTTTCCTATGGAACAAAAAACTGCATGGTGGCGTTAGTAAAGTCCGTAAGTTATGTAACAAAACTACGGTAAACTCTGACTCAACTCTTATTGTCTTTCTAGATGTATGCTCTTGATAAATGCTGTTGAAAAACAGTGCCATGCCATTGATCCGACAACCCAACAGTCCGAAAAATGCACCACTGGACCGAAAGCCCGTTATCCCGAAAAAAAAACAAGGCCAGCAGTCATGCATTTATTTACAATTCATTGTCCTCTGTCCGATGACATCATTCTGCATAATAAGTAGCCATGTGCTTCTGTTTGTCTGAGAACCAATGAAAGATTGAGTGTGAACAATGGACAGATGGAGAAAGATAAATCTGCTTTTGAGTAGATTCATTTCATTCTAATTGTTATTGTCAATGTCTGTTGAAATGATAGTTAACCTAGTTTGTTAACTTGTTTCACATAATAATGATCTGAGGACAAATGATGGGATTTATTGCATTTTATTTGTTTAGGATATTATTATTCATTTACTTCCTGTGTTTATCTCCAGCACATCAGAGTGAATTGTAAATAAATAGCATGACTGCCGGCCCTGTCCGTGGTGCTGAATCGGCAGGGTTGTAACACCAAACAAAATGTCAGGCAATTTTACTGTTGCAGACACATTTCCAATTTCTGAATAAAGTCTTGAGAGTTTCACCTCTGTTGGTAGAACATGGCTACTTATTATGAAGAATGGGCTGTTCCCGGTGTAACTGCTGTCCTGTTAGGATATTTAATCTAACAATCCTTCTTGGTTGGCATCATGTAGCGTTCCATGCAGCAGTGATATTAGTGAGGGTTATACTCAATATTACTCTGTAATATCCTTAATATTACTTTAGGTCCTCTGGCTATGGACGTTTTGAAAACCCTTCCCTCAGATCCCTTCACATCAGTCAGTCAGAAAGGCAGATCTCAATCAGATATACAGCTGCTAGAAAACGTTTTTTTTTCTATCCTGGCAGGTTGTGTCGGAGTAAAAAAAACACCGTCACCGTTGCACGCCCGGTAACGCTTCTCCCCTTTTGTAAAATATTTTTTCCCCCCGGAGCATCGTGGGACCTTTTACGTGGTCGTTGCCCGGGGGCTTGAGCTCTGGTAAGCCTGTGCATTAAGACGGCGATGAAGAGAGAGTGTGTTTTTTCGGAAAACGGGACTTCGGTACAACGGGTGTTTGTTTTCGGAATAACGGGCTGTCGGTGTAACGGGTTTTCGGTCCAGTGGTGCATTTTTCGGACTATTGGGTTGTCGGAACAATGAGCAGTCCCCAAAAAAACAACAACATGCATACTCTTTCTTTGTTTCTCTTTGTCTTTTACAGCACCAGTCTTACAGCTACACACACACACTAGACTCCAAACAGTCTGTACAGTAGCATGGACCTGTTGCAGCAACATAGAGCAACACTTGAATACTAATGAAGGACTTATGAGGCTCTGATTGTAACACCTGTTCAATCAAACTCAATTTACACACACACACACACACACACACACACACACTAAACCTATGTGCATATAGTCATGTATGCCACACGGGGATTACCTTGGATTTACTCAGACTTAACCAAATACCCTCTTAAAAACACACGCTCTAATGCTTACATCATCTTAATTGAACCTGCAATCACACTGAAGTTGAACCTATACAAAGACTCTGTGCTTTGTCTTTCTCACGCACGCACGCACGCACGCACGCACGCACGCACGCACGCACGCACGCACGCACGCACACAGATCAGTGTCGGTCTAAGTGAATTATCATCGGCAGCCGATCCCCTCTCATCCCTCCTAACCAATTCATTTGCAGTTGACTCCAATCAAACCACGACTGAGATGGACGTGCGAGGCGACGCTCATCAGCTGCTTCATATTCACATCAGCAGAGCACAGCTCTCATCTCATTCTGAGTGATTTCTAACTTTAGCTCCTTTTTCATCTGGACTGGTCAGGCCTGAGGGGGAGAGGAGGAGTTCAGACGTAAACAGTTTGTAGCTGATGATGAGAAGAAACAAAGGTTACAATATTGTAACCCTAGCGCTTTAATCACATGCGGAGCCCTCTACTGGACTCTATGGGTGATGCCGTGGCCATAATGAACACATCAGCTGAGCATGGCGGCTACGTGATTCACGCGTCGGGTGTTCACACCAGCTGCGTTTCAACTGCGTGTCAGCTGCATTTCTGCTGCGTGTCTGCTGCTGTCAGCCCTTTCTTTCTACATAGAGTTTACCTTTCATGATGGCCATTTCATTTCATTGTAAATGTCATTTATATTTATTTCAGACAGAGAAAGGTTAAGAAACGTGTGGTAATTTGTAAATAATAGTAATAATCCACAATTAAAACCCTGTGCTATATTCATTCATGGATTTCTGCAAATCACTGCATGTTCCACAACACTTTCCTGCAAGTATTTCAGAATAAAACCCTCGTGTTAACAAATGAATTCTGTCCACAGAAAAAAAACACTTTAGGGCTTTTATTTTGCAATGAAAGCAGGAAGTTTTGATTTAAAAATAAATCTTTACTTTTTTTCATTTCCGTAACATATTCTACTGATGTCTAGACATCGAAACTGTAGTAATGTTGTTGATATGATGTCAATATACAGTCAATAGATCACTTTCACTGTCTGTTGTTGCTGTGAACCGCGCGGCTCGCGTAAAAAATTTGCGAGACCTCGAATCTGACACGCAGCTGACACGCAGCCGAGCCGCGTGTGGCAGTGTGGCTGCTCTAACACGTTGTTAACACGGATGCCGAAATAAAAAACAACAGGTAACGCAGCCGCCACGCGTTCCTGATGACCCGGGTGTGGCCGAGGCTTGATACTCTCCTCCAATCACACGCACGCATTCGCCCACTGGGATTTACATAAACGTAGCCGGTCAATCAGGACATGCTTTCCGAATACGTGCGCTACCACAGTATATACAGCCCAGTCACACAACAGTTCGTGAAATAGTCACAAAATTTGTGTTGATCCGTGTACATAGACGGGAATTTCACATTTTTCGTGATGATCAGCACAAAAATCACTTCCTATGTAATCCACGTAATTGTCAACCGGGAAGTATAGAGAGCGTTGAACGCTGTGTCTGGAGGAGGTCGGGGTGGATGGGTCGGTCAAAAAGGACTTTCGCCCAGGAGACCGTGTGAAACCAGAGGTCAACATTGATTCATTTGTCATGTAACTTCCGTACTTAATGGTGCCTTCAGATGTGGTGGTGTTTACCGGGTTCACCAGAAGAGTCCATATGAACGGCAAGCATATTGTGTACATGACTTCCCATGTTGTAAACACGAGCTCACGAGTTTCATTTGAAGGCACCATTTGTTACAGCACTTCCAGAATTATTTTGACCCAAACCACAATCTTTTCTTAAACCTAACAAAGTCGTTTTTAATAATATCTGCCTATTAATCTCTGACTGTGTCTGTCTTCTGTCTGGTGCTGGCCAGGTAGTTTACAGTGGGTTTATCAGAGCTTGTTTGCTGAAAACAGCTGCCTGCTGCTGCTGGATATGAGGCTGATGAAAGTGATAAGGCTGACAGTAAATGGACCATTAAACAAAAACTATGGAGCTAAAAGAGGCTCAGTGGAGCTGCAGAGTTGGAGATAATAATTGTGGGTGAGAGAACTACCCTCCAAGTTGAAACCCTGAGTCGTAAATTGAACCTGCACCACTGCAGTTGAGTGTTCTCTGCTGTTTATTATGACCATCAACCATCCGTGACACAGCACAGCCACTGACTGTTGCACCGATAGATCATTTCTGATTAACGGAGCTCACCGACAGCAGCACAAACTACAAAGCAAAGTTTCATCAGAACTAGAGACTGTTTCCTACGCTGTACTGTCGACCCGGTCTCACGGGAAGAAGTACAAATACCATGGCATTCCTCATGTCAGGAGTACGCATTTTCAGCAAATTGGACTGTTGTCAGGCTATTAAATAGGCATTATCAGTCGCTATACGCCTCATAGATGTGGGTCATTAGGGGCCTACTACACCCCCTAGTAGGTTGTATCATCTATTCACATGGTAGATCACAGAAATAAGATATAAAAGAACAAGACAGCAACCTCTAGTGACCGTATTAATTATGACAGGAGCAGGTGCGGAAGTCAGTCACTGTAGTACAGACAGTGTCAAACTCCTTAAGGGGTGGAGGTCGGGGACGATCCCGTGTGAAACCAAAAACGTGTAGTTGTCTTTGTGTTCTTAGTTATTTTAGGCCAAAACTTTATGTTTTTCCCTAAACTTAACTTTCTAAATAAGTTCTAGTTTTGTTGCCTAAACCTAAAGAAATTGTAGTTTTGTTGTCTAAACCTAAAGACGTTGTAGTTTTGTAAACTAAATCCAAAGAAGTTGTAGTTTTATTGTCTAAACCTAAAGAAGTTGTAGTTTTTTTTTCCTTAACATAAAAAAGTGAAGTTTTTGTTTTGTTACCTAAACCTAAAGAAGCCTTTTTTTTGTGTTCATTACGTAAAGTTTCATGCAGTTTTACATGTTAGAACGTGTTGCTTTTAAGTTTCACTTTCACTTTCACTTTTAAAACGTAGTAGGTGTAGGAGGCCCTTGATGACCTATATTTATGGAGCTTATTTTGACTGATAAAGCCTATTTAATGTCCTGATGACAGTCTAATCGGGTGGCATTTTAGCATTTTCGTGTCATTTGTATGCCACGCAAACGTCCGCAATTAGGTTTAGGCAAGAAAACCACTGAGTTAGGGTAAGGGAAAACGTCAAAGTGGGGCTTAAAATAAGTATGTAAACTAAGTAAAACACAGACGGAAAAACTACATAAAACACCTTCACAAACGTCATAAAAAAAACACCTGACAATTGTCACAATCGTTACAAAACACCGGTCAACACGGGTCTCCTGATTAAAAGTTCAGTGTTTGTTGGACCCGTCTATGTCCCCCACCCGCCCACCATGAGTCGTCTTTCTCAGTTTTTGTACTACATCATAAACTCTTACCGTAGTATTTATACCCTGATGCGTTTACATTGCAGTCAGTACAGAAAAAATTGCGCACACATTACACGCGGAAATCAAGAAAGGCTTGTTGCACACTAAACACCTTTAGATGCCATTATCGTGGCATTTAAACACCTGCAGTTTCAGAATGACAAGCTGAATCCACATCAGCAGTAGTAAAAAAAAAAAAAAAAACATCTCATTCATAAAATCTATATACTTAGACCACAGTAGGTGATGATGGGAGCAGACTGCTTCGCTCCAAGGCACTGCAGTAAGGAGCTCTTCTATTAGTTAAATTACTCTGTGAGAATTGCTTAATAAATAATTCACTAACTTGTTAAAACTAAGCTCATAAAAAAGGTTGTTTCTTTATTCATATTTTCATGGTTAACAGTTTTATTGGAGTTAACTTTAATTTAACTATAGCAAGTTTTAACTTAATGAAAGAATAATAATATCAATATAAAAAGTGACTTCTAAAAAAGGGCATTTTTAACTAAAACTCCAATAAAACTGGGACTATGAGAATGATGTAAGAATAAGAATAGGACTGATGAAATAATATCTCAGTTATTGAATTATTTCATAACTTATTGCTTCATTTAAAAGTGAAAACTATGTATAACAAACACACACAGCTGCACTCCACACACTCCGTGCAACACACTACTTGGCAGGCGTTATTAAACAGTGTTGTTTGCATATTGCACATACTGCAGCTTCTTTGTCATCAGTCTCCCCGAACCCCCACCCCCCCCCCACACCACCCCCACCCCAACCTCAGCACCAAACTGAGGCTGGATTTTGCGCTAATTAGACCCAAACAAACAAATAAGAAACAGATGATAACGGAACTGACAGGGTGGCTGATGGGAGCTCACGGCCCGATGACGGCTCGTATTTTAAGAAACTCTTTTTATAGACTTCTTAGCGTGCAGATGAGATTTTATGCAAACCGTGTCACAGACTAAAAGATGAAGGGAACGTCACACAGAAAACACAAAAAACATGCACACACATATAATAACACACCTTTTTAACCTTTATTTAATCAGAGGAAAAATACTCGTGCTTCTTGCTTTATTTAGAGCTATAACAAGCACATGCACACCAACCCAATGATAATATACGTAACTGTAATGGTGGAACTGCCTAGCTGTAATACTCTCATTATAATGAATTGTAAAGTGCCCCCACTGTAATTTTCCATTTCAAAGTTTTGTCAAATGATATCCTCAACATAAAAAAACTGTTTTGGTAGAGCAGAGGGTTGCTAAGACTACATTACCCATGAGCCACAGCTGTAGTTGCCATGGAGAAGCCAGAGGCGACACGTGTCACTTTCCGCTCCTTACGTGCAGTCTTTTCAAAATAAACTTCCGTCTTCACAGGAAACAACTTCATTGAGTTTAGGCAATAAAACTACCTAGTTAAGGCCTTTACACACCAAGTCCGTATTTTTCGTCCAAAATTGTCGGACGCTTTAAAAATAAATACGACCTAAAGTTGACCTCATGAAAAAGTTACTCCTCCTTTTTCGTTCCTACAAACGTCCAGCAACACGTGTCAATTTCCACTCGTTACATGCATACAGCCTTTTCAAATATAAACTTCACAGGAAACAACTTCCTTAGGTTTAGGCAACAAAACGACTTAGTTAGCTTTAGAAAAAGATCGTGCTATTGGGTTATAATAACTCTGGAAGTGGCGTTACTTAAGTATTTGACAAATAAATCAAAGTTGACTTCTGGTTTCCAACGGGACACGAATGGCGGTCTCCTGGGCGAAAGTCTGGTGTTTTTTGACCCACCCCGACCTCCTCCCTACGCAGCGTTCACCGCTCTTTATACTTCCTGGTTCAGGATTAACTGGAGTTACACACAATGCCTCCATGGTGAAAGGAGAACGCAGAAACTTACAAAATTCTTTAAGATTTAAAGTAAATTAATACCAAAACATACGTTAACAAACTCTCACACCCTCTCATAGGCTACTCTATCAAAAAGTACGACAAATATACTTAGACTTTCCTGTATACTTGTCAGTAGAAGCCAAGTACACAAGTATAATTTTGTTTAGCATATCTCTGATAAGTACATAAAACGTAAACTCTCTTATTTTAAGTATACTTATAGCAGACTTGAATAAACTTATTTTTGGTGAGGGCAAAAACTGACATCCATAGAAAAGTTGGTCTCATTTTGTACCGCAGCATCTGCAGATTAATTCCATACCCGCTGTGTTACGATCCACTAAAGTTAGGCACGGTACGAGATGAATGATGTTATCTTCGCCGCCATCTTGACTGTAAGGGGAGCTGTGAGGGTCAATTCAACAAGTCGGATTCAACTCTTTGTTTGGGACAGAAGAAGGAGCTCTCTACTGAGTTCACTTTTCTAGTGTAGTTTTAATGATGCTTTTAGGAAATGGGGCCCAAGGCCAGTGGTCTTCAGGATGTAGTGTGGTCTGGTTTCCTGTTATCTGAAGCGGTGGTTCTGAACCTTTTTAAAGTCGTGACCTCCCAGTGTTGTTAAGTTTGAAAGGCTAGCACGTAGGCGTTGTCCAATGTGCTCCAGGCACTGTGGATTTTTAATGCGTTCCGTGACTTTTTCTCTCCCCCTGACCCGCCGGAAATCCTCTGTCAGAAACTCATGTACACACACACACACACACTTTGACTCTCACACTCACTGAAATCTATTCTGAGGCAAATTATATCACTGGTACAGACGATGTAATGTAAAAGAAAACTCCCCAGTCTAAAATATGTTATTTCATCTTTAATATGTTGTTTTATTTTTGTCTCCAGGTGACCCCTGGAAATGATCTCGTGACCCCCTTGGGGGTCTTGACTAGGGATGTGATGGTGAGGAAAAATTCCCACCGGTCAATAAACCGGTGCTACCAATTACACCAGACATTTTACAAGAAAAGATGACGGTCAATATCTGTAGAGCGCTGACTTTGATCTTTAGCGTCGGGTGGCGGTGTGTCTGGCCTCTCCGGCACAGCTTTCACTGCGACCGCTCCGTCTTCCTCATGGCTATTACCTCATTAACATTATGGTTCCCTTATAGCATTGGGTTTCAATCTGAAATACTGCCAAAGAAGCGTGTTTTTCTTTGCTTTTTGCTTCAACACTAAGTCCTCCGCCATCTCTCGGTCTGTCAACTCTCTCTTCATCCTGTGTGTGAAATCGGACTCCTGTTGCTCTGAGCTGAGACTATGTACGGAGAAGACACTTTCACTTTCAGTTCGTAGCATCTGTCGTCCAACTATCTGTTGATAACACGCCGCTGACACGCCAGAATGAACTAAATGGGTTTTATTTCTGTAAAAAAAAAAGGGAAACGACGGTGGGGGCGGTGGGTACGTAATGTAATCGGTGTGTGCCCGACCACCGTGTAACACCGGTAACGCCGACTACCGCAACAAGCCTAATTCTGAGGCAAATTATATTACTGGTACAGGCGATGTAATGTAAAAAAAAAAAAAGTGTAAAATATGTTATTTTATCGTTAATATGTTGTTTTATTTTTGTATCCACAACCATCTGGTGCCCCCAGGAATTATCTTGCGACCCCCTTTGGGGTATTGACCCCACAGGTTGAGAACCACAGATCTAAAGGGTCAGTTAACCCACATTACAGAACAACCATTCTCCACGTACTGCTAATCATATGCATGCAGATGGTTTCAGTTTGATTTCCTGCCACTGATTTCTTGGCCTATACCCCAATATAGCGGAGGGGAAAGAGATTCTGTGTGGTGCATAATCATTTGAGGAACTCAAAACTTTCTTTCCGTGTCCTTTTTTTCCCCCCTAAGATTATTAACCACCGAGAACTTCTTTAACTGTCAGAGTCTGTCTCCATATTGGCTACCTGTTCCTGCCTCTGTCCCTTTCTCTTTATCTCTCCCTCTCCACCTTTCTGATTGTCTGTGTTTCCCTCCGTCTTTCTCCCCGCAGGAAGCAGGAAAAAGAAAACACTCTGATAGTGGGATATAACCGCTCGGGCTCCTGCCAGCGGCTGCAGACTGGCATTTCAGCTGATTGGCACTGCAGGCGGTAAACACTGCAGCACATACAGGATGTTAATGGGAACCACAGCCCGGGGATACGCTCACATACTGGACTCTGTGTGTGGCTCTGATTGGTGACTACTTTTTTTTTTTTAATGTGGGCCAAGACTTCCATTTTCCATGCAGGCATTTGATAATCATTAGTGTCAGTGTGTGTTTGTGCATTTGTATCTACATTACCCCAGGCTATAAATGTACATCTGCTGACACACACATGTTCTCTGTGTGTGTCTGTTTGATTAATTCCTAAATCAATCTCTGCGCTTTCTGTCAAACTCAATTATCAGTCGATTCATCGTGTACAGAAGCCTCGTGGCCTCACGGGTGCAGGTTTGAATCCCGTGAGGAGAAAGTTAAAGAGAAACCTCCGTTACCTTCTGACCACTTTTCTCTCACACACGTTAATCCAGCGGTGGAAAGTAACAAAGTACATTTACTAGAATCCTGTACTTCAGTGCAATTTGGAGCACCTATATGAGTATTTATATTTCATGCTACTTTATACTTCCACACCACAACGCATTTTTTTTTATTGCACTACATTTGTTTGACAGCTGAAGTTACTGATCACCTTGCAGATTCAGATTTTTACCAGAGACTGAATATAAGAAGTGGATTTTTTGAATGCCCATTCTTCACTCGGTCATTTGTTTCCTTAATCTGTCTGACATCTTTACTTCCTTCCTTCCTTCCTTCATTCATTGATGGTTTTAGTTCACGTTTTGACCTTCAGGATTCTTCTTGCAGTCACACACAGCCAGGACAGAGCGGACGGAGCCGTGGGGTGAAGGATGTTGAATGCTCAGTCAAGTAAGAAACAAGGGTGAGACACACTTTAATACCTCTCTCCACCACTTCCTCTCTCTTTGTCTTTTTCTTTTTTGTCCCAAAACACCACATTCTCTCCTTTTTTTCATTATTCCTCTTTCCGACCTTCCATCTTTCTCTATCTCTCTGTCTATCTATTTGTCTCTCTCGAATTCAGATCATCTTAATTTGAAGGACAGAACAAAATGCAAAGCTACCGAACACACCAACTATAATCTCTGCAGGAACACAAACAAATCTAATTTGAATATTATAGATTCTGAATTGTGTACGAGAGCAATTCACATCTGCCCTGTGCATTCAGTTAGTATGGAAATACCTTTGACCTGTTCTCTCTGATTTGGATATTAATCCCTCAACCAGGCGAGGCTGTAGCTTTTTTTTTTTTTTACCATATCTTTGACAGGCTGCTGATATTTCGGTCATATTTATGTTAATTAAAGGTTAGATGTGTTTCCTGTTCCCGTGTTTCCTTGATTTATTAATCAATCACATGCAGAAAACACATGTGCACATGACACATTTGGAAGTTAATGAATGATAAACTCATCTCTGTCGGAGAAGAATGAAATCCTGAACTCTAAATGTATCTGCTTATTGATGAGGTCATTGATTCAAACAGGAAACCAATATGGCGGCTCGTTTGGAAACGTTATTCTCTTATTTCACAAAAATAGTTCACCGAAATGTGTTTCTGAAAACATTTTATGCCAGAAATAATCCATGCAGTTGATGAATCTGTCTTTGTTTTATATCGACAACGGTTAGTTTAAAAGATTCTTGGGAGTTTTCCGGAGGCGGCGAGTCGCGACGGACGCCTGTGATCTGCATAAAGTAGACTAGACCTCAACTTTATGCAAACTAGGAGCAGGGGCGACGTGACGATCCGTTTCTCGAATCGCGCTGCCACGCTACCAGAATGCATTGCATGGCATCTTACATAGACAATGAAGAGGAAGCGTGGAAGTAGTTTGAAGCGTAGGGCCAATGTGGGCCTCCAAGTCAACGTTAAAAAAAAACAGTCATGGCGCAACTCACTAGCCAACCTCCTTCAGCCCTTAGCTTTCAAATCGGTGGTGTTCCACTCAAATTAGTTCACCAGTTCACCTATCTTGGCTCCACACTCTCCTCAGACTGCTCCCTTGACACTGAAATAAACAGTCGCATCAACAAAGCCTCATCAGCCTTCAGGCGACACCTTAGAAGAGTATTCAAAAACAAAAACCTAAAGATCAGTACCAGGGTTGCTGTTTACAACGCGGTATGTGCCTCCACTCTGCTCTACGGGGCAGAAACATGGACCATGGACCATGGACATTGACATTGACATGGACATTGTCGATGCCGACAAAAAATCCTATCACAAGCTTGGAGGCCTTCCATATTCGATGCCGACAAAAAATCCTAGGCCTCTCTTATGAAGATCGGATGCCTTACACAGAGGTCCTTTCCGTGACCAACTCCATCTGCATGGAAGCATCAATGGCAAAAAAACATCTCCGCTGGATAGGGCATTCTATCTGCATGCCCGACCACCGCCTGCTCCGCCAAGCCCTCTATGGGCAACTCAGCGATGCAAAACGGGCTGCTGGTGGACAAAAGAGGCGCTAAAAGGACTACACTAAAGACCTCCTCAAGCGCTGCAACGTAAACTCCACCCATCTAGAACATTTAGCACTCGATAGGTCAGCCTGGCAGGTCACCTGTGCCAGAGCGGCCGAACAAATACATCACATCACCCAACAGAGGAGGACCGAAAGGTGTGCCCAACGACACCAGCGGGCAGCCGGCGTTACCCCAACATCTGGGCTCCGTTGCCCCATCTGCAGGCGAGTGTGTGTGGCTCCCGCATCGGCCTCCACAGCCACATGAAGTGGCACCAGCACCAACGGCACTGAACCCCCCCCCCACCCCCAACCTCCTGGAGCAACCGTCATCATCGGACACGATGGACAGCTAAGAGAGTGCACATGATGGGATGTGAAGTGGACCATTAACACTCTGCAAACTAGCTGACAACGGAACAAATATGTCATCATCAAATATGAGTCCAGCCTTAACGACACCGAACGTTAATAATGTCACCAACTTTAGCCTCATGCACACCAGCTCTGATTGGCTCAGTTGTTTTTCCAACAGATGAAACAGCCATTCACGAGAGTAACACACACACTCACTCACACACACGCGCGCGCACACACACACACACACACACACACACACACACACACACACACACACACACACACACACACACACACACACACACACACACACACACACACAGGATGTGTTCAAACAGGATTAGCTATTTCCAGTCCCGCAGCCTTGCTTAAATAAAGGCCTGACTAAATACTTTAATGAGGCAATTGGATGCAAAGTCATGACACTCTTCCTGCACACACACACACACACACACACACACACACACACACACACACACACACACACACGCTTATGCATGCATATTTGCATAAACAAATATTTATAAATCCATTTTATGTGCCAAAATTTTAATTTATGTACAGTAAATACATACAGTAGCTGTATATACACACACATACACACACACACACGCACACACTGAAGTGTCTTTTAAAGGAGATAAGAAGACAAAGTGAGTAGGGCAGGAGGGAGAGGAGGAGAGAAGGAAAGAGAAGAATAAAAGAGGAGCGAGGACAGAAGATAACAGAGGAGGAGGGATGGATTAAAAAGAGGTGAAGAGGAAAATAAAAGAGGCGAGGAGGAGGAGGAGAGAAAACCAGAGCAGAAAGGGAAGAAGGAAAAGAATGAAAAGAGAGAGGCAGAGATGACTGAGGCGGGGGCATTTACTAATGCGGAGAATAACTGCAATGTGGTTAACGTTAGCATTCTTGCTAGTAGGAACGCTCATATCGGGCCATCGAAGGGTGTCTATACAAGCAGCCTGATCAGAGCCACAGTGACGCCCGAACAACAAGAGAAGACGGACTCCTGACCTACGTATAGTCAACGAAGTCATCACACAAGAACATCCTAACAACCAAACAAAGCTACAGTATGCAGGATGTATTTCAGCTGCATTGACTCAGTGTGTGGGGAAATGAAGAATCACTTTGGGGAGTGTAATTGTGAGCTGATGGAGCCACTCGGCTCTCTGGATCCTGAGCAACCTAACTCCAGTGTAACTGTTTACATTGTTTGCACTGGTGCGCCTAACTTTTTTCATTTAGGCTCACCAGCGCATCATTTAGGTGCACTCAATTTTTCACCGAACCTTTTGGCGCTGCAATAATACATTTTAAGTATACCAATACCAGTGAAATTCCACGATTCTCTTTATCAAACAGGTCATAATTCCCTCTCTAATATCTATTCTATATTACTGTGAAAACATCTCCTTCAATCAACTGGATTTATTCAAGTTTCTCACCAAAAACTATATATTTTACCAGATTAAATTTGAACACATCACGATAACGATAGCATTTACCTTCTCCCAATACTCATATTCACTGAACACAGCCTGAATCATAAAATCAATGGCACCTCCCGTGCACACACACACGCACACACACACTTTTTGCCCTCCCAACTTGTGAAATTAATCTGGCGTCTCTGATCAGGATTAGGCATTTTACCGAGGACGGGCGGGGAGACGGTGTCTGGACTGGGGCGTTCAAGGCCGGGGCCAGGTGTAACGGGCGCCGTAGCATTTTTCTTGACGTAAGAACAATCAATAGCTCTCTTCATTTTGAATTATTTTTTTATGGTTGTGACGTTGATCGAGGAAGAGTAGCCTAATGGGCACGGTTTTAAAACCACACAGATAGATCTGTCAGGCGCACCGGTGCGACCTATGAAAATATTTAGTCGCACACAACAGATTTTTGGTCGCATATGCAACCAGAATGGTGTCACTCTGGAGCCCTGCCAACGTTCTTGGATGTCACCAAGGTGAAACTGTTACTAGACCACCAACACAGACATTGTGGATTCAGAACACGCGGCGGTCCGCCTGTTCCTAAGCATGCAGATGAAGGAAAAATCTCCAACTGACGGGGGGGGGGAATGGACAATGGAAATATCAGCAGTCTAACTCTGCTCTGTGTCAATAAATCCATGTCGCTCTCCGTGGTGCTGAAGTAGAAAACCAATTTGTAATTGAGACTTTTGCTCAACCAAAAGAGTCGTTCATGGGGCGGTTTGCTAGTCGCGGTTGAACGAAACGAACCGGGTGAAAAATTACAACAAATCACCTCCTGGTTACAGAAGATTAACACTTTATTTCTGTCTTCATCTAGATGCCATTTCCAGACTTTAAGGTTTACAAGTTTGTCATTTATAAAATCCAAAGCTCAGTGTCAAAACCTGCTGTCCTGGTAACAAAGTCATGTTTTCTGTTGATTGTTTCCTGGAGGAGAGATTTATTTCAGTGGGTGTTTGACAGGAGATGTTGTTATGCAGTGCTGATATGAAAACATTACACCCAGGAGCAATGACATCAGAAGAAATCCTTTTCTTCAGGTTAGTTGTTTTCCTGTTCTGACTGTGAGACATCCAGCGACAACATCCTCTCTGGTTTCTACACAAAGGTACAGCAGCATCTCCATAATACTGTCAGCAGTAAAGTGTGTGTGTGTGTGTGTGTGTGTGTGTGTGTGTGTGTGTGTGTGTGTTTGTGTGTGTAGCTACTAATACCTCAACACTTAATTTGACTGGACCTGTGTGTGTTTATATGTGTATACAATGATAAACAGTGGCAATTTCTTCAACACATCATAAACAAGACATATTTATCTCTTTACCAGTGTTACACACACACACACACACACACACACACACACACACACACACACACACACACTGCTTACACCCAGCACTGTCTGTATGTAAAAAAACAAATTATGGATTGGATGACAAATAGGAAACTGTGCGCTGAGGTGCACAATCTGCCTAGAAGAGTAGAGAGAAAGGAATAAAAGTATATAGCAACGTGCTAATGTTAACATCTTATTTGTCACCCGATTTGACTTTTATTTATTATATAGGTGTTATCAGTCACTATAAGCACCATATATGTGGGTCAGTAGAGGCCTACTACATCTACTACATTGTAAAAGTGAAAGTGAAACCTAAAAGCAACACGTTCTAACATGTAAAACTGAAAAATTTTGAACACAAACAAAAAGACAAAAAACAAAACTACAACTTCTTTAGGTTTAGGCAACAAAACCCACTTAGTTAAGTTTAGTGTCAAACATCGTTTTTCGGGTTAAAATAACTACGAACACAAATATATATTTATATTTATTTATGTATATATAATATAAACACACACTAACACTGTATATTTCCCCACATGGACTGCAGAGAGAAAACAAATGATGTACATCACACACACACACACACACTAAGAGGCAACAATAAAACCACCTACCTCCACCTAAGGGCCTTTATGCACACACACACAGTCATCTACACACACTCCACACCACTTCTCACTGACAAACTCCATATCCACACAAACACACACACATTTGGGTCTCTCCATCATTGTGTCACTGTATGAAGCACAAACCCACACATACAGAAAACACACATGTTGCTTTCTTAGTCATTCTATTGAACACACATGTATCACTCACACGCACACGCACACACACACAGCGCCAACAGGAACAATATAGAGGTGTCAGGATGATTGACCATCCCATAATGCTCTATGGTATGAGCTGCTGTGTCCCACAATGCACTGCAGCAAATCCTTGAACCATGTTATCAAGCTCCGTTCCATAACACCAAACAGCCATCTGTGTTAAACCAACGTATCCTCATACAACAACGATTCATATAATATCTTACCAAAAAGTAATTTTTCCTTTTTCGTTCATTTTCCTACGGATGTCGAGCAACACGTGTCAGTTTCTGTTCATTACGTGCATACAGTCTTTTCAAAATAAACTTCCATCTTCACAGGAAACAGCTTTTTACGTTTAGGCAAGAAATCTACTTAGTTAGGTTCAAGGAGGGTAAAATGAGGAAATGTCATGTGTCATCATTGCGTCATATTCTTGGGGTACAACACCGGCGCAGTCTGCACTCACTGAATATACCAAGATGGAGACGGCCAAAAAACAATATGGCGATGGCTTAAAAACAAGAGATTGTGATTGCGATTAATATTTGATTAATTGTGCAGCCCTAATAGCTACTATAGACTAGCTTGTATAATACACATCATTAACTAGAGGTCAGTGTCTTCTCTGGTCACCTGTCAATTACACGCTACATACAGCAAGAAAACATTTTTCTAAAGATTTAATTGGAGAAAAATAGCAAATTTTCAAATTTATTTCAATCAGATCCTCAGGAAATGTCCTTAATAAATAACATTTTATCATGTGTTTTTAACCTGATTAATAGTTCAGTTAACATGTTTCATCTGACAAACATAAATGACTCCATGTCATCAGTAGAGGAGTGTTGGCAATGGGTGCCACACACATGAAGATTATTTTAAGTTCACGGACACTGGTTATATGTGTCGTAAAGCTGTGATTGGATGGTTAAATCCAAGGCAAAATGGTTGCCGTGGTGACATAAGGTCATGGTTTGCTGTGCATTCTGTTGGCAGAGTGATGGACAGGTCTGAGGAGAGGCTAGAAGAAGAAGAAGAAGAAGAAGTGAGTAATTCTCCTCAACCTGTCTGATTCTTTAAGTAGCTGATTGTTGAAATAACAAGGTGAAGCTCTCCTAGCAGGAGTTTCCATCTGGAAAAAGTGACCAAAAATAGCAGATTATTGATGTTTGAAGGATTATTTACTGAGAGTAAAAGAAGCATTAAGGGCTTGAGTGGTGATGCTTAAGGTGGAAGTAAAATTGTCTCAGCTCATCGATCACTCATCATGTGTAGGGACTTTGAACTTTCGCACATAATGTATCACTAAGTGTCCTTAAGTTCAAAGTATACGGCCACACTAGCAGCCACAAAACGACTTTGTCCTGGGGAAAGCCCAAACTGTAAAAAGCCTAGGATGTAATCTTTTGAGGGAACTATACCACATTTCAAATGCAAGTAAACGTCATACTGATTAATAATATAGTGGATTATTATTGTAAGCTACCTGTGATTTTTATAGAAGGTTTCTTTTAGAGTAGGCGAGGGCGAATTGCCAGAGAACACTACAAGCATCTTCAGTAGTTCAGTGAGAGCAACAACAAACTTTTAAATAAAATAAAACCATATTCTTCCTCACCAACAATACATCGCTAACTGAATGATTCAACATTTTACAGAGAGGACGAGGAAGAAAGCAAAAAGTACCCTGGCAGATAGCTCCCATCCTCTCCTCAGCCAGTTCACGTGAAAAAAAAAACCGCGTTGCATGCAATTTGTGCTGCTATAATTGCACAACTTCGTTCAGTGGCATTACTAACAGACGGCTCAATGAGTTTGCATATATAACGTATTCCTTCAGCTGAGAATCTGTATCGCTCATAGAGAATATCATCAGGGAGAGCAAACAGGTCCATTTGGTCTCTAAACACTTTCTCCCTCCACAGAGAACCTCATACACTTCCATCACCGGGGTCCACGAGATTTTGCAAGAATGGTGACACTATTTCCAAAAGATCTGATCAGTGAAAGATGTTTTTTATAACTGATTTTATAGCCGAACTCTGAAAATAAATTGCTCTTCTGGAGCAGGTTAGCTGTGCAGCAGCATCATTGCGATCTAGCCAGGTGAACATAGAAAACTCGGACTTAAGGCTCAACATACCTCGCTATCTATGGAGGATAGAACCTGCCAAAATAAAAAATAAATGTCTTTAAATATAGCAAAAATAACATTAAAAACAAATGTAGCCATTAATTAATAATAGAATGTGACAAATTGTTATTTCTGTTTTAATTTGCTTTTTTATTTATTTATCAGTTCCCTTATTTATTTACTCTTCTGTTAATTTTCCCTTTTATGTATTTATTTATTTACTTTAATTACATTTTAAATGTATTTTTTGTCTATATGTATTGCATTTATTTGTTTATTAATTTAGCATTATTTTTTTGTATTTATGTATTTTTGCAGTTTTTACTTATTTTATAATATTATATATATATATATATATATATATATATATAGTACGTACATAAAAATGTATTCAAAAATAAAGAAATAAATGTATACATTTTATAAAAATAAATACATAAATAAATAAAAGGGAAAATTAAACAGAAGAGTAAATAAATAAGGAGATTAATACAAAGATGAATAAATAAAGAAGCAAATTAAAAAAAAATATAAATGTATGTCACATTTTATCAATTAATTAAGGGCCACATTTATTTTTAATATTATTTTTGCTACATTCAATGACATATTTATTTATTTATTGCGTCATTTATTAATTTATGTTTAATTTTGGCTGGTTGCGTCCTCCATAGCTAACCCACTAATCTCGCTTCTTGGTACGCCCCTCAAGCAGGACGTGATGCCTTAAAACCTTCTGAAAGTTAGTGAACATCACAGACAGTAAATGAGGAGGATCTGACACTGGATGTTTCCTTCCTGTTTGCCTCCACAGTTTGTATTGTGTTGTATATCCACTGTTTACTCCTGTTGTTTCTGATTCAGCTATTGTTCTTTTGTATTAAACATTTAAAGCCTTGTCTTCTATTCTTTCACAAACCGTTTTTCTTGTTGCCACCTGCCAACACTGCCAGCATCTCACTGCAGAAAGCCTGTGGTTTGTGGTCACAATTAATCCCAACAACCCGGTTTACTTCACCAAGACAACAACAACAACAACAACAACCACCACCAAAACAAACCGGATTCATTCAAGCGAGGAAGAGTAATGCTCTGGAAACAGGGCAAAGGAGGAGAGTGTGCCCGTATGTGTGTGTGTGTGTGTGTTGCTACAGAGCGCACCGAAGCGAGGCAGTGTCAAGTCAAGTGAATCACACACACACTTAATTCATTTCCACAGATAAACAAAGAAACACATGATAAAACGGTGCTTGTATTCTGCTGCAGTGACGGGGTCAGGCCACATCATCTCACACTGTCAAAACTGTCACAGTGTAAACGGATAGTAGTTTCATTTCTGTATCACTTTGACCGAAGTTAAAGGGTCAATTCACCCACACACACACACACACACACACACACACACACACACACACACACACACACACACACACACACACACACACACACACACACACACACACAAATCCCCAAAACTTATTTTATTCTTACGCTTACTGTTATCTTTATACTCAGATTGTTTTGTTTTGGTGTGAGTGAGACAGGGAAAACTGCGTCATTATGAATAAAGCCTCATCTACACTGGGAACGTCAAGAGCGAGTGGCGGCTGCGTTACCTGTTCATTTTATTTCGGCGTCCGTGTTAACAGGTTAGAGCTGCGTCTCACGCACGGCTGCATCTCTTCTAGAGATTCGAGGTTTTGCCTATTTCTGATGTGAGCCGCGCGGTTCAAAGCAGCAACAGATAGTGAAAGGGATGTATTGACTGTATATTGACATCATATCAGCTACATTGCTACAGTTTCAATGTCTATATCTGTAGAAAATGTTACGGAGATGAAAAAAAGTAAAGACTTATTTTTAAATAAACACTTCCTGCTTTCATTTCAAAATATAATCCCTTTCTATGGACAGAATACCTTCATTTGTTAACACGAGGCTTTTATTCTGAAATATGTGACGGAAAATGTCATAGAACATGCAGTGATTTGGAGAGCTCCGGAATGAATAAAGTACGGGGTTTTAATTGTGGATTATTACTATTATTTACAAATTACCCAACGTTTCTTAACCTTTCTCTGTCTAAAATAAATATAAATGACATTTATAATGAAATGGAATGGCCATTATGAAAGGCAAACTCTATGTAGAAAGAAAGGGCTGACAGCAGCAACAGAATCACAGCAGACACGCAGCTGAAACGCAGCCAACGCGCGACGCAACCTAAGTCGGATGATTTGAGCATATTTTGTTATGCTAAATGCAGTACCTGGACAATATTTGTAATTGTTTTGTGTAAATTGATTTCCAATAATATATATATACATACATTTGCATAAAGCAGCATATTTGCCCACTCACATGTTGATAAGAGTATTAAATACTTGACAAATCTCCCTTTAAGGTACATTTTGAACAGATAAAAAAGTGTGATTAATAATTAATTTAATCATTTGACAGCCCTACTAAATACACAACTTCCATGTCATACAACTGACTCCTCATAGCGTCAAAGCATTGTGGAGACTTGCATATTTTCTTATTTTTTATCTGTGAAGATAAATGGACACATACTGTACATACAGTAGGAGAGGTTTGTGAAACTTCTTTGATAGATTTTGTTGAGAAACTGGGTCTCCTATTGGAATCTATTGTAACTGCTGTGAATCCAAGTCAGCTACAGCTGCTGTCTTCCAGGAAAGCTAGAAACTTTTCAGAGACGCCTTTCAAGACTCCAGGGAGTTAGTGTTTGATACTCAAATCATACCCATGCCCATCTTGCCATTAAACCTCCACCAACCGTATTTCCCTAATTCATGTCAGTTGTTATTTACTGACATTCATTTACAAATTCTGCTGTCGTTCTTTGTATGTTTCCATTTCCATCCACTGGTTTTCTTCCACACAGTAGAGTGGGGTTTTGTTCTCCCTGCAGTGCAGTCTGACTAGTTTCTACTTTTCTAGGTGTATTTAATAATTAATTTTCTTATTTCTGCCTGGTGTAAATGGACTCCGCTGAGAACTGGCTATGAACTAATGTCTCAAACACAACTAGGAACCAAAGGTCCCATTTCCCACTGCCAATGCCCACATCGCTGCAGTATTAAACTTTCAGAATGAGGCTTATTACTTATTTAACCAAGGACAGTTTCTATTTAACCAAGAAAAGTTTGTTAAACATGGGGTCTGTGTGGCCAGAACAACTCTGATTCACACGCACGCCTGGAGCTAACAGTTCCCAGTACAACGCCAGTCTGTTTGGCTGGTAGCAGCTCCACTGGAGCATCTCAGTTCAGTTTTTAGTTTTAATTCCTAATATTTTAAGATTGCTTTATGATCACACTTGACTGATAAATCAGCCAAGCAACATAAAATGGCATAATTAATTTTTTATAATTAATTTTCTATTTTGACATTCATATTCAGTAAATCACAGAACAAACACTCCTCAGTGCACACACAAGTTTCAGATTTTCCCTCCACAAACGTGCTGACCAACAACACAATAACTTGGTGGGTTAATAGCAATGCAGCTTAGTGATAAATCAACAGTTTTGAAAAGACAAATGACTGAGTGAACCTCCGATCATCCTCCAGCCGGGTACACTGATGGGTTCATCAACAAAAGCAGTAACTACTGTTTTATATCTAAAGTGCATCAGCAATGCTGAGACGTAAACAGGCTGTTTATAGACGATTTTATAGCCAAACTCTGAAAATAAACTGCTCTTCTGGAACAGGTTAGACGTGCAGCAGCATCATGGCGATCCAGCCAGGTTAACAAAGAAACTCTGACTTTAGGCTCAACATACCTCGCTATCTATGGAGGATGGAACATGCCAAAATAAAAAATAAATGAATGAATAAATAAATGACTAGATAAATAAATAAATGTCATTAAATATAGCAAAAAGAACATTCAAAATAAATAAAATAAAATAAATTAATTAATAAATAAAATGTGACATAAATTGTTATTTCTGTTATTTGCTTTTATAATGTATTTATTTATCTTCGTATCAGTTCCCTTATGTATTTACTCTTCTGTTAATTTTCCCTTTTATTTATTTATTTACTTTTATTAAATTGTATATGTATTTATA
Organism: Sebastes fasciatus; assembly: GCF_043250625.1. Lineage (NCBI taxonomy): Eukaryota > Metazoa > Chordata > Actinopteri > Perciformes > Sebastidae > Sebastes > Sebastes fasciatus. The sequence continues at coordinate 37,944,317 of NC_133795.1, read as the reverse complement.
GTGTATATGTATTGCATTTATTTTTTATTAATTTTGCATGTATTTCTTTTTATTTCTGTATTTTTGCAGTTTTTACTTATTTTATAATATTTTATATATATATAAAAATACATACATAAATGAATTAAAAAAAATAAAGAAATACATTTGTAAATTTTATAAAAAATAAAAACATAAATAAATAAAAGGGAAAATTAAACAGAAGAGTAAATAAATAAGGGAATTAATACAAAGATCAATAAATAAAGAAGCAAATTAAAATAGAAATATAACTAACCCTATTCATGTCACATTTTATCAATTAATTAATGGCTACATTTATTTTTAATATTATTTTTGCTACATTTAATGACATATTTATTTATTGACTGAGTCATTTATTCATTATTTTTTTTATTTTGGCAGGTTGTGTCCTCCATAGAACCACTAATCTTGCTTCGTGGTACACCCTTCAAGCAGGACATCATGCTACAAAACCTTCTGAAGGTTAGTGAACAACACAGAGTTTGTATTGTAAATCCACTGTTTACTCCCACTGTGTTTTACTTGTTTACACATGCGAGTGATCAACTTGTGATTCAGCGATCTTTGCACGGTGGTCAGAGGATACAGAACGGACCTCAGTGGACCAGAAACACACACACACTTATGAACTGGGTGCACAGTTCAGAGAGAGCTACGCATGCAGTACGTTTTGGAGTCAGTTTAAAGGAGCAGTGTTTTAGCGGCATCTGGCAGTGAGGTTGCAGATTGCAACCAACTAAATACCCCTACGCTCATCCCTCTCTTTCCAAGCGTGTCGGAGAACTATGGTGTCCTTCAGTTACGTAAAGATGCTAAATCCCCTCTCTAGATCCAGTGTTTGGCTATCTAACATCTAACATGCTCACAGCTGACACTTCTCTACAGTGTTTAGCAGCAGATTAAAGCTAAAAACAACACAGCTCCCTGTGACACAGTAACCTACATTTAGCTGAACACATCTTCTGAAGTTTATAGCAGGCACGATCAACTGCTGACACATGCTCGAGGGACTTACTGCTGGAGGTCTGGGTTTGCCCCGGGGCGGCTACCAGGTAACTGCTAGAGATGAGGTGCATGCATGTTCATGTCAACATCAAGAAGAATCATTTTGTCGTCACCTCCGAGACATGAATCCTGGTACAATATTGACAAAATCCCGATAGCCACAGTGCAGTTTGGCTCCAGACAAAGAGGTTATCAAAGGACAAAACACAGCCAGGGATAGTTGGCTTCTGGGGGCCTTTTGAAAGTTGAATATGTGACATGAATCTGAATAAAGCATGCTTCTGTCTCCCAGCTCCCTAACCTCAACCCATCTGAAGTGTCTACAAGCAAAGGCTGCAGAGACAGAAAAACACCACATCAAATATTAAGTGGCCAAGCTGTTTACTGCTCAGAGAGGCCGCGGCACATACCAAAGATGTTTCTAGTGAGAGTTTCTGAAGCAGGAGCGGAGCCCTCGCTGTCTAGTTCAACTGTGGTCACATGATGACACCACTTTGCTAGACCTTGAATTACTATATAATAATTATATAAGACTGCAAAGGAAGCAATTTTATGCAATGCTCAATGTCGTATTGCTTTTTTGAAGAAGCCTTTCAACCCCCTGAGACCCACAATAGAGCCGTTTTTAGTCTTTTTTAGGGAGGTACAGGGAGTCTTTAGGGGGAGATAGCAGGTCAACAGCAGATGTCACATAGAAGTGGCGTACATCATCTGAAAGCTGAAAACATGAAGATTCATTTGAGATGTAGCACTGAGGGTCAAGTTGTTCTTGTCATAAATCAGAAATAATCATGAATTAAGTAATTATTGAAATTAAGTTGTAAGTGTGTAAGAACTTTGAACGTTATGATAGAAGTATCTGATGGTCATCCCCATGCTCTATTATGTCTCATAAGTTGTTGCAGCAATTGTGGGTTGATACCATTTGTTACACAGATTTGGTCCCTCCAAAATACCACATTAAGACACCAAGACCTCGAGGAACACCATAGAAAAAGCCATGCTGTGATTTGGGATCAAAAACTTTTGACATTTGGAGATTTCTGCAAGAATTGCATTTTTTGGCGGTCGGACGGCGAGCACTTCTGTTGTTTAAACTGCTCAGAAATCCCCTTATTGTCAATCTAGCTAGGAAAGCCATCCATCCTCTGAATGCTCTAGGTCTCTAGTTTGTGGCTTTAAAGTTTCATGATGCTGTGATTATCCTAGAGGTCACCACAGGTCATTTATACAGTGAGGTCAATGAAATGTCTCCTATGGGGACTAACATCTTCACACATGAATTCAGTTGGGCTCATTGGATCCACAAGAGTCTCAGCTTTACAGTGATACCCAATTTATGTAATTCAAGACTGTTTCTGGACTGCTTCAAACACACCATTTTAGAATAGGATAAACTAACACATTTATATTGCATTCAAAGAACTGCATGGTTTTGCCCAAAATTGCATGTGATTATCATAAAGTGGGCATGTCTGTAAAGGGGAGACTCGTGGGTACCCATAGAACCCATTTACATTCACATATCTGGAGGTCAGAGGTCAAGGAACCCCTTTGAAAATGGTCATGCCAGTTTTTCCCCGCTAAAATTTAGCCCAACTTTGTAGTGTTATTTAGCCTCCTTCTCGACAAGCTAGCATGACAAGATTGTTACCAAATTCCTCAGGTTTTCCATCTTCATGTGATATCTGTACCTTCACTCTAGCTCTAAAACAAACTGAACCTGCTACAGCATCAGAAAGACAGTAAAGTTGGTCGGGAAGCCCACATTTTTTACAGAGGAGATTTTTATATTTCTGTGGACAGATTTTGTCACCGCATAGCATCACAACCGTGAAAGATGCAGTCACGAAACATTACAGGTGTGTAGTTGAGATCAGAATAAAGGTTGAGTTTAAAGATGGGTGTGATCTGAGCAGGGGGGCCGGAATTAGGGGGGTTAGGAAGCGGGGAATGGGCCATTGTTCCTCCCCACTTTACGTTTCTGGCCTGATTTGACATCACAGCTGGTGTGATCCCATCACAAGATGGTCTCTAGTTAATCATTGCCTTCTTCTTCTTCTTCTTCTTCTGTGTTTCTCTTCTCCATCCCCCTCTTTGGATCTCATTTTTGGCCTTTCCAGTACTCTCTCTCTTTCCTGCTTCCCTTTTTTCTTCTCATCCCTCTTCCTCTCACTCTTCATTTGAATCTTCTTCCTTGCACTTTATCTCTCCTCCATCTGCACTCTACTTTATCCTCATTCTCTCTATCTGTACTTTATCACACTGTCTTTCTCCTCCACCTTTCTTTTCATCCCTGTTCCTCTATCCCACCTTTTCTATTTTGCTCTTTTTTCTTATCTCTCTTATATCTCTTCTTCTCTTACATTTAGTATCTTTCCCTCTCTTGCTCACCCCTCTACCATTCCTGAGAATCCTTTTCCCTCTTCTCTTTTTTTCTTACAATCTTGCTTTTTCCTCCCCCCTTCCCGTCCTTCTCGCTTTCACCCAGTCTATATTTTAGCCCTGAAGGGCGCCACTTTTTAATTATTTTCCTCTATTCCTCCAGATGATGTGCTTCATCATAGCCTGCCCGACCATCTTATGTTGTTTTCTGTTAAATAACCAGCAGGATGAGGGTGAGGGAGCTTCAGCTGCAATTTTGAATTAAATTTTTCCAAACCAATTTTCACAATGAAGTCATTAGCGTCTGCAGAATTACACCTGACTATTAACTTCACTTAATGTTCTTAATGTCCGGCTCGGCGCTCTTCGGCGCCTCAGAACTCCCTGGAGATGAACGCGAGGGATGGGTGAGCGGCATGTGACCTTTTGACCTCAAAGCAATGGATTCTGGGTATTGCCTTGGGGTGAAACAGTGAGGGAGAGGAAATAAAAGAGAGAAAAGGGAAATGTAAGTGTATTGATGTGTGTGTGGGTGTTAGATAGAGAGAACACGGCTGAACAAGGCATTAATACAGTGTGTGTGTGTGTGTGTGTGTGTGTGTGTGTGTGTGTGTGTGTGTGTGTGTGTGTGTGAAAGAGAGAGCGAGTCAACATCTGAGCTCTGTGCCAGATGAAATCAGTGTGTACATGACAGAAAACTGAAAGAAAGACAGAAAGCCTGTGACAGAACAAAAGAGAACGTAGTTAGCATGCAGAGCGTTAACCAGCATGAGAACAAAGCTCCACCTACAGAAACCCAAATGACTTGAAGAAAATGAATAACACAGTTCTCCTAAAATCCTTAAGCAAACTGCTAAAAGATTAAGTTGAAGTTATACTTTGCATGTCCGCTTGTAAGCGAGGGTCCGCACAACGTAAAGTTCGTCATCAGCGGGTGTACGTCTGCATACCGGCAAATATTTGTGACCGTGCTGACCTGTCTGGACCAAGTAGTTTAGCTGTAACTTCGTTTGTTTCAATTTAAAACGTTAACCACATGTTAGGTCTTTTTTATTAATTGTCAATAATTAATAGAACAGTCACTATACAGGGAAAGTAATTTTTTTTGTTTTTCTGAACAACACTCACCCGTGACAACACATCAATCATACCTGACAACAACATACACACAGATAGCCACAATTGTCCACATAAGACAAAACTGATTCTCAATCATGGATACATTAAATTAAAATTGTAGAACATACAGGGAGAGATTCAACAAATAAGTTATCAAGCTTTGATTAAAACAAATCTTGGCAAGCTGCTTAGAGCTATTGTTAGGAAAATAAACAGGTCATAATTATCCCTCTAATATCTATTTTATATTGATGTGAAAACATCTCCTTCAAACAATTGGATTTATTCAAGTTTCTCGCCAAAAACTTAATTGTACAAGATTCCATTTGAGCACATTATGATAACGTTGTAATTTATCTTCACCCAATAGTCCTTTTTCTTGAGCATACTTTGAACGCCTCATAATAATAACTCAATGGCACCTCCGTTAACGTTCGTATCGCCGCTATTTATCCAATCAGGACTGTGCTGCCCACCGGCTGCTAACAGCTAACGTTACTAACTCTCATCCTGCTGATCTCAACACAGATTTGTTGTTCACATTGTCGCATTATCAGGGAAAAAATAGGATGCGTCCCCTCAAGTTTAGTAGCGCCATGCTGTTGAGCGCTTTTTTTCCTTCTAACTGAAACATGATACAGCGTGTGTATGGCGTCATTGTGCAGCGTATGTCGGAAAGCATCGATAAGAGGAATCGATAGTCACGGAGGCATGAGATACCAAGAAAGCGAACAACTACGGTTCTCTATTCCTATCTCTAGCGTTTTCCCTGCCTGCCAAGGTGACGGATGTCCTGACCATTTCACCAATGCCAACAATTTATCCAAATTTGGCGTGTGGCAGGTGCTAATTTCAGACCCTGCCATGGAGCATTATGTGATTTACTCCAAAGAAAACTTTCTTATTGATCTTGTATTCTGACATATTAAGCAAACGATTCCACAGTCCAGGAATCCATCCCATAATCACCCTGAACAGCCAAAGTAGGAGCAAACTTGTGAACACCTAAAAAATAGCGTGAAGCCCCGTATCCCTGAAGCATAATTTAATATGGAGGAGACAGATGCATCATAAAGTTGTTAATAAGTAAGATCTTTACAAATTTACACACACATTATAATAGAATAATTTTCACGGTTCCCAGCAGCAGTGATCAGTAATAACAGGATACAAAGAAAGAAAAGCAGACGACGAGTATGAATACAAGCAACTGAAAGCTGTTAACACAGTACGACTGACAAACAACAAAACACCACATTATGTAGCAATCTATGAGTGCACAGATTGAACATAATGAAACGCTTATGAATAAAATGTGCAGTTACATCCCGCGATAATGAGCAGCAGAAATTATCACAAAAAATTAATTAAAATCAAACATGAAATAAGTGAGAATTCATCAGGAATACATTAACGGTGTGAGAGAAGACGCACTGAGACGAGTGTTTAAAGCACAGATACACGATGTGCAGCGGACATGCAAACATTTTATTTCATTAGCTGGTGTCTTTTCCTGTCAGCTCTCGTCGCTGCTGTGTGTTGTCATAATGCTTGCGTTTTTTTTTTTTATTTGTATTTTAATGTTCTGTGCTGCAACAAATGCAAAAAATAAATGTCCCGGACCGCACCAGCAAGTTTAAATTGAATTCTGCCTCCAAGCCCGGATCCTGAATAAGAGGAGGCAGGACGTCAGAGAAAGGGGAGGGAAGAACTACGGTGGTTGAACAGCTGTTGATATAAATCAATAAATCACACACATACACAATAATACACTTGTCTCTTCATCTATGTTTCCTCGCACACACACACGGTAATAAGTATGAAAGCTACCTGTGTAATTATCTTCCCATTACTGGAGCTTATATAGTGACCGGGATGGACTCTCTCTCTATGTATTTGAATCACTTGGTATTCCATCATGTCAGAATGTTTCCTGGCAATACACACACTCAAATACTGGCTGACCAGAACAGCTGGCGAGACAAAGACATGCAGGTCTATTTTAATTCATGAATCCTCAATTTCTAAATCATTTTGGAGATGAATAATCTCCACCCTCGAGTGCTATCGAGTTCTTTAAAAAAAAAGAAAAAGAAAAAGGTTTTTTTACATTTACAGTAGCTCTTCTACTCATCTGCTCCAAGTTTCTTTTCATCCCTGTGACTGAATTTTCTTGGACGGAACAAACTTCCTCCTCATGAAAGCAGTAACAGTCTTTTCAGTTTGATACGGACTGTATGTTTGATTACAACACAGCTGTTCATCTCCCCAGCTGCTTTTTGTGTTTTTCTGTTGAGGCGTGATGGGGAAATAATCTCAGGGTTCCTTGTTTTGTTCTCGCTGGCCCTCATCACGGCTTGTTTCGTTTGGCAAGTTAACTTCCGGGATCTTTCATCTGTCCTTCAACCCTGTTTTGGAAGCTGATTTGTTCATCTAAGATGATTGCTTTTACATTTTTGTTTGAAATAAAACTAAAGTACGAAAGTGTCACTTGCTTAGCCATCCCCTAGTAGCAGAGAGAGCACAGGTGCAGAATATGTTAGTCTAGTCTGCCTGACTCATTGATCCTTTATCTGACTGAGGTTTGTGGTCAAGCACGTTGCTTAACTCCGCCCACTGAGGATATAGTGTGGGTATAGCCAAATACCACATACTTAAAGCTGCAGTAGGCGAGATTGGAGCAAATATGATTAAAAAAAAATATTTTTACAAAACGGTTGCTATATCGTGACAGTAGTACATGAAACAGGTAACCTGAAAAAAATCATGTGCCTCTGTGTCCTCCGGTGCTCCTGACGGCGTCTGCAAGATTTCACATACCGGAAGAAAACAAGCAGTAAGAGCAGATCTGAGGTCTGCTGTCTATCTGCCGTCTATGAGAGCCGGCTGTGAATCACTCGTGAACTCCAACCAAGCGGTCAAACTAGGCAGCGCTGATCAAATATGAATCAATAGTAAGTTACTTTAAAAGGGACTGTTTGTAACCTTGTAGGCGTATAAATGTAGCGGGTCGGCACACATGCGCGCTCGCATATGCGCGTTCGCGTGTAGCCGCTGTACCCTCCTCCTCTGCCTGCTCGCCTTCACTTAGACAACGCGTGCATTCTCGCTCAGCTCGCTCAGCTCGCTCCACCTCTGGACGTGAACGCGTGCTCACTCCACACTGCAGAAGAGTTAGTTTAGCTCTGAGAATATCTAGTGAATGCAAAGGAGACGTTTGTGCAGAAATAAATGCTGCAGCTCCTCCAGACCAACAGAGGTTTGCCGTGTCTTGTGAAGTGACGGAGCTCTGCAGAGAGTTACGTTGTCTTCTCGTTACCGACCGGGTGCCGGTGTCTCCTCTGCTCTCTCCGGCTGCGGGCGGAGAGAGCAGGGAGACACGCTGGAGAGCCCCGCTGCCTCAGCCTGCACTCAGGCAGGAAAAGCCAACACTAGGATCAGATCTAAATCATGTTCATGGAGAGACCTTCGTCTGGTCAGCTAACATTACTGCCAAGCAGCTGAAATATAGAGTGATATTGTGGTTTTAGCTGACGTGTGTCGCCTCACTGTCTTGAGCGATGCTCATTCAGGTATATTTAGAGCGAGCAAGCGCGAGCCCGACGCTGACTTTCGTTGATTTCACGGCCACAGGTGTCGCTGTTAAGAAGCATTTCTGAAAGTTACAAATAGTCCCTTTAATACCTATTTCTCGCCTCAAATGATAAAGTTTGTGATGCCGCCGCCATTGTGAAATCTGGTGAAGGAACGCCAAGTTCTGGTTACATGACCAGAGCACAGCCAATAGGAACGCTCTCTCTCAATGAAATGACCTGTGATTGGTCAAAGTCTCCCGTCAAAGGCTGGATTTTCTAAAGCCTGAAAACAGAGCCATGAGGAGGTGCAGAAGTCTAGTTTTCTCTCAGAACACTTGAATTACAATATGCTGAAAGATTACTATGGAATTTTTGCCCAATGATGCCAAAAATATACTCCCTACTGCCGCTTTAATAGGCTTCAAATGGTCACTAAAACAGCAACACGTCTCGACCCAAACCCAAAAGTTCTCAGAGAACAAGAAAAAAACATACAATAATAATAAATTAAAATCAGCATGACACTAATGTACCAGTACTAATTTAATAAATCCAAACAGCACCTTTCTAAATGTGTCCTCTGGTGACATCGACCTCTCCGCGGTTTAATATGATGCGACAGCAGGAAAATCTTCCCGCTCCGAGCCGAGCTCCCCCCTCTGCTGACATCTGAGCAGCACCGAGGAGACAGCCCGCGAAGTCAACAGACCGGAGCTGACGACGCCGCGGCAGAAACAGCTCGTTAAGGAGGCTCGTTAAGAGAACCCCTAGTTAAAGGAAACATTTTCAACCCAAAAAACACATAATGAAGTTCAACTGATTAGTCCGATATTATATGATACACACAGAAACTGTGACACGCAACAACAGAGAATCTGTCAAAAGTTTAAGAGTCGAATAACTTAGTGTCTCCGTCTCTGTACTTTAGTTCTTGATCATCTACGATCACAGGATCATTAGCAGGGAGACTCTGACACTTAATACTTTCTTTCATACCAACTTTTTTTTTCTTTTCATAGAAATGTGTCATTGTGTTTTTGTGTGCAGACACTTTGTAAAACACCAGGGACACTTGAACATATTTAAAGCTTTGACTTAGCCGATACAATCGGCGTACTGGAGTTAATGTGTTGATTCAGATGGGTGACAAATGAGACCTCAAGTGTCCTCCTCAAGAATCCTCAAGTGCTCCTCGTCAGAGCTTCTCCAAGTCTGCAGATGGAGGAATGATGCCACATTTACTGACCCAACACACAATTTACTGACTGTGATAGGCCTAAACAAGTTATGGTGGTGTTTATTTAACTTTAAAACAATGCAACCCACTGTAGATTAATACAGCTGCTTCTGCTTGTGCATCTTGGTGGATATTCAGATGTCAGCTGAATGACAAGTTAAAATGTCAAATGTAAATGTGCTGTCTGAGTCTAGGCGATCAAAAAGTTTCCTCAATCTTTCAGTGGAGTGTATAAACAGAAGGATGGTGTTTCCAGTCACTATAAAGTCAGCTGCACAGAGACACAGACAAACACTTTTTTTTTTATAAATATCCAGCATTTTAAAGGTTTAAAGATTCTCTAAATTTGCTTAATATTAGAACATAACAAAACAGTTTGCTCGTTGTGACAAACCAACAGAGAAATATCACCGTACTCAACTCTACAGAGCTTGTTTATCTGCACATTAATATTCTAGTATTATTATGAATATGAAAATATTGTGAATTTGATTGGGGTAATGTAAACAGCAGATACTGTTTGGATATTCTGAATTAGGCCTTATTCTGAATGGAGCATTTTCAGAATAAGTCATGTGTGATCTGCTGATATTCTTCAGGTTTTAGGAGCGTTCTTTGGACGTGTATATGAGTATGAGTCTCAATCAGGGTTTTTACATCAGTTTGTGACACGTGGCCTCCTGTCTGTTTACAGTCAGCGAATAGAGAATAGAGAATAGTGTCTTTTTCAGAATAAGGTAAAAAAATTGAATATTTTGTGCATGTAAATGTAGTCAATGTTGTGAACATCGAGCAGTTGAATATCCAGTAAATGTTTGTCTATTGAATGCATAAAAAGGCTATAATCAATATTTTTTTTATAATAGCAATGTATCAAATGAGTTAGAATCTATGGCCCCGACCATGGCTCTGAAATATCAGTAAGTTAGAATCTATGGCCCCGACCATGGCTCTGAAATATCAGTAAGTTAGAATCCATGGCCCCGACCACGGCTCTGGAATATCAGTAAGTTAGAATCTATGGCCCCGACCATGGCTCTGAAATATCAGTAAGTTAGAATCTATGGCCCCGACCATGGCTCTGAAATATCAGTAAGTTAGAATCTATGACCCAGACCATGGCTCTGGAATATCAGTAAGTTAGAATCTATGGCCCCGACCACGGCTCTGAAATATCAGTGAGTTAGAATCTATGACCCCAAATACGGCTCTGAAATATCCGTAAGTTAGAATCTATGGCCCCGACCATGGCTCTGAAATATCAGTAAGTTAGAATCTATGGCCCTGACCACGGCTCTGGAATATCAGTAAGTTAGAATATATGACCCCAAATACGGCTCTGAAATATCAGTAAGTTAGATTCTATGGCCCCGACCACGGCTCAGGAATATCAGTAAGTTAGAATCTATGGCCTCGACCACGGCTCAGGAATATCAGTAAGTTAGAATCTATGACCCCAAATACGGCTCTGAAATATCAGTAAGTTAGAATCTATGGCCCCGACCACGGCTCAGGAATATCAGTAAGTTAGAATCTATGGCCCCGACCACGGCTCAGGAATATCAGTAAGTTAGAATCTATGGCCTCGACCACGGCTCAGGAATATCAGTAAGTTAGAATCTATGACCCCAAATACGGCTCTGAAATATCAGTAAGTTAGAATCTATGGCCCCGACCACGGCTCAGGAATATCAGTAAGTTAGAATCTATGGCCCCGACCACGGCTCTGAAATATCCGTAAGTTAGAATCTATGGCCCCGACCACGGCTCTGGAATATCAGTAAGTTAGAATCTATGGCCCCGACCACGGCCCTGAAATATCCGTAAGTTAGAATCTATGGCCCCGACCACGGCTCTGAAATATCCGTAAGTTAGAATCTATGGCCCCGACCACGGCCCTGAAATACCAGTAAGTTAGAATCTATGGCCCCGACCATGGTTCTGAAATATCAGTAAGTTTGAATCTATAGCCCGACCATGACTCTGAAATATCAGTAGTTTGTATAAAATGACCACGTGATAACAGATAGAGAATGTGAACGAGGTCGTTTGTTGTGATGAACAAAAAAACAACACCAGAATCTGCAGCTCAACTCGGCTTTACGGAGCTTAATAGCTTTTTTTATGGTTGCATAACCTCTGACTTCACTGTGACCCCCCAACTTTCAAAACCAATCCCTACTTGGCCATCCCTACACACACACACACACACACACAGCCCTTTGATAAAGTGAAGCCGACAGTAATCACATGCACCCAGAAAGGTCAAGGCTTTCCCATTTCCATGAGGAGTCTTTCACTGCCTAAACATATTACTCAGTGGATTAAATTCAATAACCTCACTCCCACACACATATCATTGAGCAATCCATATTAATACCATTCACACCATTATTATAATGACCCCCGCTTTCACATGTATGCATTATTCACAGCTCAACGGCAGGTTGTGTTTCTGCATATTCACATAATTAGAGGCGCTCCGACCTCCAGAGAATGTGCCGAAATTATTCTTGATGACAGAGAGACGAGGAGAATTACTGAGTTACAAGATACGGAGACAACGAGACACCGACAGCAGCCTTCAAATCAGCCTATATACTACCATATACTAATATACTACTATTATCAATAGTCAATAGAGACTTTTGATTACTGCAACCAATCATATCAACCCAATGTCTCCATTATGGTGGAATATTGGAGGAACTTTTCAACTTTTCATCTGGCACCAACATGTATGTTATCTCGACAATTATTGGATGTATTGATTTGACCCCCCCTGACCTTTCAATTATCCATCATTAGTTCAAAATTTCAAAGTTTGTCCGATAGTTTGGTTTACTGAATGACCAATGCAGGCTAATGACATTCCCATCAGCCTCAGCTGGACTTTATGGACTCAAATTTTAGCATGCTAACACCTTAAATTAGCTTTTGCTTTCAATTTGCCATTGCCACAAGTTACAATTGGTCATGTCAAATAACCTACAATTTAGCAAACAAGAATAGTTGGGAAAATTGTACCACGTATATCCAAATACTCACTGAGAAATATCTGTAAAACAAACACTTGCAACCTGAATCACAATATATAAGTGATGTTCCTTTAATCACAACTTGCTGTTGTTCATTTCTTTAAACGCTCACACACACTTGGGGACAAATTCAGAAAAGGATTGCACAGCTTTTGCAAACGCTAAACCTGCACAAAGACCAAAAAAAAAAAAAAAACGTGATTCCCAATGCACCCTTAATTGAGCTGCCAAGCAAATAGCACATATTTAAATGAGGGAATATGCAAACATTTGGTGCAAAATTGCCCCCCCTTTTATGCAAATGAACCTCATTGAAAAAACAGTTCAATTCACAAAGATCAGCGCCGATAGCCACACGCAGTTACAGTGAAGTTATTAACGTCTTCAGAGTTGGTGGGAACTGAAGCACATTTGTAAGGGGTGTCAGCTCAAACTTATTTAATTTGGGATGCAGTGACAGTTAAGTCATGAAAATGACTGACACTTATCGTTTCTGCTGCGGGGGGGATCGCTGCAGATATTTAATAAACTCAAAAAATCTCTCAACTATCTCAAAAAACTCCAAAGAGAATGTAATTCATACATTCCTCATTAATGATTTTTTTTGAAGAAGTTAAATGAACCTGAATCTGACCCGAGCCCGGTCTATGAGTGTGTGTTCCTGCTCAGACTGACTCCTCACAACTGACGCATTTATACCTGCCACATGGATACTTAAAAGACAAAGTGCACTCAGCTGAAAAATGTTACGGGTGTGTTTGCGCTGCGATATCATTAGCGCAATATCTTTTGTGAATTGGACCTTGAGACGTAGCAGCAAGCAGTTGCGAAATGATCAGTGGCCGCAATCCATTCTGTGTGAATCCACCCCTCAGTGTGTCTCTGTCACTATTGCAAACCTGCACACTTTGTTCAATCCGCCTTCACGTCAATCTTTGCTCTGTGATGTCTCTGGTGACAAACCCTGTTGTGTTAAGAACACATTAAAACTAAATTTGACTTGACTTGACCTTCTGCTCCCTGCGTTGACCTTTCAGTGGAGTCCATCCTCCTCTAATCGCGTTACTGAGAGCTGCAGAACAGGAGGCCAGAAGGGGACAGAAACAGCTCAGAGACCATTTTTAAACTCCTGGCACAGTTCACTGTGCCACCACCTTCAGAGCTGCTCTGTACATTTGAAATGTAATTATGCTAATACTTAGGGGTGTAACGATACGTTTTTACAACAATACGATACATTTTCCATGGTTCCGTACAATTCAAGGACGATATTTGGCTCATCCAGAGCAATACGATACGATTCATTGACTTGAAATCTATACAGTAACTTTTTTTGCCCAAAAATGCAATCAGTGTGACTGTGAAATAAATATCTGATACTGGACAGTGCAGGTCAGGATTCCTCAAAATCTTTTTATTTGAAAATAATAAAAAGTGAAACTGCAAGTCCTGCTGATTCAGATCTCAAGATACAAGGCAGTGTAATATTTAACAAAAAATAGAATTAACCAACTTCTATTCAGGTTAAATAAACAGTTAACCTGCTGCTTCTGTCCTCATTTTCAATATAAACGGTAAAGCAATAATACAGAGATCAACCGCTGATAGTGATCAAACAGCTGATAGTGATCAAACAGCTGATAGTGATCAAACAGCTTGGGACAGAATCATTCCTACAAACGCTGTTTAAATAATCTGCTTAAAGTAATCAAGTAGTCCACCTACAGTGTTCATTTGGGGTCTTTCCATACATGAAAACATACGGAAAAACATTTTAAAACTGTTAGACTAACGTTAGTTGAATTTCTGTTTTGTTTTTTACTTTACTCCCGTGATAATTTGCCTCGGCTGGATACGTGAAGCTGATGCTGCGTGCACATTGATGTCATGACGGGAAAAGGAAAGTAATTTTCTCTGAATAAAAAAACGACAGCGTTTCAAATCGATTTTATATCGATATACGTCTCCCGTGAAGGACAACTTGCCGAGCACCTATCGATGTAGTTGGATCGTAGGAATATAAATCGATACATCGCTGTAGTAGATTAATCGTTACACCCCTACTAATAATGAATAAAATGTGTCAATTCACATGTAATTAAGTATCTCAGATGCTCGGTTAGTCCACTGCAGTAATATTTTCCCCTTTCATGAATAAATGTTTATTAGATTAATCTTAACATTTTATAACAACAAGGTGTCAATCCATCAGTAATGGAGAAACTAATGGTGGAGGCATTGTGAATTGTGCCAAAATTGACACAAATTGTTCAATCATTTGTTATATCGAGTCAGAAATATGGTTAAAGCATCTATTTATTTATTTATTACTTTTTTACATAAATTATGAAAATTCATATCATGTTTTTTTCAAAATGCAATACAAGACATCACAGCTCTGGTAAATTTCATTGGCTAAATTGGCTAAATAGCTATATATTCTAGTAAGTTGCTCAAAAGGTTTTCTCCTTCCATCCTACTATAGTGCTGGACCTCTTTGATGAGTCATCACTTTGACGCCTTGGAACATTTTCCATATGACAAAAAGCCTCTTTAACCCACTCACATCTCTAAGGATGCAATAACCTGCTTCAACCTGCTGCTCCCTCTCACCTCCATCAGGACCGCTGGTGGCTCTTTACAGGTGGAATCAATAAGGGATCACACGGCGGCCTGACTGCTGGTTGTCGGTGTATTTTGTGGAGAGAGGACAGCACTTCGTATATCAGAAAACCAACAAACTGGGCATCGGCGCCTCGGTTTGACCTTTCAGCGGAGCCAAGCACTTGTGTGTTTAATCCCTTTATGGAGTGCTGCGGGGGTGAAGGCTAGCAGAGGCATCCTGGAGTGGTGTGAAGTGTGTGAAGTGTGTGAGGAGGACCACAGACCTCCATTATTATGGTTCAGAGCAGAGTGTGGAAAATGGAAATGATGTGGGTTTCACATGAATTAGAGAAAAAGATTTTTTTTGTTAATTACATAAAATCATTAACTTGAATCAATCATTGTCATCTTCAGATTACCACTTCAGAATGGGCTTGGTGCCAGAGACAAGGTAGGAGTAAATTATTGGGAAATGTGTCGAGAAATAATGAATATTGACAGTTTTACCATTTGTCTAGGCATCTGAAAACATTGCACAGAGAAGCAACAGAAGCATAAATAGTCAAACTAATATATAAACTCCAGGCTGTTTTGGTCTACTGTGTCCCTGATAGTTAATGGTAAATAGTAAATACACTTGCATTTATATAGCGCTTTTCTAGTCTTCCAACCACTCAAAGCTCTTTACACTACATGTCAGCATTCACCTGTTCACACACACATTCATACACTGATGGCAGAGGCTGCCATGCAATGGGCCAACTTTGTCCATCAGGATCTATTCTAGATACTTATTCACACAACGATGGCTCAGCCTTCGGGAGCAATTTGGGGTGAAGTGTCTTGCTAAAGGACACATCGACATGTGGTCTGGAGGAGCCGGGGATCGAACCACCGACCTTCCGATTGGTGGACGACCTCACCCGATTCGATTGTTATCAGGCTATTAAATAGGCGTTATCAGTCACCATAGATGTGGGTCATTAGGGGCCTTCTACACCTACTACGTTGTAAAAGTGAAAGTGAAACTTAAAAGCAACACGTTCTATCATGTAAAACTGAATAGAACGTCATGTTTTGAACACAAACTACATCTTCTTTAGGTTTAGGCAAAAAACTTAAACTTCTTTAGGTTAAGGCAACAAAACTACAACTTCTTTAGGTTTAAGCAACAAAACTACAATTTCTTTAGGTTTAGGCAACAAACATAAAGCTTCCTGAGGTTTAGGCAACAAAACTACAACTTATTTAGGTTTAGGCAACAAACAAAAAAAACCACTTAGTTAAGTTTAGGGGATAATATCGTGTTTTGGGTTAAAATAACTATGAACACAAAGACAACTACACATTTTTGGTTTCACACGGGATGCAAACTGGCCTCTTGGGTGAAAACACTGTGTTTTGTGTCCCATCCATCATCCCCGACATCCATCCACCCTTTATGGAGTTCCAGGCTGTCTATTGTACAACGCCTGACTTCCGCTTCTGCTCCTATCATAATTACTACGGTCACTAGAGGTAGCTTTCAACTTCTTTCGGTGATCTATCATGTGAATAGATGATAAAACCTACTAGAGGGTGTAGAAGGCCCCCTACTGACCCACATCAATGGTTGCTTATAGCGACTGATAACGCCTATTTAACAGCCAAACAACAGTCTAATCAGCTGACGACCTGCTCCGCCTCTGAGCCACAGCCGCCCTAATGAAGACATTAATCGATGATATTCATACAGTAAGAGCTTCAAAGTTTATAAGGAGAGTGTCGTTTAGGTATATTTTTCTTTATTGTTTGTTTTGGCAGCATCGCGTCTTCAGTTCACTTCCCAGAATGCCACGGCGCTGCTTTAATCAAACAGCATCTCCTTCAGTGTAAATACTGTTGCTGTGTGCCACGCTGGCTGACAGCCTGAACTATCTTTCATGTATTTTAAATTGAAATGCCACAACAAGGATTTAGGTTTCATATCAAGTAAAAGGCTGCCGGTAAAAGCTTTTGAATGAAATACAATGTGCCTTTGCCAGGACAGGAGATAAACACTGACGACGTCCCCCCCACCCCCTCAGTTTCCGAATACTGAATGTGTACAGGGCTGGTTGTAGCTGCCTTGACAGAGAGGAACAAGATGGAAAATAAAAAAATAAAAATGGTTCTCCTTTCAGCTAGAAAGTGTGAAGAATGGCCGGCGACATCGTCTTTGACAGACGGGACTTTTGTGTTACATGACAACAACACAGTGTGTACACGCCGATGTTTAAAAGAACAGTAGAGCTGGGAGGAATACACACACACACACACACACATACAGCTGATGCTCAGAGCTGAAGAGGAGGAAAGATTCAGAAAAAGGAAGCAGAAATCATTAAGGTGACATATTGTGTGTTCGTAAGTGATTCTGCTCTGCAATCGCCTGTTTCTAGTTTTGATAGAAAGACATTTTCTGCAGCTACTGATGTTAAATGGTCTTCCATGATTGGAGTCAGATTTAACCTTCAAAATACACATACAACACTGCTCAGCGTGAAACATGAGCTCATTTGCTGTAAGTGGAAAATACTGCATAAAAGAATAAAAGAAACCGAGCCACGGCTGTATTTAACAAAAAAAAAAATACAAATGTACAAAATTACACATGCATAAAATGTTGTATCTTGCAAATATAATTACGATCATTCCAAACCTATTTGTGCGTCTCTTTGGGGGGTTTCATATTTAACACGCAGATCCTCTGAGCTTCAGCAACTGAAGTCTTTTCTACACGTTCCTTGATGCTTTGAATGGGATTCACATTCATACTGCTCCACAGTAACTAAGTCATTTTATTAAACAAGAGTAAAATCTTAAAGCCCTACTAGCGGCCCCTGGTTTTACATGAGATTTATAAGATGCAAAACGTTTTCACATTACACGTCGATCTATCAAGAATGTAGATTTGCATGCTGTTTTTTGACCACGTCTTTGCCAGATGACGTTAGCCACGTTCAGCTCTTTGGCCGGACCGCAGAGGGCCAGCCCTACAAACACAACAGTCCGTCACTGACTGAGTGATGAAGTTACACGATTGGTCAGCAGGGTGTTGGAGTTTCTTGATTGGCCATTGCTCTTTCAAAATCAAAAGGCGGGAACAGTCCTTTGTTTACGTTTTCATGGGGGGGGGGGGGTGTCAGCGGATCCACTGACCGGCGCGAGTGCTCCTCAATCGGCACATTTCCACCTGATCCAGGTTGTTGTTTCCTGTTTGAAATGGCGAGCAGAAAAACCAGAGACCAATCACATGCTTTCAACGATAGGGTACGTCACCGCTTGAACGGCCAGTTGAGTGGAGCAGCACGTCCCCCAGTGTCCTCGCCGGACCTGGTGGACATGTACCGCTGGATTTAACCAACCCAGTCTCACAGGAAGGCGTATAAATACCGCGACACTACACGGCTGTGTGTCATGAGCACGCATTGGAGCCCTTCGGCGTGTCATTTGTACGCCATGCACGCAAACGTCCACACTTAGTTAGGGTAAGGGAAACCGTCATGTTGGGCTTAAAATAAGTATGTAATCTAAGTAAAACACATATGGAAATTACTACGGAAAACACGTCACTAACGTAACTTACAAAACAAAACATCAGTCAACAACGGTCTCAAACTTTTGGCGTACAAAAGACATGTGGAAATCAAGAAAGACAGGTGTGTCTAAAAAGAACTCCTGTCACTCATTCAGCACATTTGTGTTGGATGTGGTTAAACCGAGGGTCTGCTGATGGTTTGAGCCTGATTGAACTGTCACACTATTTTACACACACACACACACACACACACACACACACACACACACACTCGTGTAGGCCCACATTAACACCTATGAGCCTTGGTCATAATTATCCCGTGTGAGGAGGTGAGCCCACGTCTGGATATGAGCTGTGATTTGTGAGGCTGTTTTCAATGCAGGAGGCAGCAGGAACAGATTAAACTATAACTCAGTCCTCCGGGGCGCAGCGCAGATATGCATGAGGCATGGAGGCTGCAAACACACACATCACACAAGATTACACACACACACACACGAACACACACACACAAACACACAGGCTGCATCAGATTTCTGCTAATGGTCGACCAACTGCACCTGAGTTAATTCAGTCTGAGGACTTCTTTCTTTCCTTGTGTCCCTCCTTTCTTTTTTTCATCACACATGCTAGTGCAATGTATAAATCATAGCAGTCTAAGTGCAGCGCAGGCAAAGCTTAATTTAACAACTGAGTGCATTACGTTGTGTAATCGGTCATTGATTAACATGATGCATTCACACACATGTTAACAACGTAGTTATGTCTGCATAGAGATGAACGATACAAGGACACAAACAGTAAAGGTGCCGTCGAATACACTCACAAAAATCATGGACCGGTGACGTCCTGTAGTTCTTCACAATAGAAAACAGAGTAGAACTACTGAGTTTTCAGGGATACAAACAAACATTGGAGCAGATTTGTACCGAAGGAAGACTAACTTAATCTGATCAGAGTAATTCAGAGCATCCTTTGCTTCTTCACTGAGCCATTTCTTCCTCTTATTTCACCTCCTCTTTTCAATTATCCCTTCATCTCCTGCACTCACTCACTCACATGGCAACAGATTGCTGGGAAAATGCAGCTTGTGTTGCAATTCATTGACATGAGGAATATAAAAAAACACACATCTGAAATGGTCCCAAAACTGAGCGCTGCTGACTCAACGAAGATGATTCAAATCATGAGCCGAGGAGTCCAAGGGTTCACTCGCATTTCTGCATTTTTTTTTTCCGCTATCCCCGATTATACTCAGAACCAGGGTCGCCTTAATATGACTTGAGGCCCCCCGAGGCTACTGACGTTCTGGAGGCCCTTCCTTATATGCCACAGCAGCTGAAAGAAGCCTGAAATAGTCAAACACGCCAAGACAATACCAAAGGGCATAATGAAGTGTAATCCATTCATCCATTCTATTTTGAAAGCAATGTATATATCACTGCCCCATCTAGATGACTATATCTGACGTTTGAGTGTTCCATTAAATTAATAAATGTGTTAATTCACACATCAGCATTTTCTCCCTTTGCCAGCTGTCCTTCCTGCATTTGGCAGCTGCAACTGTGTTACTTTTAGTCTGGATTATGTGTTTAACTTCTTCGTATTCTAATATTATAGTTCGCGCTTGGTTTGTAGCTGTAATATGCCGCCCTGCTGACAGTAGACTTGTCCATGTTTGTGATTGGTCATATGCTGCAAAACACCGCCCCTTTTATCTGAATGCACTCCGAGTTTTCATACATTTTATTTATTTATTTTTATTGTTATTTTTATTTCCTTGTATTTTATTTATATTTTATTATCTTACCCATTAGGGCAAATCAGCAAAACATGCCATGATAAACATCGTAGACATCCCCATATTAATATCCTCACGTGAGCATTTAGCTCAAAGTATTGCTGTGCCTAAATACAGCCTCGAAGAGACGTTTTATTGCTGACGTGTGCATTTGTTTTTCCACAGTGTCCTTTCAAAACCTCCACTGGCCTTTGACCTCTCCTGATTTAGAGCTAAAATAAACCTCGCCGGTCTGAATCCTTCCTCACACAGCTGTCAAGGCTGCTATCGCTCTGCTTCTACTTGTTGCCAAGGTCTGCAGAGAGATGTGTCATATGTTAAGATTGGACAATTGTTGAGCAACCAGCCATAAATAAGCGTTTAGTGTGAGTCAGCAGACGTGGGCCGCTGCAGCAGACCTTCCCTTTATGGCTGAAAGCATTTTATCAAATCTCAAGGCCTCGGTGTGCTTCAGACTAAGTGCTTGTCACATCGTTTTGATTCTTTTATGGACTTCTCGACCGTGTTTTTCTTGAGGTTCGTAGATCTTTGTTGAGATTCATTCAAACATAGACGAGAAGTCCTCAGAAAAAAATGTACATTTGAATGCAATTCCATGACAACTGGGCAAACTCCATCTGCTGAGGAAAGATCACGTGATATGTCAGCCCAGTCGCCAGGAAAAAATGTTGCATCGGACGTTTCTGCAAACGAGCCATGAGTTGCGTCGATGTGCGACCGCTGGGCCGTGTGTGTGTGTGCAGCGCTCTGCTTTAGAGGACGCCATTAGGATCAGGATCTCGCGGGAGCAGGAAGTTATGACTTTACAAGTGGTCAAAAACTAAACTGTAGTGAAAACCAGAAGGATGGAGTCAACAAAAGAAGATTAAAGCAGGTCATGACCCTTTCACCGGCTGCACAGTCAGAAATCTAAATGTAAATTTTTGGCACAAAAGCGATTCTCCAGAGTCCGACATCAGAACTGCGTCCATAGCAACGGTCAGCTATAAAGAAATAACACACTGTAGAATGCAGTGATTGACCAATCGGTATTGAGTATTCAACACAGCCGTATTGATCCCCGGGGGAAATTACAGTTGTTCCATTTTAGAATAAAGACATATATAAAGATAGAGAAGTTATAAGAATAAAGATGAAATGTAAATATGTGTGCATTATCAAAAATAAATGCAAATATAAAGTTAACTATCAAATAAAATCACATATACTTGAGTGAAGGGAACATCGGATTACTGCATACCATTTAATTTTTTTAATGAATAAATTTGTACATTTAAACATTTTTAATTAATACAAAAATTGTAAGTTCCATGTTCTGTCATCTGTTATTCCATTACTTTTCCTGTTGTTTTAGATTTTTGCCGTGGTGTCGTTTCAGTATCGGTATCGAGATATTTAAGCAGCGTATCGTATCGAAGTCAGAATTTTGGTATCGTGACAACACTAGTTGTTATGGTTGTTACGTTACATTAGTATGTTGTTACGTTATTATTTGAACTCAAACCATGTTGTTTTTCCTAACCTTAACCAAGTAGTGTTGTTGCCTAAACCTAACCAATCGTTACACAACGTTAACCACGTGGCATTGTGCTTTTCTGCAATATGAAACATATTTTTGGTTCAGAAACGTCACCGTTCAACGTATCCCTGGTTTAAAGAAACGTCCAATGCCAACGTTTTTTCCTGGCGACCGAGCTGACATATCACGTGATCTTCATCAGCAGATGGAGTTTGCCCAGTTGTCATGGAATTGCATTCAAATGTAAATTTTTCTGAGGACTTCTCATCTATGTTTGAATGAATCTCAATAAAGAAAAATGATGCGACAAGCACTTATTCTGAAGCACACTGAGGCCTTGTTGTGTGACTCTTGTCTCAAATATATGGTTGTTTTTAGGTTACTTGTCCCTGCATTTGTTTTTGTTCTTTGCTTTTGCTGCTGAGACACTTCACTTTACCTGTGTAGGATGAAAACAGTTTGATATATGTAGCGCTTTATGCACCTTTTTATAAAGGTAGCGCCCTGTGTTCGTAAAACTTAATTCCCAGGTTTGGCTTTAGTTAAACCCGTTGTTGCTTTATTTTAATAACCCATAATTATTTCTTCCCTATTTCTTATATGCGACCGCACTGTGGTTATGTTTATACCTGATAAACATTACATAACAAATATGTCCCCAACAATTTACTCAATTTATTAACTAAAAGGGAATGATATCAAAAATATGTAAAATAAAAAAGGTTCACAATACTCTCAATAATAGTATACCAAGAAAATAGTACTTTGACCTTTCACAGAGATAAACAAGTCAGTATTAACCCAAGTCAATCTTCTATGTTCCTTTAACCTTCTGGGGTCACTAGCATATATGTCACCCTTTAATGTACTTGGTCTAGCCCAAAATAACATAAAGCAGTACCAAAGGATATGCAATGAACTCTTATGGTTTCATTTACTTTCACCAAAAATAACCTGGTGGGCCCACACACACACACACACAGACACACACACACACACACACACACACACACACTCTCTCACACACACACACACACACACACACAAGCCGGCAATAAGAAAAGGACCATTAATGAAAACAACCCCTGTTGCAGGCCTGGTCGATGCTTGGGAACATGATGGCCAAAAACAGTCGAGACCGTTTCATTCTAGCAGAGCCAAATAAAAGCTGAGTACTCACGTTAGCGTAGCAGAGTTTGTATCACAGAGTCCTAATGTTGCACCTCCAAGCATGGTGCAAAAAGCTAGAAAGCTGACCGTGGCCGTCCGATGGGTAAAACCTTCTTTCTCCCGCGTTGCCAGAGGAGCTACCAGGCTTTTATCCAGGTCACATAGAGCGCTATCTGGGCAGTCCAGAGTGTCCTTTGGCGGTAGTTAGCTTGGCTAGTTAGCTAGAAAGGCTGATAGCTGACCGTGGCAGTGCAACAGGTGAAACCTTCTTTCTCCCACGTTGCCAGAGAAGCTACCTGGCTTTATCCAGGTCACCTGGAGCGCTACCTGGGCAGTCCAGAGTGACCTTTGGCGGTAGTTAGCTAGGCTAGTTAGCTTGGCTAGTAAGCTAGAAAGGCTAACGGCGTTGATAGACACTTAACTACTCGCAAAGTATACATTCGGCGTTTCACTGGCTTGCAGTCCTAGGCTCTACTTTCTACAGCACTATGACTTACAAACACACTTTAAACCATAAATCTCTAATTACTACATCTCTTTTCGTTCCACTCGCTTCTCTCCAACCTCTCCGTTGCGCCGCTCCCTCACTTCTCTCGCTTGACCACCCGCTCCTCGCTAGTCCGCCCCACAGCCAATCACAACCAGGTAAAGTGACCTGACACATAAACAACCAATTACATGTAATATAATTAAACAATATAGGTTGTACTCAAAGTAAACCACATGCTCACCAAGTACACTGCAACCAACCTATTTAAAGTGACACAACATACTGTATGTGTATATTGAACTGAACATGTAAATATTAACCAAAACATATTTATTCTGAGCAGAACCACCAGGAAACTGGTAGACCAGGAAACCAGCCACCATGGCACTCAGGGGCAGAACAAATTGCCCTGGGGCTACATATATTTTTAATTATACATCATTTTGGAGTTTTGTTGATGAGGGAAACTATACGACCAGATAATCAATTATCAGTGTCCAGGCAGCGATATAGTACGTTTTTTTCTTCAATTACATTCAATATTAAACCACATCTGATACTATTCAGCATGTTTATTCTTTCAGACAGACCTTCCTCCCTCCCATCCTTCCTTCTGTCCTTTCCTTGCTTACTCTCCTCCCTTAATTAATCCACTCATTTGCTCCCCCCTCTGTGCAGTGAGAGGAAACTAACCTGATTAAATCACTATCCTCCCTTCAATTTCTATCTTCCCTGCATTCATTCATTCCTTCGCTATAAATGAGGATATTGACAACCCGCAGAAAAGGTTAATTCAACCAAATTGAAGGAAGTTTTTTCCCCCGTCTTTCCTGCCTTCTTTCAGTCATTCAATCAATTAAACTGACACAGCAAACGACTCTAATGATTATGTCCTCGTGAAGAGCTCTTACTGGAAATTGGCTTTCTGACGCTATTTCTATTTCTGACTCGGGATGACGCTCACTCCTGAGAGTCTTTGATTAAACAAAGCAGAAGAATGTAATCAAAAGTGCCTGAAACACTCAAGTCACACACGCACACACCATAATCTACCTCTCCATGTCCTATATTGAATTACATGGCAGATAAAGCATTCATGAACATGAGATTAGCACTTGTGAGAGAATTCATTTAGCTCTGCGCTGTCTTGTTGTGTAAAACTAAATACCCATCGGGTGCCTGAAGGGTTTTTGTCATTTAATATTCAACATGGTAATCCTGGAATGTTATTGGATTTTGAGGGGTTTATTTCAGGTATAAAGCAGGTCAGGAGATTATTACGACTATAATTGTTTTAACTTACATTAATATTAGTGGAATACAGTAGAAACCGCTCATAGTGATCACGTCTGTCCGGGTCAAATTGATCACTATAAGTGGATGATTATTATATCCAAATTTTTGTTGTTGTGCATCATTTCTAATGCAGATCAATTGACATTTGTATATTTATTACATGAATACAAAGTAATGAAGCGGACCGCTTGGCTTTACTGGCTCGCAGCCGATTCTTCTTCCTTTTCCGTCACCGAAGGGGGAGGCATTGTTGTTTTTAGCCGGCTCTGCATGCAGAACGGTGCCCCTTTTCCCGGGGCTCCTCGCTTTCTTACCCGGTAGCGGCGTGGAGGGGAAACGGGCGCTGGTCTGCGTGTGTGCCGCGGAGCCGGTGGAGGATCCGCAATGTTTCACTTAGAGAGCGATACGTGACCAGACGTCATCAATCCACTTGACGAGAGCGGCTTCGACCACGGTTGCTTTCCTCGTACACATTCATTTTTCATTTAGAGAAAACTACCTTAATTTTCTTGTTATGATATCAATGTGCACGCAGCATCAGCCTCAAAATGTTTTTCCAGATGTTTTCATGTATGAAAAGACCCAAAATTCACTACTTGATTACTATAATTTAAACAGCGTTTATATAGGAATGATTCTGTCCCAAGTTTTTTGATCCATGTAAGCGGTTTATTACGGTAACCGTGATCACAATGAGCCGTTTCCACTGTATTAATTTTCATAGCCATGGAAACAGACTAGTAGGAATATTGTGTTTTTCAGATTAAGGACAAAAAAAACGTAATATTTTGTGCATGTAAACGTGGTCACTGACTCTTCCACATCATGATGACCTATAGTTTTATTGTATATACAGCTAACTTTGTGCTTCTCTTTGCACTCTTCCCTGCTTTGCTGCCTCCTCACTGTTTCCATCAAAACAGCTAATAAAACACTTTGGTGGATGGTGGTCTCCTTAGGGACAAGATATTATTCATTCACACGAGACAAAAGCAAAAATATATAGAGAGAGGGAATACACATGAAGAGTTGATGTTTTGCTGACCAGCATATTTCCACTTTGGGGATTGAGAAGGCAATCTTTACAAAATTAGAAAAACAACTTCGGTTATCGTTTTTTCTTATGTGTATGAGAGTCCACTCCCTGAGGTTTTAGTTTAATATAATGAGAAGCCATTTATTCTCCAGTGAGCAGGCTGAGACTTTAACACTGAGGGGAAGTAAAGTTAGTGACCGCTGTCCAGTTGCTCTTTAGCAATGCACTTAGGTCCTGTCTACACAGATACAGGTATTTTTAAAAACAAATATTTTCCTCTACGTTCTGGCCTCTCATCCACACGCAAACAGAGTTTTCACAAAACACAGGACTTTCACCCTGGAGACTTGTGTTCGCATTCCGTGTAAAACCAACAACATGGTTATTAAAAATGTATAAAAATGTTCTTCCCAAAACTTAACCAAGTGTTTTTTGCTTGTCTAAACCTAAAGAAGTTGTAGTTTCGTTGCCTAAACCTAAAGAAGTTGTAGTTTCGTTGCCTAAACCCAAAGAAGTTGTAGTTTCGTTGCCTAAACCTAAAGAAGTTGTATTTTTTTTTGTTGCCTAACCCTAAAGAAGTTGTATTTTTTTTGCCTAAACCTAAAGAAGTTGTAGTTTTTTTTGTTAGCCTAAACCTAAATAAGTTTAATGGCCTGATAACAGTGTCACTGTATAAACAGCATGGTATCTCCAGTATCAGTGCTGTGCGTGGACTTTTAACGTGACTATGTTTTCACGTAGTGTACTAAATGTTTCAGCACGAATATATGTCCCGTTGCAAACTTGACACCTTTGAAAAAGTCCCAATAAACTACTGGAAAGGTGCAGACAAACCCGGGGGGTTGCAGAGGCTGTGGAAGGGGTGGCTGGATGAGAGGAGCAGGTTTTGGGTTGAATGGACAGATGATAGACGGAGGAAACCGAAGCCAAAACATTTGGCAGCAGTTGAGCTGCCAGTATCGACAGGGCAAAGTTTTATGGGATGAGGTGCATCACTAACGCAGCCTCGTGGAGAAGCACACAGACAGCCACCGAAATGAATTAACAACAAATAATGAGGCTGGTTGACAATTATCATCATTTACATCCTCGCTCTTCTTAATGAGCCAATGTTAGTTAGTGTGAGCTAAATGTCAGAGAAACGCCAGGAAATCCAGTTCTCTCCAGATTGTTTCTGCACTGCGTTTCCCAGGGATCAGCTGTCAATCAAACTGTGTGGGTGGGAGGCTCGTTGGTGGCCGGTGTCACTTCACTATGGACTGAAAAAAATCTATTTAGCAAATTTAACAATGAACATGAGGCAGCCTGTGAATAATGACAGTGTAAACAACTGTTTGGATTTTAGGACAGATTTGTTTCATTCTTTGGTCCTGTTGTCTGGGGATTATAGTTGTATTTATCACAGATTTTAGTAGATTTATCATGTATCTTTTGATATTTTGTAATGATACATTGCTGATGTGTTCTGAGTTTTGTTGCCTAAACCTAAAGAAGTTGTAGTTTTGATGCCTAAACTTAAAGAAGTTGTAGTTTTGTTGCCTTAACCTAAAGAAGTTGTAGTTTTGTTGCCTAAACCAATGAAGTTATAGTTTTGTTGCCTAAACCTAATGAAGTTATAGTTTTGTTGCCTAAACTTAAAGAAGCCTTTTTGTTTATGTTCAAAACGTGACTTCTCATTCAGTTTTACATGTTAGAATGTGTTGCTTTTAAGTTTCGCTTTCACTTTTACAACGTAGTAGGCATAATAGGCCCCTAATGACCCACATCTATGGTGCTTATAGCGACTGATAACACCTATTTAATAGCCTGATAACAGTTGAATCGGGTGTCAAAATGCTCAACAAATGTATATACATACTATAGTACAGTTCATACATGAGTATATAAACAACTGTAAATATACACAACTAGTAAAATAGCTAATATAACAATAAACAAAAACATAATGGCAATAAAGTACATAGAGCAACAGAAAAGGGCCGCTGTTACTACAACTTATTTTTTTTTTTTTTCTTTAAAACAAACTTGACATATTTGTATTCTGTGTAATGAAACGAGAGGAAAGCCATCAAAGCTGCCTGAAGCTAAACGGCCACTATATGATATTCTGTATGAAACCATGTTGATTTTGCTGAATATAATTTACACATTGACACCAGTTTATACACTGGTAAAGGGAGTTCAGGACATGATGGAGAACATTACATTTGCAGCTGTCTGTGAATACACGTGCCTATGTAGTGTTTCATCTCTCTTCGTTTTCTTTGTCATTTTAAACTGTTGTGCGTTTATCAATATATTTATATACAAGCTGGCTTTGGTCAAACAGAATATATTATGGTATTTTATTTTATTACATTTTATACTTTGGACGTTTTCATTTAATTAAAGTATAATATTTTCATTTCCATTGTTATTGTTTTGGGGGAGTGGGTTAAATCATGTGGAACAGCGGAGTTTCCAGCTGAATAGCTGGTTATCTAAAAAACAACACAACAGTCGGCGCCAACAGTGTTGTTAAATGGAAATTAGCCAACGATGATGTTATTAATGCAAATAACCTATAATGCCTAGGGAGTGTAATTACACCACACACACATTGACCGATTATTTCAGGTTCTACATGATTCTACGTTACAAAGACACAGGACTGATATGCATGTGAATTTGTGCATGTCTGTGTATATGTGTGTGTGTGTGTGGAAGGGTGATATTAATTAGCTGGTTATCAGTGAAGCAGCAGAAGGTCAGAGCAGAGCAGGTAACGGAGCTGAACACGTGTGTCCTTAGAGGCTGCACAGTCCACAGAGCTGCTGGGAAATGAGCCTGAACCAATCAGTGTTTCTTCTGACATATGCTCCCTGAAACACTCGTTAACAACAGCTTCCAACTCTCTCTGGCGCTCCATCTTTTTCCTTCCTTCCTTCTCTTCCTGAGAGGTGGTGAGCTACCACAGAGGGAGTACTTCACTCAGGTGAAGCTTAACCTCTTTTACCAATCCATCACTTCCATCATCGTTCTGTCCTTCTCTGCACCTCCTTCTTTCCTCCCCATCCATCCCCTTCCCTTTCTTCTCTACCTCCCATCCTGTTATCCTTTAGTTTTTTTCCTCCCCCTTCTCTCAATCTTCCTCCTCCGCTCACCTCCTCTCCGTCCTTCCTTTTTCCTCACGCTACCTCTCCTTCCTCCCTCCCTACATCCTTTCATCCCTCTATCTTGCAGGTCATGTATGAGGTTGTTTGACTAATCTTTGAATGGCTTAGTAACATTTTCATGAAAATTTCACCTCGGCTGCATCTATAATTCAACACCAGCCTTGCTTTATCAGTCATTAGACACACTCGTGCAAACACACACACTCAAATCTCTACCGGCTCTCCTCCTCTGCACCCCTCGTTCACCTTTTCTCCTGCTCTTCTTCTCTGCCTTTCATCAGTATCCTTTTCTCTTGTCCCTGCTCTCTTCTTTTTTCCTACTTTCACCCTTTCTTCTACCTCCTTTGATCTCTCCTCCCCTCCTTTCCTTTTCCCTCCTGTATTTATTCACCTCCTCTCTTCTCTACTTCTCCCTTGCTTCTCTTTCCTTATCTCCTTTTTCTTCCTCCCGCCCTCCATCTGCTTTCCGGGATCACTCGCTTCTATTTTAAAGCTTTAATTCTCTCTAAAACTTCAGTCTAAACTCAGACTTTTGTGCTGTTCAGTCCCGTGCACATTGAGTAGTGGGAACAACAACATTTTATCATTCTGCACATATGTAACCACCATGGTTTTCAGAGGGGCCATTGAGTTATTATTATGAGACGTTCACGGTCTGCTCAGCAAAATGACAGATGGGGGAAGGTAAATTACAACGTTATCATGATGTGTTCAAATGTAATCTCGTAAAATTAAGTTTTTGGTGAGAAACTTGAATAAATCCAGTTGTTTATGGGATATGTTTTCACATTAATATGAAATAGATATTAGAGAGGGAATTATGACCTGTTTAACTTTCTAATAACTTACCAAGATTTTTTGAAGAGAAGAGTTTTTTAATCAAAGCAAATATTTAAATAATCATAATCATTTAAATTGTGTGTTTTTATGCAAATAACCATTATAGATGACAATAACAAAGTACAGTACATTACTATGTACAGTATCCTCCCTCCCTCAAAAAACAAGGCTCCCCCAGAAGCTACAGTGTAATTCCAACACTGTAATTCACCATGTATATAATGTTTTTTGTGTAAAAAACATCGAACATGGGCGCCTGGGTTAGCTCAGTTGGTAGAGCGGGCGTCCATGTATTAAGGCTTGGTCCTGACCGCGGCGGCCCGGGTTCGAATCCGGCCTGTGGCCCTTTCCGCATCCACTCTCTCTCTCTCCCCCCTTTCAAGACTCTATCCACTGTCCTGTCATAAAAATGGAAAATGCCCCCAAAAAAATAACTTTAAAAAAAAAAAAAAAAAAAAAAACATCGAACATTGAATGACTTCAGATCTTAAAGGTTATTCCTTCATTTAGCGCAGAGATTTCAAAAGTGGCAGATAGAATTTGAGTGGCAGATAAAAAAAAATACTTGTCTACCACAGTAGCAGGAAGTGAAAAAAGTTACTTTCAGACCCTGATGAAAACCTTTTATTTTTATGTTAATAAAATGTACCCAAATTCACAAATATGTTGGATATTACTACTGACATTCCTGTAATATTACGTCACAACGTCTGCTGTATCAGCCGTGTGTTTACTACATGTTTATTTGCATATAAAGCGGGGAAGTGAGATCGGGTCACAAGTGGTCGCTGGAGACACATGTAGAGACATGTGGAGACGCATTCTAATGCCAGGTGTGAACAGACGTACATAAAGCTGTCCACTTGTGTACGGACCACTCAGGACGCATGTTAATGCCAGGTCTGAACAGGGCCAAACAAACTAAAGGTTTGAAAAACGCCCTGCGATGTTATCTCAGTCACACTAACAAAGCCTGAATATAAAGTGAACTGGCGGCTACATTAAGTGAAATAAATTCTAAATAAGACAGTACAGATGGAGAGAGGTATAAAGAGAGAGAAGAGAGAGAGACAGAGAGGGGATGAAAGACAGAAAGAAAGCAGATGATGGACAGAGAGAGAGAGAGAAAGAGGAGGAGGAGGGGAGGTTTCCATATGTTTCTGTCTTTCTGCTGAATCAGGGAGGTGGCTGAGTTTCTAAATGTCATGACTCCTCTCGACTCCTGACTGCACACACGCACACGCACACACACACACACACACACACACACAGAGGAGGGCTGTGAATGTTGGAGCGGAGAGAGAGAGCACAGGCAATTTGCATTAATGTGAGTTTAGTTGAAATTGTTGGCAAAGCCAGAGAGAGATGAAGAACAGAGGAGAGCGCAGAGCGAGAGAGATGCTGACAAAGACAGTGAACGAGCAGTCATCCAAGTCCATCAGCAGTCAGTCAGTCAGTCAGTCAGGAGGCTGCACAGAAGCATATTCATGAGCTCTGTTATCAGGAAATCAAACTCCGGAGACAAACAAGCAAACACAAAAAGAAACAGCATTGTGAAAAAGGAAGCTGCTAGTTTCTGGCATCGTTACGTTTTGTTGTCAGTGAAACATCCACCATTAAATGCACCACCAGAGTGTTTTTACAACAGTCCCTGAATGCAACTGTGTTTTCATGGAACATAAAATAACTGCATCACAACATTTCTTCATTTTCAAAGTCGACTGAATAAAACCAACGAAGGACATGGTAAACTTAGCCTAAAGCTAAAGCTACGTTCACTCTACACGACTTTCAAAGTCGCCAGATCTCTGCTCTGTTCACACAACTTGCCGTCTTGTAATAAGCAGTCTTGAAGTCGTTGCGGTTTTCACACAGATTTGATCTGGGGCTTTTGTTGGAGAGCTCCAAAAACTGTCTGGGGGGTGGAAAATCAGGGCTTAAGTGGTGCAGTGTGAACTAGACATAATGAGCTATACGACTCACAATGGCAAACAAAAACATGTGAGCTGGCGAGCCGCAGCTCTGGAGATCAGCTCTTCAGTCGAGAAATCAAGTTGAAGTAGTGGGCGTATACACAGGATTTAAAACTAATGCAGAGGTGGAAGTTGTTTTACTTTAGTAAAAGTAGTAATATCACTGTGAAAATACTCTAGATACACAGCAGTCCAGTCACTTCCACCCTGCAGTGAGGCACACAGCTTTTCTAATTAAAGACTGGTATCAGATAGGTACTCGGTATCGGCCGATACCCAAAGAGCAGGTATCGCTATCGGGACTGAAAAGTGGGATCGGTGCATCCCTAAATTGGATTTCCAGAAGATGCACTATTGTGATATAATATAGATATCATAATATATGAAATTACATAAACGTGAGAGATCATCCTCATCATCATCATCATCATCCAAATCACCCAGTTTTAGTAATCAGTAAACCAGTCAGGCATGACCTCACTGACACCAGACATGTTCGCGTGCCACACCTCCAGCACCAGCTATGTCCACATAGCTACTGTGTGTGTGTGTGTGTGTGTGTATGCGTGTGTGCGTATGTGTGTGTGTGTGTGTGTGTGTGTTTCTGGTGTAAGTGTAAGTGTGAGTCTCTCTGGGCAGCGAATGTGGAGCATATGTGTGTGTGAGTGTGTCACCGTTAACCCCCATCTGCTCTCAAGTGATGTTCAGCTGGCTGCTGGCTTTACTCTACTCCCTGTGTGTGTGTGTGTGTGCGTGTGTGTGTGTGTGTGTGTGTGTGCGTGTGTGTGTGTGTCACGGTTGGTTTCCTTGGAGCAGTGAGGTTGTGGTTGGTGTCCTGTCTGAGTGTGATACAGTTCTTACTGCAGTGTGTGTGTGTGTTATGAGAGAAATCCTTTGATTAACTCTCTATTTGAGTTGTAGTTAAAATCCTTGTAACACAGATGTAGAGTTACAGTTTAATCATGACGTTAGGTTACGTTCCGCTCATAGAAAACGCTGCTGCATATCAAAATCAAGCGCTTCCTAAAACTAACAGCCAGCTACCAGGGAGGGTGATGCAGATGTTTTGGCGTCACTTTTGGGGAGCTGTCATGCCGCTGCACACGCACCCTACAGATTCAAGATTCAAGATGTTTATTGTCACACCGGTTCTACAAGTACAATCGTGTGAAATACTTGTAGCTGGGAAGCTCCATTAAAAAGAGTAAGTTATATTACAAATAAAAGGAAATACTTTGTACAAAAGCATATTAAGATATATAGTATATATGAGGCAGTGAGATAAATAAAGAAGCAGAGTTGGATACTATAAAAATATTGCACAGGTAATTATTTTTTATATTGCACATATTGTATTGATTGAAGTATTGCACTTGTTTATTGCATTTTTTGTGAGAGAGAGAGAGAGAGAGAGTGTCGTTTGATTTATCTGTTTAAAAGTCTGATGGCCTGGGGGAAAAACAGTTTTTTCAGTCTGCTGGTGAGAGTCCTGGGGGTCCTGTATCTTCTACCAGAGGGTAGGAGGGAGAACAGGCTGTTGTGGGGGTGAGTGGTGTCCTTAATGACCCTCAGGGACTTCCTGAGGCACCGCTGGGTGTACAGCTCCTGCAGGCCGGGCAGCTCGCACACGGTGATGTGTTGGGCCGAGCGCCCCGCCCTTCCCAGTACCTTACGGTCCACGTTGGTGCAGTTGCCGTACCAGGTGGTGAAGCAGCCTGTCAGGCGGCTCTCTATGGTGCCTCGGTAGAAGTCCCTGGATACAGCGTTGGAGGCAGGGCCCTGTTCCTTC
Organism: Sebastes fasciatus; assembly: GCF_043250625.1. Classification (NCBI taxonomy): domain Eukaryota; kingdom Metazoa; phylum Chordata; class Actinopteri; order Perciformes; family Sebastidae; genus Sebastes; species Sebastes fasciatus. The sequence continues at coordinate 37,910,702 of NC_133795.1, read as the reverse complement.
CTATGAGAGTTGCTCACTGGCGCAAAGTGATGCCAAAATGGTTCGACTTTGAGTGGCGATCTTCCGCATCCATTGGGCACATGGAGCAGGTGCAGTAGCGTCCGCTCGGTCAAATGGCTCGGTCACGTGGTCACAGCCGTCTCGCTGTCATCACGGCTTGCTAACTCCGCCTCCCAGCACTCACTCCAGCCCCGGTCTGGGTCTCATTCATATGAACGGAGGGCGGGAAATAACTCTGGATTCAGCTATTGGTGCTTTTTACAACTTTTAGGACCTTATGATTTAAATAAGGGCTATTAGAGTGTTCATACTGGGAAGTTGATTTACCTCAAAAAAAATTATCCACCGAGTTACAGACGTCTCTTTCCCAATCTAAGTCTATGGGGAAAAGTCTTTTTGGGCCCAATGGCATCACGTGACGGACACATAAGTTCTAGTACCGCCGTTTGGCTACTACGAAGAAACTTTAAACTTTAAAACTTTTGTGTGCCTTTTTCATTTAAACAAAAATACATATTAGAAATATTGCAAAGGCCACATGGAAAAAGAGTTTATTCAAAAATCAGTTCAACAAATCAAAAAATTCAGCACACATATCTAGCTGTCGATACTTATTTTCTTGTCTCTCTTGCTGTGACAGGAAGGAGGCCGAATAAGACAGCGATGTGTTTTTATAATCAAGGAATGTGACAACGTTAAAAGAAAAATAAATCTGAGATGTTTCCATTTTCTGGTACACAAACTTTTTCTCCTTTTGCTTTATTGAATTATTGATGCCATGTTAAACAATATTTCAAATTATCCAAATTCATCTACCTGCCAGTTGTGCTTTAAACTCATTCATTCTGATCACATCCTGCACTCTCTAGAAACACGTTTTTAGTTTTGGACATAAACTCCTTCTGCATTAATATAAATTGCTCGGGCCTCAGTGAAACCACCGACTGTCTTCACAATCAGAAAAATTGATGAGTTGGGTCTTTGTATTCTCCACTGAGTGCTCTCAAAGTGCTGCGAGCGGCTGAAATGCTCGTGGGAAGATGAGCAAAACAGAGATTAAGCACGTCAGTCCGAGCCGATGACTATATTTCATGTATTTGTAATAGCTGTAATATCTTTGAAACAATGACCCCATGTTGATTACAAACCCACAGATATAATATTTCTTACAGTTTCTCCTGCAGAGATTTTTTAATAATCCTTGTTCTTACATGCTGATTGTCTTTCTGGGATTAATTCAGGGGCTGTTAACATTATAAAAATGGCTCATTTGGATGTTTAGATCATGATATACGGGCAGTTGTGGGAAATGTGTGCGTGCATATCTGGCAACGAGGCCAGATAATGAGTTTCCACTGTATTTACATTTTTCAAAGCCACGGGGGGGCAATTTTCCATCTCTCAGCGCCCACAGCTCAACGAATCTAAGACAAACAGTGGTATAGATCATTTAAGTGAAGGGATGTAACTCTGGGTTTGTGTTGGAATGGCTGTAATTTGTTTCCTTAATAAATAACTCAAATGAAAGTGCGTCATCTTTATTAAATGCAAGAGCTTGTTGTCAGAAAATGTAATATATGCATAGAAGTTGAGAAATAGCTTTCAAGGTGTTCTTGGAGGTTAATTGAGTTGAGTTGGTTCAATCTAATATAGGCTACGGAGAGATCTTAATATGTACACAATCTAGTGCATTCTTGTTTCCTTTATTATGCCTTTAATATCTAAATCAATCAGGGGAAAAAAGCAATTAAAAGGACAGAGGATGGATGAAGTCTCATGGGCTGTTGTTGAATAGTCTATTTGTTTCTTAGGAAGGTGAAATGATCTGGAGGTATCTAAGTGGCAGCCACGACAAGAGCTGGTCAAATCCTCTTAATGTTAAAGAAAGGTGCTTCAATGCTTCCTTTCTTATCTCCTTTAGCATTGGATACACTGGACCCTCCTTTACCAAAGGAAAGGAAATGATGCCGTCCCACAATTCCTTGCAGCAGCAACATTTAAACTAGGGCTGTCAAAGTTAACGCGATAATAACGCATTAACGCAACTTGCGATTTTAAGGTTGTACCGTGTTCATATTTAAAGCTAGAGTGAAGATACTGGTATCATATGAAACTACAAAACCTAATGAATCCATTGGTGTATTATATGTCATACTAGCTTGTCATAAAGGAGGTTAAATAGCGCTCCAAACTTTTGCTAAATTATGGCGAGGAAAAACCGTCACGGCCATTTTCAAAGTGGTCCCTTGACCTCTGACCTCAAGATATGTGAATGAAAATGAGTTCTATGGGTACCCACGTGTCTCCCCTTTACAGACATACCCACTTTATGATAATCACAGGCAGTTTTAGGGCAAGTCATAGTCAAGTCAGCACACTGACACACTGACAGCTGTTGTTGCCTGTTGGGCTGCAGTTTGCCATGTTATGATTGGAGCATATTGTTTATGCTAAATGCAGTACCTGTGAGGGTTTCTGGACAATATCTGTCATTGTTTTGTGTTGTTAATTGATTTCCAATAATAGATATATACAAACATTTGCATAAAGCAGCATATTTGCCGACTCCCATGTTGATAAGAGTATTAAATACTTGACAAATCTCCCTTTTAAGTACATTTTGAACAGATAAAAAAATGTGTGATTAATCACGATTCAATATTTTAATCGTTTGACAGCCCTAATTTAAAGCGACGCACCATTCGGCTGTCATTGACATCCGCTGTTGCTGTTTAATTGCGCAATAATTTTGCATGAATTGAGTTGATCACTGTACACAAAAACATCTGTAGCCTGGTGTAAATGCAGCTAGATTCTCTGAGCACTCCAGTGTTTTCCCAAGTCCTTATGAACTCTCCTTCGCTTCTTTCCTTGACCTCATGACGTTTTCCATCGAGGTCAAGGAGAAGTGGTTAGGAAAGGACATAGGACATGATTTTGTTTTCAAATCAAATGAAGCATTGCCTTAGTTCTAAGACTGGGTATCGGTATCGACCAAAATAAGCCAGTACATATTGAAACTTCTGTCAAAACTGTCAATCAAACTCCTGCCGAAGCCAGTTGGGAGAGGAGCGAAAACATATTTTTTCCATCGTGAAAAGCCTTCATGGTCGTTCTTTGTTCTTCTTTCTATAAAGAAATCCTCTCTGGTTCTGACAGAACTGATGCTACTGCAGCTACGCTAACCTCTTCAGGAGCCGCCATTGTTGTTGTTTAGAACCAACGGTCCTCACACACCTAAACCACGCCTCTAGCTGTCAGTAGCTCCTCACTGATTGGTCAGTGATGGATTTTCGTGCACTATATTGCAAGAATCCAGTCGCCGCGCAAGGTAAGTAAACATGTGGCTCTATAAAATGACCATAATCATGAAACATTGTAGGATATAAATTGTACTTTTTTTTAACCAAGTAGGTGCACATACACATGCAACACAGCACAACGTTTCTTTTCTATTTCCTCCAAACAGACCGCCTGGTGTTTTCCTCACTATTCATTCTGTATTTTTTACCAACGCTACTGAGAATATGAAGGTAAAATGAAAGAATGTCAAATCTCCCACTTACAAAGGACTGCAAGCCCCGACTTTTACAATCTCCCTCCCCCCGCCGCCGACACAACCTGCACTAGAAAGAGAGAGAGAAGCCTGCTGAACCAAAACTGGATTCAGCCTCCAGCTGCTGAGAACCAGAGAGGGAACGCTGGACATCCAGGTCATCGCTTGCAAAAGTGACACATCTGTAGTCTGAACAGGAAACAGCTCGTGCACAAAGCAAAGTTCAGAAACAGCACGAGGTAAACCTGCAACAGATTACTGCACAAAGTGAGACAGGTTTGAAGGGTTGTTTTATAAATCGAATCAAGGACCCGCCGAGCAGCAACGTAAACATCCAGTAAATCAATTGTCTTGATGACGTGACCTTGAGTGACACACACACACACACACACACACACACGTCAGTTCAGCTAAAAGCATCCGTTGAAGGCTGAACGTGTTACATGTGAATGTCTGAAGATCCTGATCAACTCCAACTCCAGTCCTGCATATGAGCCTCGCCGCTTCCCGGGGCCGTGGCCAAAGTGCTCGCTGCGCCCTCTCTCCTGCAAGGGAGGGACGGGGCCCCCTGCTCCCAGTGCGACTGTCGACCGGTTCGGACTGTTCTTAGTGCGCCCAAACCGCATCGTGCCGCCAGATCGCGGCTCAGCCCACGTAAAAGGCGTCAGGGGTCAGCAGCGATGTCGGCCACCCACCCGACCCGTCTTGAAACACCACCCAAGGAGTCTAAGGCACGCGCGAGTCAGAGGGTTCAAGCAAAACCTCGTGGAGCAATGAACTTGAGGGCCGGCACACGCCGGTTGAGCTGAGATCCCGGCCCCGCGGGGATGGGTGCACCGGCCCGTCTCGCCCACGCCATCGAGGAGGTGGAGCGTGAGCGCGTGTAATAGGACCCGAAAGATGGTGACGAGAGGGTTAACGTCAAGCTGCCGTAAAGTGGTATCAGTGACATTGTATCAGAGCTGTTTTGCGAGTACGTGAGTACAGTATTAGACCCGATACCCAATACTGGTATCGGGTATCGGTGCATCCTTAGTTTTAAGCCCAACCATATAGTTCTTTCCTAAACCTAACTATAGTGGTTCTGTTGCGTTGTTACATTATTATTTGAACACAAACAGTGATGTTTTTTCTAACCTTAACCAAGTAGTTTTGTTGCCTAAACCTAACCAATCATTTCACAACGTTAACCACGTGTCATTGTGCGTTTCTGCGAGCATGACACGAGGCAGATATGAAACATATTTTCAGTTCAGAAACTTGCAGAAAATGTCAACATTTTTCTGGCGACTGGGTTCGGCTCTAGGTAACCCTCTAGCGTCAGTTTTATACGTGTCAGGGACGGCGTGTCAATATACGCTCGTTACATGCATATATTGTTTTTTTCTTTTTGTTTAGGCAATAAAACCACTTAGTTAGGGTTAGGAATCAATCGTGGTTGACGTTGACTTTTAGTTTCACACGGGACATGAACAGCAGTCTCCCGGGTGAAAGTCCAAGTAAATGGACTATCGCACACTTTATACTATGTCAGTTGTTCTGACCGTCTAGTAATGACGCAGGTGGAGTTAACTGAAAGCCTGGTGTGTCTCATACAGAGGCTAAAGTGTCAGTATTTGACGAGTTGGGAGTGAGAACAGGTTGATACTGTTGATTTAACATCTGTTACTGTGAATATAAATTCATACGACAGATTCAGCCTTGACTGAACCTCGTGATCTATCCCAACACGAACGCATGCCGCAACAGAAATACTCACTATGTAGAAAACTATAAATATGCAACAAAAAATCAATATAAAAATCAATTTTCTACAACTCAGAGGCTACATGCTGCGTGCAGAGCCCAACGACGCTGCAGAGCACAAACACTAATGAGCTCCAACACGTGGAGTCAAAGAGGAGCAACGTCTATTCATTATCAGCACAGAGGCGCTAAATAATTAACACGACCAAGTTTGAATGCAAGGTATATATTATTTATTTATCCATGTTTTAATTTCTATCTTTTCTATCACTACAGCAGCCTGAACACATGCAGTAGTAGAATGAGGAACACGCTGAATAGTGAGCGCAGAGTCTCGTTAGCTCTCAGCGTGACAGTTTTTCATGGTCCTCACTCGGCTGTGTGTCGGAGTGTCTGTGTTGCTTTCAAAATACTTGAAGGTTTCCATGCACCTCCATGGGTTAAGCTCAACTATAGTTCCACCACCTTCAACCTGAGAAACAAGCAGCTGTGAGAGTAAAAATGTCTGATGTGTGTATCCTAATAACTGGTTTTGGGAACATTTGTAATTGAAACACATTCAATTTCCATTTGTGATAAGCAACAAGCAGACTGATCCATACAGAACCAACAGAGCGTGATCTTAAATCCTCTACCTGCTGTTTGAGAATAATAAAGACTAAACACCTTCGCACAGCGGAGAAACCAGTAGGGGTGGGCGGATCGATGTGAAAATATCGATACTACCGATACCTACGTCTGGTTTTGAAGATAGATTCTGGCGTCAACGGGATCGATACTCTTCTACAACCGTCTGTATTTTATCAAAGAGTACAACTGTCTGTCTGTGCAAACAATGATCTGTTGTACCGTTTGCTGCTCACTGCTGTTGTGATTTGTGTATTCAAACGCAAAACTAGTTACTCCGACAGACATGGGATGTGAATAATTAACCGTTTAACCGTTAACCGACATTAAGCATTGTAACTGATTAAAGCTGCAGTAGGCAGTATATTTTTTATATCATTGGGCAAAAATTCCATAATAACCTTTCAGCATATTGTAACTCAAGTGTTCTGAGAGATAACTAGACTTCTGCTCCTCCTCATGGCTCTGTTTTCAGGCTTTAGAAAATCTAGCCCGTGACGGGAGACTTTGACCAATCACAGGTCATTTCATTGAGAGAGCGTTCCTATTGGCTGTGCTCCGGTCATGTGACCGGAACTTGGCATTCCTTCACCAGATTTCACAATCGTGGTGGCGTCACAAACTTTCTCATTTTATAGCTAAACCGTGCACTACAAGATGATTCTGAAAACATCTGAGGAGAGAAATAGGCATTAACGTAACATAATATTTATTCATATTTGATCAGCGTTGCCTAGTTTAACCGTTTGGTCGGAGTTCGCGAGTGATGACATCCAGCTCTCATAGACGGCAGCTGGACAGCAGACCTCAGATCAGCTCTGATTGGTTGTTTTCCTCCGGTCTGTGAAATCTTGCAGATGCCGTAAGAGCACCGGAGGACACAGAGGCACATGATTTGTTTTCAGGTTACCAGATTCATGCACTACTGTCAGGATATAGCGATCGTTTTATAAAAATAATTTTAAGGGGAAAAGCTGGTCCACCTTAACAGCCCACCTTAAGAGGCAGAACCAGAGTTGCAGGATACAGGAAGTTGGCTCCCGTCTCTTAAGCTGGCTTGAGCAGTGCGGAGCGGAGGAGTTTTAGTTTTGTAGCATTTATTCACCGACAAATAAACAGTCCACACACTGCTACACCTACGGTTACAGCTATAACGCCACCAACAACCTCACACTCACCGCCAACACACAGACGGTCTGTCAGCCACTCGTTAAAGTTGCGCCGCGCTGACAGACTGTACGTGTGGCGGCGGCGCAAAGCCACCGGCAATGCTAGAGCTGCTAACGTAGCACAAACACACACACTGTTTGTCGGCCACTCGCTAAATTTACGCCTGGCAGACACACAGCTGACAACCTGCTAAACCAAACTAAATGTGCGGTGGAGACTTTTACTGGGAAAGTGGCTGCAGGTCCGCGACACTACACGCAGCACCGTGGCTGCTACAGTAACTCTCCTGACGGTGAACTGGGGACTCAGTTGTCTGTTGTGCTCATCCACTCCAGCTGATGCACCGCTGCATGGGAGACACAAATCTCGTAGGTTAGCGGTTAACAGTCGGTTAATGAGGGTCGGTTATCGGTTAAGAAAATGTTTCAAAATTAGCATCCCTACGACAGTCACGTGACGGCTGAAGGAAGAGGAGCATGTTTGGAGCTATTTCACAGCTGTGAGTGATGGTTGAGGGTAGTTTTTGTAGTTATTTGCACTAAAAAAGTTTTAAAACATGAATTATTCTCAACAAATAAATAATTGCACTTTGTTTATTAAAGAAAATACATTTAATGTTTGCACATTCAATTTACAATAATAAATAAATAAATTTGTTATTTGCCTTTAAAAAGTGTCCTGTTTTTTAACATGCATGTGATAAGTAATTAAAAGCAACATGAAAGTACACAAACAGCTTTGACTTCTAAAAAGAATCGGTACCGATATCGGCGATTCTGGCCCGGTATTACTTTGTATCGGATTAAAACCAAATTTTGTGGTATCACACCTCGCCACCCCTCTAGCAACCAGCTTCACTGATCTGCTCCTGCAGACTGTTTTCCTCCCCTGAGCCTCACAGTCTCAGTCCTGCCTGTAGCTGCAGTGTGCTGCACAACACCGACTCCACTCTCACACCGTGCACATTAGACACTTACACACACAAACACATCACTGTGGTGATGCTGCCATTATACGGCACTAGGTTTTAATTCACATGCATTTTTTTTTATTCTGCTTTATTCAAAACATTTTCACAGCCGTGACCTGTGACAATACTACTCACGTAAACCTCCACTTCTCATGTGACAAGACTGTTTAAAATTTAATTTATTCATGGAAAATGGTAAACTCTTTCTTCATTGATAAAGTCCAGTTCGTGGCTTTATATTCACATGTTATTTGTGTGGATGAGGTGGATTTCTAGATAAATACAGTTACATTTCACAGCCACTTCTTCTTATGTTTGCTCTTTTTTTCTCCTGTATTTTCACTCATTTTAAGCACATTTCTTTGATTCCAGCAGTTTTTAAAGGCTCCAAACATGTCACACTTGAGTCTGCTGCAAAACAGCCCTGTATTCATAAACTAGTGGACGTCTGTTTCCCATACTTTGTCGTGGCACTTATAAATGCACCAATTTCTACTGAGCTGAAACTTTGAAAAGAAATAATATCTAAAAGATTTAAAGCATTCCTTTAAATATTGATGTTCCAGGATATGCCTTCCACATTTTATTGAAACCTCGGTCAATGAGAGATCTTTGATTTGATCAATAAATCTGATTCTCAGTCTACCAAATGCACAAAACAAATTGTGAAATAGTTCAGAGTGCAGGTTCATAAGAGACTTGTAGTGGAAATATTGTCAGCATTGCAGTGAGGTTCAGGTCTGCTGAGGAGCAACAACAGCCAGTCTGCTGATATTACACATGAGGACATGACAGAGTAACAAACCCGACCTGTCAGCTCCTCCTGGTCTGCTCCATGAGGACCGACAGTCAAACAGGCTGCAGTAGTGTGTGTGTCTGTGTGTGTGTGTGGCTGCAAACACACATTCACACACACACTGACACTGAGATTCACAACTGAGATCACCGTTCAGTCCCAACAGAAACACCAACAGTTCCGTGGATGAAGATCAGCTGTCCGTGCAACACCTGCCCATCATCATCATCATCATCACCACCACCACCATCCTCATCCTCTGGCATCATGCTGCATGCGCAACATTCAAGTTTAAGAGGCATGTAAATCCAAGTTGTTTTTTATAAAAGAAAGAAAGAAAAAAAATCAAACTGCAAGAAAAAGATATAAAAGAGGGAAAACAGAAAAATGAAAGAGAAGAAAATCAAAATAAATCTTGTGAGATCACAGAGAGAAGAGAAAACAAGAGATGCCTGCGATATTTAAAAAAAAAAATGAAAAGAGAAAGAGAAAGAAAATATCAAAAAATAAATAAATAAAAAACTCAAAATAAACAGAAAAGAAAAAGGCAGAAGAGGGTTTTCCTTCCAGCAACAAGCAGAGAGGTAAAAGCTCCGGTAAAGACTCGCAGCAACAACACAGAGAGATCCAACCAGCCGCTGCAGAAAAATAAAAACAAGAGCGAGGAAACCAAAAGCAGCAAAGAAAGAAAGAATGAGGAGAAGATAAGAAGAAGAAGAAGAGAGAACTGACCTACTGACGAAGAAGGCAAAAACGCTCAAAGAGGCTGCAGCGAGAGGAGAGGAGAGGAGAGGTGTGCGCTCGGTTACCGGCTGGAGCTCCGACTGCGCGCCGGCCGGAGGGGCGGTGCTGAACAGCAGCAGAGAGACGACTGGAGCGAACCACTGAGCGCTGCCAGGCAGGGGGAGGACAGCCGGGGGGAGACAGGGGGAGACCGGGCAGCACAGCGACCACACGGGAGCTCCGTGCGTAATTTGGCACCTGGCTAAAAAAGCGCACAGACACACAGAGGAGGAAAGGCTCTTAAAGAGACATCCCATTTAACAAATGTATTTACTAAACAAGCCAGTTACACCAACATGTCGGCACACTTCTACACAATAACACCTCATGCAGGTGTCAACAAAAAGTCAAAGTTGTTGTAATTGTAGAAGAAGATAAGCAGTAGAGCTGAATATTTAAACTGAAATTGGACAAATTGGACAGAAAAGTAATTCAACTTAAGCAGTTGGACGGAAGATCGAGGCAAATATAGCCCCAATTAACTTCACCTGCGTTACTAGGCTGCAGTCACCTAGCAACCATGTAGCTAAGCTACCAAGCAACACCGCCGTACACTTAACAGACGAAAAAATGTCCAAGCTGGCAGCTGTATGAGATAAAATGCAAGTTTATACTTCAAGAGATTTTAACAACCCAGTTTTTGACCAGTCCAAAGAACCAATTGGGCTCCTGCTACTTTAGCTTTTAAGCGAGTTAACTTGTTAGCTCTTTACGCTAACTGACAACAGTTAGCTTACTAGTTAGCGATAATTAACGGTAGCTGTTAACACGCCAACCGACATCATAATAAACAACAATAAACACCCAAAAACATGTTCTTTTCATGCATATTTTGTTATCTACTTTACAAACAGTCATACCAAAATAAACAGACTCTTTCACAGGTTGTCTTCGTTTCGTTGTTTCTAACTTGTTCTCCTTGGCTTACCTGAGGAGCACCATCCAGACAGGGATGTGTCGTCGCGAACGAGCCGGTTCAAAGAGCCGGCTCCCGTCTTTACCTAATACAAGGCAGAATGATATTATGATCTTCTACAGGTACAGAGCAGGAGGGAGAGGAGGAGAGAAAGAGAGAGAGGAGTGTGGTACGCCAATAGCAGACAAGATGAGTGACAGTCGGAAACGAAGCAGCATGTAAAATTATGGTATTCTGGAAATTATAAGGTTTAGTATAATTATATTAGATAATTTAAGTGATATATGTGCACACATACTAATCATAGGTCAAAACTGCGCTAAATTTGTCTGAATTATAAAAGGCAGAAGTGGTAAAACTAGGAGTGTGTTCCAATCCGCGTACTTCTGTACTTACACTTACTATTGTGAGTGCATAAGTGCGTTCACACTGGGAAGTACGGCAAAATGCAGTGCACTCAAAGTACCCGGATGCTGTACTCAAAACGGTCAGATCGTTGAGTGTGGAACGCTGGACACTTTTCACACTCAATTGTCGCCATCTTGGCTACGTAGTGGAAGGGGCGGGACCACGACCACTATTCAAACATACGTAGATAACAGAACAAAACAATACAATACGTAAACATACTGGTGCATTTTCAGCCAACAGGAGGATACATCGTAGGCGACGACGTTGGAAACGTAATTTCCACTCTGCTTTCATTTTTTTCTTCAACAAAGCAGGCAAATGTTTTGGCGGGTAGTGGACGGGTACAACCTGAAGAAGGCAGCAGCGCAACCAAAAGGATGCCAGCTGCCGTAAAACCCCGAAGAAGAAGAAGATATTTTGGCGGGTAGCAAGCCGCGGCGAAATGTTGCGATCGTCATTTCCGGTCAGTGCGCCGCAGGGTATTAGATTTGAGACGACCCTACCCCGTTGAAATTTACGCACTACTCAAGTGAGTGCAGAGTACACACAGTGCACTACATTGAAGTGTACTTCAGGAACTACGTGGATTGTAACACACTCCTGGTGCTGTTAATGGTGTCTGTATCAAACTACTCTGTTATCTCTGTTAGTGTTTGTTAAATGCGCTCCAACACGCCAATAATCCAGCTTTATGTAATTTATTCTGCTTCTGAAGGTGCAGTCTCGTGAGTGCTGTTACAGTCTACACACACACACTCAAACCCGACTTTCTCCACTCACCCACGACTAGCTTCTTTATTAGTTGTATCGTTATTGTCGCGCCCTTAAGCAGTTTTTGGACCACCATCAGGTGCAGGCTGCACACTTCTCTACATAAACGCCATGTTAGCTCACCTGTGTGTCTGCTGTGGGGCTCCTCCATTCAAACAGAGGTGCTGTCCAATCAGCTGTTAAATACAACGCTCATCCAGATGATGTAACAGTCACGTGATTCAAAGTAATATTTTCTATATTTTTCATCGGTACAAACCTGAATTTGTCCTGTGTTGAACAATAAAAAATATTATAAATATGCATACCATTATAACTATTTACTTATTTATTTATTTATTAAACTTTTTTGCCTGGCTGCTTCCCAGAGGAGCATAAAGTGAGCGATGGGCATTAATGGAAGTTAGAAAAATCCAGCACACAGATTTTGAGATCAATCTCAAACTTTTAGATGCCAAGGATCCAAAATGGAGTCCAACAGACCACAGACCATGGATGTAGAAGAGGGTCCAACAGACCACAGACCATGGATGTAGAAGAGGGTCCAACAGACCTCAGACCATGGATGTAGAAGAGGGTCCAACAGACCACAGACCATGGATGTAGAAGAGGGTCCAATAGACCACAGACCATGGATGTAGAAGAGGGTCCAACAGACCACAGACCATGGATGTAGAAGAGGGTCCAACAGACCACAGACCATGGATGTAGAAGAGGGTCCAACAGACCTCAGACCATGGATGTAGAAGAGGGTCCAACAGACCACAGACCATGGATGTAGAAGAGGGTCCAATAGACCACAGACCATGGATGTAGAAGAGGGTCCAACAGACCACAGACCATGGATGTAGAAGAGGGTCCAATAGACCACAGACCATGGATGTAGAAGAGGGTCCAACAGACCACAGACCATGGATGTAGAAGAGGGTCCAACAGACCACAGACCATGGATGTAGAAGAGGGTCCAATACACTTGTCAGACCTTTGAGATGTTTATCAATGTACTTTAAAGCTATACCAGATGTACCAGTTGAATATGCAATGCAAACAAGAAGGAATAAATCAATACAGCCGTTTTTCCAGACCAGTTTATTAGAGAAAGGAGAAAGTGGAGCTTGTAGGACTTTATATTACAATCCCGAGTTTAATCGGCACTTTCTTGATGTCGTGAGGGGGGATAGCGATACTCACTTCATCGGGGTCATCAGGTGGGTACCCTCCTTCATCTGTGTTTCGTTGATCGGCCCACGACACCTCCAGAGGGCTCAACAGAGACACCTGGCATTCCCCCTCTTGCTTGTCATTTTGTAGCTCAACTGGGATCCTTACTCTTCAGCCAAATCCAGTTGCTGCTTCGCTCTGCAGCTTCTGATAACGACCTGACGGCTTGTCGGAAGACCTGTCCTCGTACGCCCATCTCCTTCAGAAGCCTGGTTGTCAATGTGGCTACAAACCCTCAACACCCTACCTCTACCGGGAGCACCTTGGTACGCCAGCCGCGTTGTTCTGCCTCGGCTGCTATTTCTGCATACCTCGGACTTTTGCATCCATACGCTTCATCGACCGCTGCCTCCCATGGCACAGTTAACTCCACGATGAACAAGGACTTCTGAGAGGTTGACCACAAGATCAAGTCCGGCCTGAGACTAGTTGTGATAATCTCTGGCGGAAAGATGATCTTCTGATTTAGATCAATTACATCAAATATATACAGTAAGTAACATCCCAGCCAGAGCTCTGAGCGTGAACAGTACAGTAAGCGTCCTCATTGCTCTCATTGTTAGCGATGTTTACCTCACACAGCACTTATACAGTCGCTGTAGAGACTTTATGAACATCAAGTTGTTGTTTGTTTTCTTGACATTGGTGAAGTCTGAAATTCGTGACATTCTTTAAAAGCCAAAGGACAAAAATCTCTCTCTCACACACACACACACACACACACACACACACACACACACACATCTATGAAAACAGTTGAAAAGAGACAGCGGTGAGAGGTATGTGAGGAGAGGAAGAGCAAGGTTGTTTATTTTGTTGTGCTGCTTGTTTTCTCCTTCAAGGGCAGAAAGAGGAGCTGGGAAAAGGAGGGTGAGAGAGGCAGAAGCAAACAAAGAGAAAGAAAGAGAGAGAGAGAGACTCTGATCAGACAGACAGAGAGAGAAGAAGAAAAACAAAAGCACAGAAGAAGCTAATCCCCGGTGGTTTACACAGCCAGGTTCATGTGGAGAATAAAAGCAGAAAGGTGTAATTGGATGAAGTCAAAATACAACTAAAGTTCAGTCAGGACACTCGCATCAGTTGTGCCTGTACTGTGGGAACGTGATGATATTCTGGTTCATAATATGGATGTTTATCATACTGTACGACGTTAATGATATGTGGGGATATTGTCAGTTAATCATTCAAGTCAATGAGATGTCACAAGGCATTAAAGAGACGCAGAGGGAGGTTTTAACTTTTGAAGTCTCCCATGAATTTGTAACTGTATTCTTTTCCTTCTTGCTCATATGAAATAATTTTCCTTCCGTCAGTGCCGCAGTGGAACAGCGGGAGCGACTTGATTTTATTCAGTGAGAAGTCTGATGTTAAAGCACAAAAAAGAAAGAGACTTGTCTGAAGCCGTTCTCCTTTTGGGGTGAGAGAAAGTACTGGAGGAATGACGGAGTTTCTTAATAAAACAGCGTACGTTAAAAAGAGTGATTGAGACTGAAGTGGTCCGGAGGCAGAGGAAGAAAACGGAGAGATCTGAACATCATTGATCTTAAATAAAATGTCTCTGGTCAAGTGTAAGATAAACCAGCCCTGATTATAAACACACAGACAGAGAGAGGAAGAGTTCTGTTACCGAGCTGTGATTTAACAATGAAAATGAGTTAAGTTAACAGACGTTAACAAGAAACCAGTCAGCGTGAATCTTGACCTATGACCTCACATGACCAGCATCTGTGATGGACTGTGACCTGTTCAACCAGGGAAGAGGTAAAATAATGAATTATTTATGAAGAAAATGTGCAAAGATTAGCAGAACACATGAAAATGTAAATATTGTTCCTACCTTGTTTATATGATATGATGTTGGATTTTACAGATCCCACCGTTCTGATTTAATAAAAAAAGATTTTATGTATATGATGGTGTGTTCTTTATACTATGACAGTTTTCCTATATTAGATTTTAAAAATCGCAATATATTGCCTTACTTATATCGCAATAAATCACAATATATGGAATCGTAACCCCTGTATCGTGATACGTATCGTTTCGCCAGATTCTTGCAGATTCTTGCCAATACACAGCTCTAGTTGTGACAGCGCTATGGTCAAAGTTTGGTTAAGTTTAGCCGCAAACCCGATTTGGTTAGGGGAAGATCCCAGTTTGGGTGTGGTTAATTTGAAATGATATTACTTTAACAGATGGTCTGGATCCTCTGCATATAAAATAATAAACTTTAAAGGGACTGTATGTATGTTTTCATATGTATAAAAGGTTTTAAATTGTTTTTTATTGCCAACGGTGTGAACAGGTTGTAACGTAACCTAAAAAAATGGACCTTGTGCAACTTTCTGACTTCCCTTTAATGTGAAGAACCTAGAAAATACAACGGATGTGACATCATGCGCGCTCGTAAGCGTCTTAAATCTCTTCAGCTCGGCTTCAGGGCTAACAGGCAACCATAGCTATAACGTTCAGTTAGAAATGGAGTCCGCTAACGCACAGGAAATGACCAGCCCCCACCACAACTCAGACTCCAACACAAACTCCATGGAAGCACAATAAAAAAAAAAGTTGTATCTAGTGAAGCCTATCTGGCAAAACAGGAATCTCTTTAAGCAATTATTTTTTTCTGCCACTAATTGAAAAACAACCTCTTTATTTTCACATTTACTGATGGAAAATCACAACTATGGGCTCCAATAATCTCAAGTAAAAACATTGTGGGATTGTTTTATCGTCAGCAGCTGCTGATGCCTGTCTGTCTGTCTGTCTGTCTGTCTGTCTGTCAGAACACAGATATTCTCCATGGCTCTCTCTGTCCTCCGACTGTTTGAAATGACACTTTGCTGCATGAAGCAGCAGATGGGGCAGCTGTGTGTGTTGTAGTCCTGTGAGATGTTTTAACTGACTACTGTACATTTCACCGTCCAGTGGAACAGCTGTGGGTGTCAGTTAAGTTTGAGGTTTCTGCAGGTGTACAAGAAAATTGGGGAAAATATTGCATTTTTTTTTTTTTCTACTGTTGGCTGGAAATATTCCCATTTAATGTGTACAGTGGCCTTGAGGGCTCAACATTCATTAACTAAAGGAAATAGAAAAAACACAAAACAGTGAAGAAAAAAAGTCAGAATAAAAAAACACATGTGCAGCATAATGAAATACGTGTCAAATAAGACAACACTTTGTGTGCCTATAAAGTATATCATATATTTCGCTTGTTCTCAACCTTGGACTTTATCTCAGCATTTCATTCATTTCTGTGAAGAAAACTAAATGAAATTGTTATTTTTAAAGTTTGGATTATCATTTAAGATATAAACAGGATAAGAGCACAGTGAAGACCTGAATACAAGTTGAATTCACAGAGCCTTCCCTCTCTGTTAGAAGAAAAGAAGCCTATTAAGTATGAATGATGGTTAAAAAAATAAAATCAATATATAATACAGACAGAGAATTGTATTAAAAGTTCCTAAAAACAACAGGAAAATTCATCTCTGGTGCAACATTCACAGGAATTAATTCATCCAAATCGCTCGTTTTAGACAAACTTCCTTCACTTATTGCGCTCACTATTTGGGTTGATTGTACAGTTTATCAGTTGTTCTGTTCTATTATTGTTATGGCTTGAATATAATGTGAAATATCCATGAAATATGTCCCTTAGTCAGAGGTCGTCAACTTACTCAATTATAGAAAAATGGGTCCCTTAACCTCTTTTACCCGACGGACCCGGTACCGGATTCGTCTGAGCTGTGTGTTAAAAAACACAAGTTAAAAACTTCATAAAAAGCTGTGGTGGTCTTTTTTCTGAATAGTTTCTAAAAGACGAGGCCTTAACGCTACTAAAACAACACTCCAAGTGTATTTTATCCAAACAATGTTTGTTTGTCAATGATTTCAATATTTTAGTTACAAAATCAACGCACGAGAAATTGTATTTTTACTTCATAATATTTTGACGTTTTTTATATTGAATGTACATACTTGACTTTAGATTCTTTTCTGTTATCTTATTGACATTGTTATTGATCTTATTTGCTATTATCTAAGTTTTACTTGATCATATTTTATTATTATAATAAAACTACTCCATTTGGAGTCAAAATTATACAATTTAGTTGTTGTTTATTGATTGTATACTGTGCACAATGGTAGAATGTGATGATGCACAGGGTAAATGTCATGGTCAAAGGCTCCATTGTGTGCACGTATCATCCTGTAGTGGATATCAGTAGTATTTTAGAGCCAGATTTCCTTTCAAGAGGTAGAAAACCCATTTGGCACACTTTGGGTATCCAAGTGGCCAAATGGAGAGTTGGCCTGGTCCTATCTTTACTAAAACCTTTGTAGAATCTATGTGCTTTGTGTTATTTATATCTGTTTTGGCACAGTTGTAGTCAGGGAGTTGCTGAATGAATTCAGTGGCATCTCTGTGCATGGCATCATTACTATAATGGTTTTATCCACTGTCTAATCTAGATAACATTTTAGGCCAGGATAAAAATGTAAATATTTCCTTTGGTTCATCACAATTTACTCAGACATAGTAACAGTCACAATGTAACTGACACTGGGGTTGAATTTTCTGAGGTCTTACCTATCCATAGAGACCAAGATCATGCATATAGACCTGGTAGTTGTGAAGCTATTCGTGATTTATTTTGGGTATGTCTGTCTAGGCGAACCTCACCTTCCAGCACCCTGTAGGGTTTAACCCTCCTATTATCTTTGGGGTCAATTTGACCCCATTCAATGTTTAACGTCTCTAAATAAATGATTGACATCATTTTTTTTGCTTCATATTTAATGACTTTTCCTAATTTAATGGGGACAACTGGGTAAACATAAAATTAAAATTATGATATGTTTTCAATGTCCTGTACACATGCTGTACGCATCGGTGTTCTTTGGGGTCAATTTGACCCCAGGCTGTTTTAGCTGTATAAAACATAAGAAATATCAACATTTTACACACATTTGTTTTGGATGATATTGAGGTCACTATAACATGCAACTTTATAATCTTCAAAAAGCTTTAGGGCCCTAACCTAACATAACCATAACTGTAGCAGTGCGAGAACCACTGATGGTTCACACGACATGGGGGAGGGGAAACATCATTCTCACGAGAACTTTGATATTTCCCCACGCTTTGGGGGCGGCAAAATATGGTTCCCGTGAAGATATTGATTTTATTTAAAGGGCTATTTAGGTAGTCACCAAACAAACATAAAGTACCTGACACATAAACTTGGGTAACAATTTCAATTATAAACATTTTCTGGAGGTTTAAATTGCTGGGGTCAAATTGACCCCAAGGATAAAAGATGTTAGTAAATTTGAAGGTAACAGGAGGGTTAAGAGGTAAAAGGGAAAAGGTTGGGAACTGCTGTTTCATACCCAAAATGCATTTGGGTAAATAATCACTTTAAAGAGGCAGTCTCGTGTTATGAAGTTCTTTACTTCTCATACATACCTCATCTAACCCCTTGCACTGGCTTCACAACGGATCTTGCAGTCAAAGCACAACAGATTTGAGGAGAGACATAATTACCTTCTCTCCTTAGTTTGCTCCAATTAGCACATTTTACACAAACTGTGAAGATCAGGAAGGAAATCCTACATCTTAGCTTTCGCCTCAAAAAGCTTCCTAACAAGTTGCTGTTCCAAGAATTATGGCTGGGACGGCAACTTTGTAGCTTAATGAGCTGAGGAAGTGTTGTGTAAGCAGGTGGGCTTTATCTGGTGTGGGGATAGTTTCTCACTTTAATCCACTTTAATACCGGTTTCTTCTGCTAGAGGCAACAGGTGTGGGAGGAAAACAGTCATATGTGAAGGCATAAACACAGTGCTTGATCGGAAAATAAATTGGTGGGAAACATGCGTACAGGCCAAGGGAGTGGGCTTGTGAACGTGGTTATTTGACCTGATGAGGCTGTATGCTGCACTGTGGGCAGAGAACGAAACATCCTGTTGCGGGTCGTGTGACGAGCGGCTCCTCGTGGTGTCAGTTTTCCTCAAAAAACAAAGAGAAGCTCTACAGATCTTTCACTGCAGAACTATTTCACCCAGATGGACTAAATGATGAATTTAGTTTTAAATATTTCCTTCAGAAGATGAAATGTGTGAAATACGTGTGACTGCCAAACTTCTGCCATTTAGGTCAGCCAATAACTTATTTACCATACACTCTCAGATAACTGCCTTTATTTACCACAGCTGCATAAATACATATATGTTATCATATTTTAATACAAAGCCACCCTATTTTCCGTTCCGGTACTTTTTATAGTCGACACTAAAATGTTTATCACATTCACCTGTTTCATTACACAGGGTTCAGCACAATCCTAACGTTTTCCAGTGTCTTGTTAAGGCTGGCCCACATCAAAAGACTTTTTAAACAGATGTGTAAAATGTGAGAGAGCCCACACATAAAGACATGTTCTGTTAAATTTAACAGTTTTGTTCCCCACTAAAAACAGAAACAGAAATCTCTCTAAATCTCTGGCGATCAAACGTGACTTTAGTGTAAACAAACATGGCGGACGACGGGCAGGAAGAATTAGTGATGTTAGTTTTTACTTTGTAGTGAAGAATGAGGAAAGGATGGATGGATGAAGTCATGGAGACACGTTAAATAAACACTAATCAACAAGTTGCTCCTCCATTTCTGAGCTCCATCTCACTACTACTTTACGCTTCACGTTTAGCATTAGCCCGTGCGTTAGCCGCGGTCGCCATGACGGCGGTGGTCGTCCTTCCTTCTTCAGTCAGCTTGGTTCTCTATTGGCTATTGTTCTTTCCCATGTGACTGTGTCCTCGGCTGTCCTCGGGGGTCCCCACACACAACAGGATATCCCATCGGAAATATTCCACATGTTTAATATTTACGATTTGAAATCAGTGCATCCAGGATGGACTTCAGAGCTGATCGGGGAATGTAACAAACACTCTTAACATACCTCACGCCACAGGAACATCTGGAAAGATCATCTTTAGAACCATCAAACAATCAGGACTCTGCTGACGATTGTCGGGAGAAATCAGGACCAGAGTCAGCTGGATTCTGTTAGTGTGTACCTGACGTTTTTAACTACTAATGACCTCAATAGAGTTGTCATCTGCTCCCGCTTAGATCACTGCAGCGCCCTTTACTCCTGTCTCAGCCGAAACTTCACTACATCGCCTGCAATTGGTCCAAAACGCGGCTGCGAGACTGATCACTGGTACGAGGAGATCTGAGCACCTCACTCCAGTTTTAGCTGAACTTCACTGGCTGCATGTCAAGTTTAGAATTGATTTTAAGATCTTATTGTTAGCTTTTAAAGCTTGGCATGGTTTGGCACCAAGCTACATCCTTACTCCCTACGTGTCACTTTGTAACCTGAGATCCTCTGACTTGGTCTTACTGGTCGTACCGAGGTCTAGGCTGGTGACTAAGGGTGACAGGGCCTTTAGCATCAATGCTCCGAGACTCTGGAACAGCCTACCTCAGGACCTCAGGTTAGCCAGCTCTATAAACAATTTTAATAAAAAAAAATTATAAAAAGACTTTTATAACTCCATAAGGCAACAGGTTGGTGCACTTTTTCCACACCTTATATTGTCCTCTTTTGGCATATGTATTGATACGGTACCACTGGTTAAGGGTTTTAGTTTTCTCATTATTTGGTCTTTATGTTTTGTTCTTTTATTGTGGTTTTAATTTTTTTCTGTATTCCATTGTATCTGTGCAAGCACTTTGTAACTATGTTTAGAAAGGTGCTATACAAATAAAGATTATTATTATTATTAAGCTTGTTTTACAATCTGAAAACCATTTTAAAAAGTGTTTCATGTGAGACATTTAAAATACCAGGAACGCTGGGAGTACTGAATGTGAGTATTGGCGCCGCTTCATGATACCATGAAACGAGCACTTAGACTAAACCAACAACTGATCAAACACCACGGTTCTGTTTTATGGTTTCATCTATGAATGGCTTTGAATAAATCATAGTGGTGGAGAACATGGAAATACACACACTCACACAGACGGAACACATTATACGCATGTCAGCATGCATCGCATGTGAGGGAGATTTTTATTGTCTTGGCGTGTAGCCTCGCCTCGCCTCCGCTGAACATGACAGTTTAATTTCCTTCAGTGGACTTTTTCATACGACACATTCACTGATAAGCTCAGGTAGAATCCACACACACACACACACACACACGTTTCCCTCCCCGGCCTATACTCTATCTTCTCTCCAGTCATATAACCTCAATAAATACCCCACCTCTACACACAAATACACACCCACACACATAAACCAGTCCATGTGCACACAAAGTGATAGCAAATGAATCATTCCCACGTTTAAAAAAAGGCATCTATAGTGTAGCGTTTCACAAAAGGAAGTCTATTTCCCTGTGTGTTTGTGACCCACTGTGCACCTTGAGAACATGACATAGTTTATAAACCTGCCTCAGTACTTTTCACACGTGTTCTCTACTTCAATAAAAGGTGTAATAAAATCTAATAAACTAAACTTATTTACTAAATAAATTTACAATTCTACAGTTCTACAATGTCATTTAGCAGACGCTTTCGTCCAAAGCAACATACATCTGAGAGTTCGTAAAACACAAGCGAAGATCTAGTTAGGAGGGAATAACGTGAGTAAGTGCCGACAACAGCTTTAAGTCCGATCGGACACAGGTGCCGACAGGGAGTGCACAGAGGCAACGCACAGGGTGGATAGAAGCAGATTTATTTATTTTTGTCATCATCATCATCTTTAACAACATCAACAATGTCATCAATATCATCGTCATCAATATCATCATCATCAACATCATCAATAGTATCAGTGTCATTAGGTGAGGTGGTGTTCATGAAAGAGCTGTTGGGTCTTTAGCTGTTTCTTAAAGGTGGAAAGAGACTCTGTGGATTGAATAGAGTTCGGTAACTCATTCCACCACCGGGGGACTACAGAGGAGAAGAGCCTAGCTAGTGACTTAGAGCCCTGTTGTGATACCTTGGAGTTGTGTAATTCAACTAGAACGGCACTCGGAGAGCGCAGACCTCCTCCCCCCTCTCCGTTCAGCTTGCACCGTCATCCACATGTATTTTTGTTTATGATGAGATCAGTTGTACGTAGCGGAGCATCGTAAAACACTTCATTCAAACTGGACAGAAACAAAATAAAACTCACCTAAACCGTCGTCGTTACTCTTTCCAACAATCACCAAGTGTGCTTTGGTCGAACTCAACTCTGATTTCACAGAGTTTAATGTGAAAATTTCATTTTTCATGCATTCTCAAAGTCAGAGTTGACTTGGTTTCCTGGGTGAAAGTCCACCCCAACCTCCCTACGCAAACTTTGTCAAAATATCTCTCTAGGTTTCATGGTGGAGAGGAGGTTGTGTTGCTATGGCTCTTGCTCTACCTATCTGCCACGGAGAGGAGGTTGTGTTGCTCTGGCTCTACCTGTTTGGCGTGGAGAGGAGGTTGTGTTGCTCTGGCCCTATCTTGTGTGGAGAGGAGGTCGTGTTGCTCTGGTTCTACCTATCTGGCGTGGAGAGGAGGTAATGTTGCTCTGGCTCTATCTATTTGGCGACGCCTGGAAGCTGCTTAACAGCCTCTTGGATCTATCTTCTCACATATGTTCTCATTATATGTGTCATTGTCATATGGATTGTCTATGTTGTATTTTTATTATGTTGTTACTATGTTTATGTTGTACACACAGCATCTACTGCACGTCTGTTCATCCTGGAAGGGCGAGCCCTCCTCTGTTGCTCTTCCTGAGGTTTCTAAAAAAAAATTCTGTGTTAAAATGTTTTTTTTTGGTCAAGTTTTTCCTTATCCGATGAGAGAGTCGTACTGTCAAGGACAGAGGGTGTCGTATCCTGTACAGATTGTAAAGCCCCCCGAGGCAAATTTGTGATTTGTGATTTTGGGCTATACAAATAAAATTGACTTGACTTGACTCTTTATACAACGTCACATGACTTCCTCAGCAGCAGCGCTGCACATCTGGGCTCGTGGGTCTTATATGAATTGCAGCGCATTACTTTTCTTAGGTATTAAGTACTAATGGTGAATAAGAACAGCCTGTGTTATTACATACAGTATATCTTGTTCTAATAGTTTGCCATCACTGTTATGTAGATGTAGGGGGAAACAACCCTTTAATCCTCAAAGAGAGGCCACATTGAAGAAGTGAGGGACGGTCAAAATGTCTGTGCTGAGTTCAAAAGAAACATCCTCACTGTCAAGGTTTACATCTCAAATTGGTCCTCACAATGATATAAATTCAAGAACACACACACACACACACACACACACACACACAAAACACACACACACACAAACACGCCGTAGGTGTTTTGAAATCCTCAAATGTCAGTGTTATTATTTATGATACAAACCTTGGAGAACAGTTGGCCAGTACAAATGGCAGAGACCTTGCTTGTGTATGAAAATGTATGAATGAGTCAGACCGACACACACACACACACACACACACACACACACTAAAAAGGGGAGAAGCATTTGCTATTGTGTATGTGTGTGTGTGTGTGTGTGTGTATGTGCAGGTGTGCAAAGGTGCTTTCAAACAGTAAGTAGTTACCTTCATCTGGGGGGGAAACACACACACACACACACACACGATGTTTGCTGATGAAAAAACAATGTATAATATTTCTCTTTTGCATCAGATTTCATGGCGCCAAATATGTATTTTAAGAAAAGCATGTAAAACCATAATCAAAGGGTATTTTTTTGTACTTTTCAGGATTTTAAAACATACTTGATGGAGCCGACCTGCAGCTGTCTTTTGCACATCGAGGCTGCGTAGAACACCTGGAAAGTTACTAAATAAAATGCTGACGGAGGATAATTTATTGCCGGTGTCAAGGTCACATGGCAACATATCCTCATATAAAGGTTTGTATGATGTATTATGAAAAGTTATTTATTTTTCGTGCGTTCCCCATCATCAGTGTGGCAGCAGAACTTCTTGGTTAGGTTCAGGAAAAGGTCGTGGTTTGGGTTAAAATAACTTAGTTTGTTATGTAAAATAACTACTTTTCTTATGTAACTTGCGTATGTGGCATTAGTTAAGTATGTAAATTGAGTAACAGTAAATTGAGCAATGTAAAAACATGCATTCTCACTAAAACCTTTCTATTTAAAACACATCTGCACAGGTGCTACTCATCTGTGTGAGTCCAAAGTCTTTTAAATAGTCAGGCTTTAGTGAAGATGCATGTGTTTGGGAAGTAGTGAGCGTACGACTGGATAAATAAGGCTCGGATTATACTGTATGAGTTATGTGAAAGTTTGTCAACGGATGTTTTGATGTAGTTTTGCTGTTGTTAAATGCACCTGCAAAAACTGTTTTCTTCAAAAATTCAAGGTAACACGGGGTGAGTAAGTGAATTATTCCTTTAGAAAACAGACAGATGACAGCATGCTGTACAGCGATTGATCACACACAGCAAAAAGCATTGTGATTGTTTTTACGATCTTCACTGTAATGGTTCCAATAATGACACTAAATCAGCTCCGACTAGTTGGAGAAAAAAGGTTTTAATGGCAGCTCTTTCCCACCAGACACTACCTCAGATCTTCACTTTGTACCTACAGCTACATATCATTTAGGCTTCCTTCAAGATACTGCGGATTGTGTCAAGGTTTTTGATTTTGTTCCACAGAAGAAGAAGAAGAAGCCTGGCACCGTTCCATCCTCAGAAGATTTACCGTCAATTTGAAGTTGTTGCAATTCCTGCTACAGTACGAGGTCTGTCCGGAGTGGCCGATACCAAACATTACCAAATAATATACTAAAACATACGGTGCAAACATTATATGTCCAGCTTCCATTATTCACATGCTGTGGTGGCTTTTTGATTTCAAATTAAGTATTTACTGATAAACACCCGACTGTAAATACCTTAAATACAGTGTAATTCCCGTAAGAGTGAACAAGGTCCATGTGAACTTTCCATTAAAACACTGACAAACGCCGTTGGGAAAACTCCTTCGTACGACACATTGTATGAGTTCTTGTCAAGCATAGTCTCGTTCTTACTGTAACTAAGCATATGTAATGTCGGTGCTAAGAGAAACTCAGACAAAAGTAGTTTTTCTTGCCTAAGAATAAACGTTATCTAACCTTCTCACAGAACTAATACCTCTCTCTCCATATCCCCATAATCACCGTTTAACTCTTGTGTTCAGTGAGACTGTGTCTGATTAAAGACTCAAAACCTGACAAGGTTACAGTATTTCTTTATTTCCCTTGATATCCTCCATCACCCTACCCCTCCTTAGTGTTATATAATCACTGAATAATATTACAAAGAAGCCCATTGCCGTTCTGCAAATGACATTTTCTATATTCCATTCACAACAGAGGCGGTACGCCTCGACAGCCGACATAATACTCTGCTTTCATATCTCAACAATGGGGCATTAAAAAGACTAAATGCTGTATCCATCCTATAATGTCACTCTCTAATTGGATTCCTACACATGTGCGGCTGCACAAAGCCCCATAAGAGGCGCTAATCCAGGCTACTTCCATTCACTTTGAAATAATTGTTTTATCCATCCAGCTTAATCCTGTCAGGTTTGCAACCGATGATGAAGCAACAGTTTCTTTATAACAAATCATTTGCTCAGGGAAGTATTGTGCTGAAATCTCAGATTTAAATACACTTTAAATACAATTTTATTTATTGTTTGTTCGACTTAGTCCCGCTGAGATGACAGACCTCCTTTTCAGAGCAGACGTAGCCTAGAAAGCCTACACATACAAAATGGTGCAGACAAACATGCACCAAAATAATCACAGACAGTAACGAGACGAGGAGGTCTAGAATAAAAAAATACTAATAATTACACAGAGAGAATATGAAAGATGTTTAAATCATAAAAAAATGTTAAAGTTGAAATATGCAAAGTCTCCAGTGTTACCACACGACAGGTGCATGAGTCTGTGTCATGGTTCTGCAGCTCCACTGTCGGTTCAACCTCTGGACCAACTTATAAGAGCCTGAACTAGACTTCCTGTCACACTGTGACTGACATTAGATGGTTGAAGATGGTCTGTTAAATGTTTCTCAGCAAGCCAGAGGTCTGTACTACAGAGTGAGTTCAACATACCCAGGTCATCTTCTCATTATCTGGTTTAACTAACCCTAACAATCGAGATCAGTCTGGATATGAGCATGTTCAGATGAAAGGGGCGGGGTTTGCAGCATCTGACCAATCACAAACATGGATAAGTCTACTGTCAGCAGAGTGGCACATTTTTACAAAATATAATATTACACAAATACCAAGAAGATAAACACATAATCAGACTAAAAGTAACACAGTTGAACAATATTATTACTAATTAAATGATAATTTTATTATTTACACAAATCACAACCTTCATCTGAACATTTAATTCTTCTGGAAATGTTTGTCCTGTAAAATCATATTCTGTGAATCAAAACCTTCAAATAATGTTTCGTTAAAGGCAGGGTTGACGATGTTCTCCAGTATACACTATTTGTTATAATGGTTGAAATGGTCTTTACACCCCGACAGCGATCCATTACTGATGAGCTCTGAAAAAGGACGGGAAAAGAGCCGTCATCTGTAGCTGCTGTAATCCTGTAAAAACGTCTACCAATCACTGCCTCGCGGTCCGCTTGGAGAGAACCAATCAGATGCCTCCCTGCCTGTACTCTACCCTTGGCGTGCACCAGTCTGAACTCAAAGCGCGTCGCCGTCGCACAACTCCTGGAGAATGGAAGAGAAAACTCAGCTCTGCAGTAGCACTGTCGTGGTTACTTGTCATGAGGTAGCGTTGTTGAGTTGAGGTCCTCTCTCCGCTCTGTGTCTGTGAAGTAGTTACGATGCGGCGGTGCTCGTGCATGTGTGTGTGTGTGTGTGTGTGTGTGTGTGGAGGGTGGTGGGGGGAGTGGTGGGGGGGGCGTTGCCTTGGAAGGAGCCCCAAGGGAAGGGGGGTGGGTTGACCCTATCTTTAATTACATTTATTCATTTATAAATGACGAACAGTTCACTAATTATTTTTACAAAAAGGACGTGAACATTGTATAGATTAATTACAGCACCCTCGTTCTCTCTCCCCCGTGTCGTGCGTCGGCTCATCCAGATGCTCCCCACATAGTTTCCATGTTCATGTTTATGTTTTTATGAAGCGTGGCACAAAAATGCTGGTGCTTCGCCGTTATGAATCTCCCAGAGAAGCTGATATGGAGAGGGCAGAGAAGAGTACCGGCAGGTTGTGAGGAGTGCCGATTCGCAAGAAAAAGTCACGGTACGCCAAGGAGAAAAAGTAAGAAGTGCGTGAGTACCGACCCACTTTGAGCTCTGTATCATAGGATAAGAGTCGATGCATCCCATGGTCATGGCTTGTTTATTAGGTCATTTAGGGGGTAGATTTATAAAACCTACTCTAAATTACAATTATCACCACATAATACTAAGACTGATGATCTGAATGGGTTCAGCTGTTCGCCCGATAGACGAGACGTGAGAATGTCAAGTAGTCAAGAACGACATCATTCGGTTGAAGAGGCAACAACGCAGAAATGCACTCATGCACTCATGCACTCCTCTTCTGATGAGCAGTGAAAGCTGTCATCTCAATCAAAAGGTCAGTGGTTGAATTAAAAAAAAAAGAAATCCTGGAAAGACATCAAGCAACACATGAAAGAGAAATTGGCTTATAAAGAGAAGATCTGCCTCTCAAACAGGTGGTAGTGTTGTGAATGAATTTCCCCCGAGCCAAGTCCAACTTTGCATAAATGTCGAGCAGGTGGAGGGTTCTCAGTATATCTTGAGAAGCAGATCAGCAACTAACAGGAATTCTCTCAAGTTAATGCAGTGATGGGGGGAAATGATCTGTGTTATTTACATTGCTTATTTCTTACTCAGGGAGCGTATCTATGCTGTATGTTCCCCAGCTGTTTCCCTGGGTCAATATGTTGACATCACCCACCTACCGCTTTTACTCCTTGAAACCTACGCCCTCCATTTTCTAGAGCAAAACAGTTTTCTTGACTTTAGACACTAACATCTCCACAGTGGCTCAGCAGATTTTTACCATTCAAACTGCATTTGAAACATCCATCTCCCTTTGTTCTTTTGCAATTGAACTGTGAAGATAGTCCTTACTAATCCATTACAATGTTAGTTCATATCAAGACACACTAATGCCTAAAACTCCACACAATACTCAACCAACTCATAACAGCACTGAGAGGACGTAGCTCTGAAATGGTTCAAACATACTTGCCAATCTTCCCATTTTTCATCCCCCTCTCACTGTTTCTTCTCGGGGTCACAATTCTCCCATATTTCTCCCAATTTATGGAAAATCCCACTTTTTTTCCCTTTTCCTTATCTTAGCCTGTTTCTGGAACTGAACAGCGTCTATAATCCCTACTGTTTCCAGCCGGACAACAATAGAGCAACACCAACTGTCGTTTCCCGGAGGAAGAGAGCAGTCTACGCTCGCAACACAGCGCAGTTTGAACTCATGTTTAAGCTGCGCCCAAAGTTGGGCTTTGCTTGATGCAGCGAAAAGCTGCCGTGGCGCGGCGCAAGCTGTTGGAAATAACGGGTTTCAGAACGCAGTGGTGGTGTTGTATTGTTGTGTCTGAAAGGACCTTCAGTGAGTGAGAGACGGAGAGAGAAATGGAGAGAACTAAGAGAAAGAAATACTCAAGCAGGAACAAAAATACATAAAAACAGTTGAATATTAGTTTATGCCAGATTCACACAACAAGTTCACACCAAAGGGGCAAATTATTCAGTTTATTCTTCCTGGGAGTTAAAGGTAAAATCAAAATGCTGTTGCAGTGTACTTATTATTTTGTTATTTTCACTCTTTTAAAGCCTCCAGAGTGCAGGAAACAAAGTCTCTGAATCTGTAATCTTTCCGCAGAACCCCACTGGTTTTGAAATCCTCCCTTTTTTATAAGGTCTCAAGGTTGGCAAGTATGGGTACAAACAGCGAGAGAGGATCCCAACCAGACACCAAGAAACTGCAGTTACTAATGTCGGATGATGAAAGCAAAGAAATAATTTAGTGGCGTGGCACTGCAAAGAGACCATCCAGGTATCACCAATACTCATCTTGTGTTGAGGTCTTTGAGCTATATATGCAGGCCTCAAAGACGCCCCAACTGTCGTCCTGCTTTTCTGTCTTAGTCTTAATTTCAATGGTGATTATACAATATTCATTTCCAGTTTGTCTATCATCAGTTTTTATGGTCCTTCCTAGTAACACTCAAAAACATGTAATGTCATCTTGTAATTAACACCCACAAATGGAAACACTATGAACCTGTCACAGTCTGTCCAACCTGATCTCACAGGAAGAGGCATAAATAGCACAACACTTTAAGGACATTTCTGCGTCTCATTTGAGGCTTTTCGTGTGTCAGTTCACGCCACAGGGTTAACGTTGAGAAACTGCTTTTCATGTGTCATTTAATGTCACGTCGTTCACATATTTGACATATCTTGGCATCTTAATTGATGTCAAACCGTTTATTATTTATTAATGACACATTTAACAGGAGTATCATTCACCAATTTATACTCACACAACGATGTCATCGAGCGACCTCTCAAAGATGCTTCGGCACATGGACAGGAGGGGATGCAAATCCACCACCAACCCTGAGATTAATGGATGACCTGCTGAGTTCACATCTGCTGAATTCACATAACAAGACTTCAGCTGTGAAGCCCCTTTTTTTTTACTCCTGGATGCCCATGGTTACCTCTGACAAACACACACCTGCTGACATACAGCTGGCCTTCATCCGGTAACCATAAGAAAATTATAGCAAATCTGTGCAGTCAAGTTCCAGTCCGGGCAAACCTCGTGGCAAAAGCCGATATGGAAATGTTCCTCCATGAGGCCCCGCACTGGGTTGTGTTGATTTTCATAATTATTCTTAGACAAATGTTGTTTGTTGTACATGTCAACCTGGAGCCTTGTATGAGTCGGAACAACACGGCGGTAATGAGCACTGGTGGAAGTCCAAATTCAATTAACATGGGAGTACGGAGAGAGTGTGTGATCCACAGCCAATCTGATGAGATTTTAATGAGGTGAATAATATTATTGTTGTTGTTGACATTTTAACAAAACCTCATGGTACAAATGGGCTTTGCCAAATTCACATCAGTGGGCATGAACAAATACAAATGATCTTGATAGAGTTGGCGAAATACCTTTGATAGTTTTCTCTGATCACATTCGTAACGTTTTTACAACTACACAAAACGTATCACTTCCCATTGTTCTGATACGATTCAATGACTTGAAATTGATATAATAACTTTTTTTTTTTTGCCAAAAATTCAATCAGTGTGGCTGTGAAAAAGATATCTGATACTGGACAGAGCAGGTCAGCATTCCTCAAAGTTTTTCTCGTGAGGTAATCGGGGATAAATTAATTATGGATATAAACAAGTAAAAACAATGATTAATGGCAAATACATACACCTTTTATTTGAAAATAATAAAAGAGGACAGAGGACCTGCTGCTTCAGTTCTCAAGATACAAGGCAGTGCAATATTTTACACAAAATAAAATAAAATCCAAGTTAAATGATGTTCTCATTTTCAAAGCAAAAGGTAGAGCAATAATATTTAACAAAAATACAATCCAACTAACTTCTCTTCGGGTTGAATGAACAGTGGTTTAACCTAGCCATCGTGCACGCGCACGCATACCACGCTGTGTTGCCGTTGTATTTTATCTGGCCTTTGTTTATTCTACAAACAGCGAGCGATTTATCAAGGACATCTCCTTTTTTTGCAAAAGCCAAAATGTTTGGCCAAAATGTGGACCTCAAACGCGGTTTGAAAATCTCTCTCTCGTCCGGCTCTTCCTCGCCATCAGCCTGCTTCGTTTTGTTGTCGTCTTTCTGAGATTGGCGCTGCTGGAGCATGTCGATGTCGTCATACACAGGGAGAGTGAAACGGAGGAACGTTTAACATGTCTTTACCATTAAAATGGCTAC
Source organism: Sebastes fasciatus (assembly GCF_043250625.1). Classification (NCBI taxonomy): domain Eukaryota; kingdom Metazoa; phylum Chordata; class Actinopteri; order Perciformes; family Sebastidae; genus Sebastes; species Sebastes fasciatus. Next base: position 37,879,680 of record NC_133795.1, on the reverse strand, counting down.
ATATACATCTATGTAACGTTTCTTGTGCTTAAATACAACGTGCAAATTCTTAGTGTCAATACAATAGATTAATTACCTTGCAAATCAATTTTAGATTTTATGTCTCTACAAACAGAAAACTCAGGTTTATAAAGACGTTAGAAACATCTCCGTGTTTGAACAAATGTTTCAATTTGATGTCTATTTCACTTGGAAGGAATCAGCTGTTACTCTGTCATTTTCCTCTGTAGAAAATAAAAACTTTTGCTTCTTAAACTTGTTTGAATCCAAAATGTTGAAGTCCCCGGAGGCCAGCCTGGAAAGATACCTCTCACCACAAACCTGTCAGTCCAACACCTTTGATGCATTTTTTATTTATTTTTTTAGTTAAAAAGCTGTTTGAATTCCCTCATTGACTGATTATTGTCAGAAAATGGAGCACAAAATCTAGGTCAGATCTGCTCTTGTCAAACAAATCACTGCAGGCATTTCCCCTGCTGTACATCAGTTGCCAGAACAAGAGATTCTCTGTTTTAGCGCTGAAAGATCAACAGCCTTCGACTGCCCGCTCCATCCTCCTGTGCTCCCATGGCTGCTGAATGGTATCACCTCTTAACCACACATGAACACACACACACACTTCAAACCATCATAGAACTGATGTGTAGGCTATCATCTTCCAAACCTCTTCATGAATCCCACTTTTAGAGAAATACTGTTACTGTTGACGTCCCTTTATTGATTCTTACCAATGTGACTTTTACTGCTGTCAGTCATAGATCATTGTACAGGTGAGGTATTGTTTCCTTCTTCGGCATTTCAGCCTGTCGCACTTCCGCCAGTGCCATTTCGTCAGGTCAGCTGCAGGGTCGTCAGCTGGAAACCGCCGTTCACCGATGTTTTGACCCCTATGCCACTACAACTCCCGGCGGGGGGGGGGCAGTGGCGTATTGGGGCCGTCTCCCCGCCACCCCCTGCAGCTGCCTTTACAGGGATGTTGGCCCCCAACTACTGTCTTTCCTCCGGAGCCAGTAGCTGGTTTTCTCTGTGTCCTCTCCTAGCTCCTTCACAGCTTTCCGCAGGTTTGACCCTAGCACCACGGAGCAGAGGGACTACCGCTTTGCTGACAAAGCCCCGGCATCCGACCTCCACAGGATAAACCTTGGCTTTCCAGCCAGCCTCTTGGCATTGCGCCGCCAGCTCTGAGTATTTTAGATGTTTCCTTTCGTGGGCTGCTGTCATGCCCTCTTCCCAGGGGATAGTAAGCTCAATGATGAGGACCCTTCTCGCCACTGCAGACCATGAGATGATGTCTGACTGGAGAGTGGTTGTAGTGATCTCTCTCGGGAAGACCGGCTGCTTTCTGAGGTCCACCGACATCTGCCACTCTCTGCAGAGTCTGAGTATGGTGTTCCTCTCGTGTGCAGGTACTTTGAGCGTGCTGCCTGGCTTGACGAATGTTGTTAGTGTAGACATTGCTGTTTCTGGGTTGCGGTTTGCTGCTACCCTACATCTCTCCAGGACCTCGGCCAGTTTGGCCAGGACTTGGTCATGGTGCCACTTGAAGCGTCCCCGGGTCAGCGCCACCTTGCATCCTGATAAGATGTGCTGGAGACTTGCCTTGATGTTGCTACACAGCCAATTTCACTTCCGAACCACTGGGTGAGATTCTGGGGCATGGGAGGGTGTTGTAGGCTGCCCTTACCAGGAAGCTAAGAAATAGTTACTAGGACTTAGCACAGAACAGCATAATAAAATCAGCTATGTATCTATGTAACGTACATGTGTGCTAAATGTAAATGCATACTTGTTCTTTAGTTCCAGTTGGAGCAAAGCAGCCAGGTTCCAATCTGATACAAAGCTTTCCCAGAAGAGTGGAGGCTGATTAATGTCCGTAGTTTTGGAATGACATGTTCCAACAAAAATCTCACAGAAGTTTGTAAAATAGTCCCAAAATTGAATCTATTTGATTTGTGTATATAGACACAAATTTCCCTTTTTTTACGTGACGCTCATCACGACTTTCAACAACGTATTTTTTGTGCATTTTTCCTACGAATGTCCAGCAACACGTGACGCATGTGTCAATTTCCGCTCCAGTCTTTTCAAAATAAAACTACTTAGTTAGGCTTAGGAAAAGATCGCGGTTCGGGTTAAAATAACAGAGGAAGTGGCGTAACTGTTGTGCCCTTAAACAGGGGAAATAGTGAGCGAGAAGGATGAAGAAATCACACACGCAGCTCTTGCCTTCACTTGCCTTTACACAAAACTCAAGACATCTTCAACTCAGTTTCCATTTAAATGATCTTTGTAACGGTTTCTAAATGTTCTTAATTCTAATGCAGCATGAAGTCTCTCTTATGAAATGTATTTTAACTTTTTTAGCTCACTCGACACATGAATTCACCTCCAACAGTTATAAAATCAACAACTGCATAGACAGATATTAATGTAACAGCCTAGCTTAAATGCCAACAACAAGGTGAACAGACGGATTCTACGACGGGACCACGAGACCTCTGGCAGTTAGCTTACACAACAACAGAGTTACTTAGAAGCTTTCAAACACAATACAGAGTACAAAATGTGCACTTTTCCTCTATAATGATCAACAACAACAACGTGTTTACAACATTATAGTGCTTTGGGTGAAGGATGAAGAAATCACACGAAGCTTGTGCCTTCACTCGTCTCTGTATTGAGTGAGGAAGAGGAGCGCGATCCCCCCTACTGGAGCCCCGAGGCATTACCAACAGATCAACGCACAATCAACCCACACAGACAAAGATCTGCATTATTCCTCTTTCTGTTTCACTGCATTATGTGCTGCATAGTCTCAACAGTGACCAGTATTGATGCACATTTACATCCAAAAATTAAGTTACTTGCCCTGAAAATTATACAGTAATAAGTGAGACAACAAAGAAATGAGCTTTTCTCTAAATAAATGAATTAAGCCTAAAAATGAAATATTCTTGTCCATCACATAACTTAAGTTGGGAATCAACGTTGACTTCTAGTTTCACACGGGACACGAAAGCCGGTCTCCTGGTGAAAGTCTGGTGTTTTTTGACCCACCCGTCCACCACGACCTCCTCGCTGCGCGACGTTCACCGCTCTTTATATTACGCAGTTCACAATTACGTGGATAACATACGATTTCATGCTGACAATCAGGAAAAAAAATTTAAATTTGTGTCAATGTACATGAATCAATACATGAAATGTTGTGACTTTTGGCCCGTATTTAAATAGAAGCATATACAAATATGACTTTGATCTATTCTGTAATAAATAATTGAATATTCCAAATTTACTACTTTTATTTTCTTCTTTTTTTTCCCAAATGCTAAACATTGTCACAGTACAATTTCACGACATGTTCCTTTAATAACTGCTGACAATTTGCCAAAGAATTCTGAGGCTTAAAAGATGAATTTTCCAGTTCCGTATTTTTTCAGGATTTCCACGTCTGCAGGAAATGAAATATTTACTGTCTGTAAATATTTGAAGTGCACACAGTTCATGTATAACGGCCGTTCATTCACATCCTGTTGTTATTGTTGATATGATACCGAGCTGTGACTGGATGTCCTCAAGGATAAAGAGTCCTTCATCTCTGGCACAGAGCTGGCAGGGACACTTGGACCTTGGACGTTTGTGTGTGTGTGTCCTGCCAACAGTGAAGGGTACTGTGTGTTCAGTCCTTTACTTTGTGAAGGTCCTCTCAGGGTTGAGATTAAGACTGAAGGTGAGGAAAATTGAGTTAAGGTGAAGAGCAGTGAGGGGTGAAGTTAAAGGTCAGTGCTGCTGGCCAACTGATCTCTCTCTCTCTCTCTCCAGATGCTGCACTTAATCACTGTCTTCATCTCTCTCTCACAAACACACACACACACACACACACACACAGTGTACTACTGTACTGAGGAGCAAATTGACAGAGAAGAACCTCAGGTCAGAATGAAAGCAAAAGGAAACACCTGTATTGTATGATCGGCTATATGGTCACGTAAAACTTTATTTCAATCGTCACATACATACAGGATCCTACAGCTGATTGGGTCCTGCATGTTCACCAGTAAAGGCTCCCACACAAAAGAATGGACAAGTTAGAAATGCGAAGAGTAAAACTATACTTTAACTAGAATGGCACTCGGAGAGCGCAGACCTCCGCCAAGGTGCCTGACTTTAAAACCAGATCACAGCTCACAGCTGGCGGTACCGTGAGGTGGTCGGCTTGTTATTAACACGGTGTGTTTCCGTGTAACGTATCGGTGGATGCCTCTCTCATTTAGCAGCCTTGTTATGTCTGTATAACGTTACACTACGTCGTCTCTCATCCCGTCATCTACCGCTTTTTTCTTTCTCACCGCGGACGGCCAGCAGCTGCCACCTCACCTCGGAGTCTCGCCACACATCCACACGTATCTCTCTGCTCGAAAAGAAGGAGGAAGAAGGCGGGGTCACACGTCATCAATGTGTCATCAATTATACTGCGCATGTGTTATACCCTTTGGTCTTAATGCCCAGGCTGATAGGAATCCTTAAAAATGTAATGGATCGTTCATTGTGCTACACTCCACCCCTCCAAAAAATTTAATTAAAATCCATTGCGAACTTTTGGAATAATCCTGGTCACAGACAGACAGACAGACAGACAAATCAACGCAGGTGATATATGCAACTTTAACATCCCATGTGAACACTTAAGCTTCAGTTATACTTTCTGCAAGGATGGTCACACGGACATGACCTGACATGGAATCATGACAAGGAATCGTTTGGATCTTTTATACTCCGTGGCGGGTTTTCTCCTCGCAGCAAACCGACATTCTCAAAGCTCCTCAAAGTTCTCCATTTTCTCAGTCCAGCCACATAGTTCGAAAAATGTGGATGTGCATGGACAGGCGGAAACCTGCTGCACGAAGAGCCGGCCTTTGGCCGTGTAGAGACTTGCGGATGCAGCGAGCATAAATCACGCTTAAAGGAACAGTGTGTAGGATTTAGTGGCATCTAGGGATGAGGTTGCAGATTGCAACCGACTGAATACCCCTCTGCTCACTCTTCCCTACAACAAGTGTGTCGGAGAACTCCGATGGCCTTCGGGTAACGTAAAAATGTGAAAAGCTCTCTCTGGAGCCAGTGTTTGGTTTGACCGTTTTGAGCTACTGTAGAAACATGGTCGTGTCTAAGGAGGTAACCCACGAGTTGGGAAACTCTCGCGAGATGGTTAAGGTTAGGTACTGATCTGGAATAGCTACGGTTAGGATAGGTCGTCAAGCAGCAAGTCTCGCAAGAGTTTTCGGGTGCAACATGGAGGACTCCATGACCCGCTCCCTTTGTAGATATAAACGGCTCATTCTAAACATGAAAACACAACGATTCTTAGTTTCAGGTGATTATAGAAAACATAGTTATGAATATTATATTCCATTTCTGCAAAAAGACCGTTCGAAATCCTACACGCTGGACCTTTAGGTCAGGTGTCCTTCATCTAGGCAGTCACTGGAACTAATTCAGGTCACTTTAGTGTCTCCCCAGTTCTTTAATTTGTATGTAAAATGTATGCTGTTATATCCGTATTTAAACGAATGATTGCATCTCGTCCCTCTCTATGATATGATGGCTCTTCACCTCGTCTTCCAGCTGGGCAATTTGGAACGTCTATTAACATGTTTGCCTTCCGGTGTGGTTCGACGGCGCGTCGTATGAACTCACTTTTTTCTCGCATTTCTAACACCAGGAAAACCATCAAGATTACCTTCCAGTTTATCCGGATTTTTCCCCGTTTTCCAACACATTTTTAATGTACGGTTGATTACACAGAGCAACCTCTCTCTCCCGTCAATCAGTTTAAATCTTACCTAAACCTCCTCTCCATCCAGACTTCACTCTACAATCATCATCACAACTTATTTCCAAGAACTTCCTCCTGCTTTATCCAAGGAAGTACAAACTGCCTACCACAGACTCTCAAAGAACTTCCATCTCCTCCAAAGAATATTTGTAAAACTTTGCTTCTCACAGCCTCCCTCTCCTCAACCTGCGCTCAACCTCACCCAGACCACCTTACACACCTTTTCAGAACGTCTCTCAAACATTTGTAGAACCGTTCCACAGTCTCTCTCAAAAGCTTTCTTAAATTCTCACCCAGCACCTTTCTACAGAGTCCACACCTCCACACACACACACAGTTTTTCCCATGGAGTGATTAGTAGCTGAAAGTCCCCCAGAGCCGCCTGGACTCGTTAACACCTCGTTTTCTCCTCGTTAGGCTCAGATCAAAGACAGGGGGGTAATTAACGAGGTTCACACCACTGGAGGCTGTTGTACAGCTCCAATCCCTGCTCTGCAGACCGGCTTAGATCAGCACACACACACACACATCACCTGGCTCACACACTCTCACTAATGCACATACACACACCTACCCCACACACACTCGTACTCATAAACTCACAGACTTTCAGCACTGAATCCCCGAGGCTGCGTTCACATGAAACCAGGCGTTACGGCGATTAGCGCGGCGGTGTGGGAGTTACTTAAATGGCCCATTTAATGACACTCATTTGATTGACCCATTTGATTTGAATGGCTCATTGATTGCCATCTACCTCCGCGGCGTCGGGCTGCGTTTCTGTTTCAACTTTTTGCCGCAGGTCACTGCATTCCTCTGCAGTCCTCACCGCCACAATCTAAGGCTACATCCACACTCGTACCTTTTTGTTCTAAAACGCGTAACTTTCGCTACGTTCATGCCTAGCGTCCACACTACTCCAACGTTTTCAAGCCCTTAAAACGGAGACGTTTGAAAACGATGTGTTTATGAAATAGCCTGTTTCCACACTTTTCTTTACTATTTATTCTTCTGGGGTGCAACAACAACTTTGCTCCAGTAAGTTCCTGTTGTTACAGGCGACCCCTCCTCCAGGTTTCCCCTCAACCCGTGTCTCGCACTCTCTCGCAGCTCGTGGCCCCGACAGGTCCAGATATTTAGCATGCTAGATACCCAATATACCGATGTGCGAGAGGCGAGCCAACGCCAATTTGTGTCTGATCTGGGGCTTTTTTTTATCAGGGAGCTCCACAAACTGTCGAGGAGCAGAAAAGTTGTGTAGTGTGAACTAGACGTTATTGGGCCGTATTCAGACCAGCAGTAGCCTTTGCTTGAAGAAGAGCAGACCTCTGATTCATTTGAACGGAGGCGGTCCGGGTGCCAATGAAGAAGGTCTGCGGCTAAACAACGCAAGGTCAGCAAAATAATTGAACTTGGCTCAAAATTTTGCTGCGTCATTCATCAAGGTGCTGTAGTGGCAAATAAAATATGTGTAAGTGCTCATTCCTGGTAGATGACTTTGTTAGAATAACACTGTATTATACATCATACTATAATAAACCGCAGTGCAGTGGTTTGGCACTTGGCGATCCTTCAAACTCATGTATCTATTAGTCAAACTGGACTTCCTGTGGATGTGTTTCATTGTCTCACCTGAAACAATAATTGATTAATACATTAATGCAGGGATGCTTTTAGCCTGAACCCCTTTCACCATCTTATCTGCTGTCTTGCTCTCGATACCTTCTTCAACCCCCCCAGCCCACACACACACATACACCTCATTAAACATGCTGTCATGCATTGTTAATTTCCTGTCACACATTAATCTATTTCAACATGATCAAACTGAGTAGTAGCATGCAACAAACTGTGAGTGTGTGTGTGTGTAGGTGAGTCAGTGAAAGATGGGTTAACAGAAAGAGAAGGTGATTTTAATGGACCAGTTAAAGACACAGTAAAGGGGAAATAATAAAAACAACATAGATTTTATTGGTAACATTAAAATTTATTGTAGACATCCAAACACAAACAACAATAAAATTAACATCTGCCAATAAAATACTAAATGAATGAACTTCCTATCATTCCCGCCAGATGACACTACAGACTCTGCACGGATCTCGTCTCTCGACCAACCAAACTCAAACCCACAAAGTCTGAATCTGAGTGTCATGATTGAGGTTCACGTGGCCTCTATTGCTCGAGTTGTGTGGATTTGCCCCGTACAACATCAGGTCAGAGCATGCAACCCAGCTCCTGGTACAGGCTCTTGTAATATCACACATTGCCTACTGCAACTCCCTACTGGCAGGCCTCCCTGCATGCACATTCAAACCTCTGCAGATGATCCAGAACGCAGCAGCGCGACTGGTGTCCAACCAACCCGAAACAGCACACGTCACTCAACTGTTCATATCATATGAGTTTTACCTTATCCGATGAGGGGGTCGCACTGTAAAGGACAGAGGGTGTCGTATCCTGTACAGATTGTAAAGCCCCTTGAGGCACATTTGTGATTTTGGGCTATACCAGGGGTCTGCAACCTGCGGCTCCGGAGCCACATGCGTCTCTTTAGCTCCTCTCCAGTGGCTCCCTGTGTATTTTTAAAAATGGAAATTAATAACTGTTTTTTGTTTACATTTTCATTTTTATTTATCATTGTTGTAGGTCTATGGTACGACGGTACGACGGAGTATTAGGGCCACATTGAGGAAAAAAAAAAAAATTTGAGATTTCGAGAATAAAGTTAAAGGTTTACAAGAAAAAAGTTGTAATATTGTGAAAATAAAGTCATAGGTTTATCAGAAAAAAAAGTCATAATATTATGACAATAAAGTCATAAGTTTAAGAGAAAAAAGTCGTAGTATTGACAATAAAGTCATAAAGTGAAAAAAGTTAAAGTTATGACTTTGCTCTCGTAATATTACAACTTTTTTTCTCGTTAAGTTATGACTTCTTTCTCGTAATATTATGACTTTAACACTATGACTGGAAATCTTAAATTTGTTTCCCCTCAATGTGGCCCTAATACTCCGTAGTACATTGGCCTTCACTGCATTAGACTTATATACTATATACTTAGACTATAGGCTGTTACGTTCATCACAATGCTCAAAATTTTTGATTTTTTTGCCTAAAATGGCTGTTATGATAGTAAAGGTTGCTGATCCCTGGGCTATACAAATAAAATTGACTTGACTTGACTCCCAGTTGTCGCTCGCATCAAATTCAAAACCCTGTTGCTCGCTTACAAAACAGCAACAAAAACATTTCCAGCCTACCTGAACTCCCTCATCCAGGTCAACACTCCCTCCTGCCCACTACGCTCTGACAATGAAAGGCGCCTGGTACTCCCATCACAGCAGGGCTCTAAGTCGCTAGCAAGACGCTTCTCGTCTGTAGTCCCCCGGTGGTGGAATGAGTTACCGAACTCTGTTCGATCCACAGAGTCCCTTTAAACCTTTAAGAAACAGCTAAAGACCCAACAGCTCTTTCATGAACACCTCCACACCTAATGACATTGATGCTCTTGTTTCAGATAGCAGGATGAACAACCTCTCAGCCTATAAGACTGAACTCTGAGTTTTCGGTTTCCAGAACAGCTGATCGGAGTTAGTTCAATCAACTCTGAGTAGGTTGAACCTGATGGAAGTACGTTCACGTCCACAAAGGTGGAGGACAAATAGTGACTTTCTACTTATTTCTTTAAAACATGAAGGAAAAGAAAATATATTAATTTTTTTGTTCTGTAAACTCCCTCTCCCTCTCCCCCTCTTTAACAAGCTCTTCTCCGTTAATTAAAACATCAACTGTTGTTGATTAACTTGTTTTTTTAATCCTCGCGCTGCGGCTGCTGGGACATTATCTGGACTCTGTTCAGCACTTCATTTACATACACACACACACACTGCTTACTGTGTTTGTTCATGTGGACATGTGCTTGTCTTTTATATTTCAGCGGCTGAGCTTCTGACAGTGTGTGGCAGTGTGCAACAGCTGAACATTCGTTTAATATGAATTTTCAGAATTAAAATAATTTAATTAAACGTGGGTGTAAACGCTAAAACAAAACGAAGACCCCTCGGCGTAACTTTTCACTCGCAGTAAACACGTGCTTAATGTTGTGAATTAAACAAAAACACTTGTTTAGGATTAGGCAGCAAAAACAATTTGCTAGGTTTAGGAAAATTAAACATGGTTGGGCTTAAAACTACTACGTTTGTAAAGTGAAAACGGGACTTGATGTTGTGAACACAGGACATGAAAAAACAGCTGATTGTAACGTGAAAGTTAAACGTAACGCACTGGACATGAACAGTGGTGTCCTTGTGTTGTTGTTTAATATATGCAAAAAATATTACAAAAAAATTAATTTAATAGTATTTTTATATCAAAATCCAATAAAAATGTTTTTCCTGTATAACAAAATATGACGTGTGCTTACGTACATCGTGTGCTCGTATCAATTTCAACCAATTTCAACCAATAACATCATGACATCCATCCATCAATCGATCTGCTACAACACAACATTCTAAGCCTGCCCTCTATTAGCGGTCCAACCAAATGCAAAGGATTATTAATGTGTAAAGTATCTTAATGAGTGTAAGCTCAGGCTGTAGATAATATGGTGGTTAACCAACGACTCCAGAGAGGAGTTGCCACATTGCAATTTGCAGCCCACATTCATACGTTCGGGACACAGGCGTCTCGCAGATCAATGTAACGTAATGTAGTAAAACATTATTTACCAGTTAACCTCTTTTACCCTTAAGTAAAGTCACAGAAATAAACTGACTACAATGTCAAATTCATCCATGAGTCTTCTAAGTGACGTTGTGAGCATTTCCATGGCAACAAACTGTACAATCAGACTGTGTGACAGACCATGAACAGTCCTTTTCATCCAACTTCTGTTGGTCTTCTGTTCTTGTTGGCGTTTGATTAAATTGAGCTTGACACCTTGACTTTATTTTTCTTTTGTGCTGCAATTCATTTATTATTATTATGTGCACATTATGTCTATTAGGGTAAGGACCCAGACACAGATAACAGCAGGCGAGGTGTGAGAACAGGTGAGCAGGAGGTGACTGCAGGCCTAATGGGGAACAGGTGAAACTAATAAGGGCGAGGCAGACAATCAAAACTGGCAGGAAAACGAAGTGAAGGAAGTGAAGTGATCTGAAATGAGTGGAGAGGCGATAACAAAAAAAACAGGAAACACAAAAGAAGAATGAAACATGAAACAAAGGAAAATCAGGACCTAGGAGAATGAACAACATGAACTAATCCTATTAACCTAATGAGCTAAAAAGCACCATTCTCAGCGGTGTCAATGAGTTTCTGTTTTTTTAATCTGGTAAAATATGGTGGCTGTCCTATTACATATCTACAGCACCTAGTTTCATTTTGTTTCCATGAAGGCCAGGGGTTTCATGGCCGACAAGTATTATCTAAATAATCCCCAAAGTTCTGTGATTAGTCCAACATTTCATTTTCAAACTGTAAACTTGACAGCAAACATAACCTAGCTTGAGAATGGCTGGCTTTTGAAGGATAATAACCTCAATTGTTAGTCGAAAATCCCATTAAATCACATCAAAGAATGCATGAAATCAGTGTATTAAACCAGCAATACAGAAGGTCCTGTGAAAAGACACTTTCCCTACCAAAGACCTTTTGAAGAAGCCGTCTGGTTTTGTGTATATATATAAAAAATTATGCATTTCTTCATCCCTGTGTTAAGTATACATCCACGAGATGCAAATAACACATGCATATTCAATGCAACCTGCTAAATACCCTTCTGAATGCAGCACGCAGCATTCCCTGCACGACACCAGCGTGCCGCATACTCCTGTGGTAGTGTGTGTGTGTGTGTGTGTGTGTGTGTGTGTGTGAAGGCATGTTGGAAACACAAGACGTGTTCTTCAAGTGTGTAAGCAGGCTAATCCTCGGCAGCGTGCTGTTAGGTAGCTGCCCTGAAGCTACAGGAGCTCAGTGAGACTGCAGCTGTGCACAGATCAGCATGTTTGGAGGTTTAATATAGCAACAGAGCCGCTGGTATGTGCACAAACACATGAAGGCATGTGTTGTCATAAAGCATTTGTTCACAAAACAGGGATCTTCAAAGAGGTCCCAGAGGTTCTCGAGTAGTCACGGAAGACGTGCCAGGGCTCCCTAAGAGGTGCCAAAGGCTCTTACAGACAAGGTGAAAGGAGTCCCTGAGCGGCACTAAAGGGTTCATGAGAGTTTCTTGGGAATACAGTGGTCCCTTAGGGGGTTCTAATTACTGAATAAGACCCAGGCATTCTTACGCCTGGATTCCACCGGGCGCCTCTGCGCCGCGGCCGCAAGAGCAATTGTGACAACTCTAGATAATTCTTATGATTCCACCAGATTCAACGTATCGCGTCTCAGAAGCATCCCAGAAGCTTCTCTCCGCTCTGCTCTGCTAAAAATACGCACCTAGTGTTTTTTTGACGGAGATACAAGACGTTGCACAGAGCAGATCGAGCCGGGCAGGAAGTGGAACGGCTAGAGTACCCCGTCAACTTTCAAAATAAACACCCTTTGCAGACTCCTGATCGTATCACATCACTACAGCCATAAATCTTTGATCCGTGTTGTTGATAACTGGACTCCAGTGCGTGGAGTTTACATATTCTCCCCGTGTTAGCAGGGGTTTTCTCCGGGTGCTCAGGTTTCCTCCCACAGTCCAAAGACATGCGGGTTAGGTTCATTGTTGACTCTAAATGTCCCGTAGGTGTGAATGTGAGTGTGAATGGTTGTCTGTCTCTATGTGTCAGCCCTGTGACGGTCTGGTACCTGTCCAGGGTGTACCCCGCCTTCACCCAATGTCAGCTGGGATCAGCTCCAGCCCCGTCTGAGCTGCCCACGTCTGAGTAACCAGCCATGAATCAAGATTAAAGCTTACATACATAGTGAAAGTAGTCGTATTGTCGGAAACAAAGGGTTTCTTGGGGTGGTTTTAGTAGACGCCAATAAGGCAAAACCAAGCTTCTTGAGGAGGTTCCCATGTCCCTCATGAGAGTTTTAAGCCTTCCTTATAACGGTTTCTAAGGGTAGCGTCTGAGAGAGTCCAATAAAATTAAATCTTAAAAAGATTGCAAGGGTTTCTGATTCTCGCCCAGTGATGTTCCTCAGGGTCTTCAAGATGTTTGAGTTTCATGTGCCTTTGAAAGATATATGTGGGTCCTTGAGGAGATGCCAGGAGTTCTCAAGGAGGTTCAGTAAGGATTTTGAGAAAGTTCTCTTATCAAAGAGTCTTTGAGAAGTTTGTGTTCCAGTGATGCTTGAGTTGGGGTCCACTCAGCGGTCCTTGAGGTGAATCTAAGTTTGTTCTATAATCACGTAATACAGTTAAGTCAGAGGGAGCGAACACAGAGCAGGTGTGTTGGCTAGTATTGATTCTTCACCCTTATAAAGAATACTTTTTTACATAAAAATGGAAAATATAGGCAGCTTCTAGTGATAACTTTTAACTTATTCACAGAGAGAAAAGTCTTTGCACAATATCTTTTTCTTATGAATGCCTGGTTCTGGTCGTGGATGCTGAGTCTGTGTTTCACACTGCACCAGTTTACTGTGTAGCGTCTCTCTTCCTCGGCTCCAGTCCACTCATAGTAACACACCGTATGAAGAATGTATTTTGGTGTTGGAGCTTATATACATTATGAATGGAGCTTGCTGCTTCCAGCTTCTCCTGGGAGGGAAGATCAAGCTGCAGGCTGTGGAGGTACAGAGAGGAGAGGAGAGGAGAGGAGGAAACAAGAAGACATTGGAAGGAAAGAGGATGGAGGAGTGGTAAGAAGAAAGAGAAACAAAGAGAGTAATGAGTATCTGTAATGGATGATAAACTCTCAGCAGACAAATGACAATATTCTGTTAATTTCTCAATCCCCGCTTCGTCAATAGGATTAGAAAAATGATTATATGTATAACCTGAGATGGATAAACAGATTTCATGTGTTTCAGGTTTACAATAGACTCCTTAAGAGATATTTCCCACTAAGAGAAAACACCTGATTCGACTGTTATCAGGCCATTAAATAGACTTTATCAGTCACTATAAGAACCATAGATGTGGGTCATAAAGGGCCTACTACGCCTACTACGTTGTAAAAGTGAAAGTGAAAATTAAAAGCAACACGTACTAACATGTAAGACTGAATGAAACGTCACGTTTTGTAAACAAACAATAATACTTCTTTAGATTTAGGCAATAAAACTACAACTTCTTTAGGTTTAGGCAACAAAACTACAACTTCTTTAGATTTAGGCAACAAAACTACAACTTCTTTAGATTTAGACAATAAAACCACAATCTTTTCCTAACTCTAGGGTTAGGGTTAGTATTTTGTTGCCTAATCCTAACCATATTCATCTATTCCTAAGCCTAACTAAGTATTTTTTTTTCCTGTGAAGACGGAAGTTTATTTTGAAAAGACTGTATGCATGTAATGAGCGTAAATTGACACGTGTTACTGGACATTCGTTGGAAAACGAACAAAAAAAGAGAAATACATTTTTTGGAAGATATCATACAAACCGTTGTGTGACGATACGTTGAAGAAAAATACCCCATCAGAAACTGAAGGACAACCTAACTGCGTCCATGTTTTTTTCTACATTGCACAGTGTAATGTGTTGGGGAATAAAATGAGGAAATATCAAGAAATCTTATTAGATATTAAACTCAAATCTCAAGTCGAGAAATTTTTATTTTTGTCTTGTTTTGCTATTTCTAGTCAAATCCCAGTTGGCAGGAAGACTGAGCTGCTGTGTGGATCCTCTCTAACCCACAAACAAACCTCTTTAATCACGAGGAAAATGTTCAGTTGTCCTTTTCAGAGAGAAGAAGAGTGAACCCGACGATGAGACAAGTAAAGAAGTAAGGGAGGAAGAAGGTGTGTGGAGAAGAGTGAACAGAAATAAAGAGCGGATAGGAGGCATGAGAAAAAGAGTGAAGATGAAGAAGGATGGGAAAGGAGAGAAGAGAAGAAATAATGAGAGGAAAAGGAAGCAACAAACACAGAGAGGAAAGAAGGAAGTAATGAAGGGGAGAAGGAAGGATGAAAGGAACAAAATAAAAGGGGAAGCAGTGGAGAGAAAATGTCTCTCTCTTATGCAAACACACACACACACACACACACACACACACACACACACACACACACACACAGAGAGAGTAGATGGGATTAGTTATTGAGGGTTGCAGAGGCCAACAGAGCAGCAATCAAACTCAGCACGGAGGATAATGGTACTGTAGCGCGCACACACCAACACACACACACATACACATTTGCTTCTTGCCAGTACGACACAATGGATCAATAGTAAAGCTTGTTTCCTGTTAGCTGTAGTAAGTGTGTTACTGCCGTCAGAGAGAAACTGACTGCGAGCAACAAGTTCCACAGCTGCACTCGTTAATACTGGATCACATGTTTACCATAGCCGAAGAAACCAACAACTCCTCTCCCTGTATATATCCATCAAGGATTCAGTTTTCACTCTGAGCTTTCTGTTTTCACTACAGGAATACAGCAAAATATGAATCAATTAAATTAAACAATTTGGTTTTCGACCTGTAGGCCTGTACCTCCTATGGAGCCTACTTGAAAACTATTTTAGTCCACTGAAATTTGTTCCTTAGATTTTGTAGTTCTTACGGACTTTTATCCTTTTACCATAACAGATCCATTCATCCCTTATTAGACTGATCCTTCTATTGTTCTTATTCAGTCTGTTTATTTATTAGTCAGTCTAATTTACATCAGTAATCATTTTAGGTCCTGTTTTATATTTTAGCTTATATTGTTGTTGTTGTTGTTGTTGTTGTTGTTGTTGTGTGTCACTGTGTTTTATCTATGTTTTTTTTTTTTTTTTGTACAAGCTGCTCCAAACCAAGTGCCCCTAGAGGGATTAATAAAGTTGTTTGAATTGAATTGAAATTTTGTCATTAGTCAGCTTCGTCAAAGAACGTATATTGATAAGAAGTGAAGTCAATAGTTCGTTCCGTTGGAACATCAGCGCCCAGCAGCAGAGCTACGCTTCCGCCATTTTGGACTGAAAGCGACTACCGGACAGTAAAACGTCCGCCTACAAAGTGCTGCACAAAAGAAAAACTAAATAATTTCTATTTTGCTGTCATATTTAATGTCTCTACTGAAATGTAGAAGAGGGTCCAATAGACCACAGACCATGGATGTAGAAGAGGGTCCAATAGACCACAGACCATGGATGTAGAAGAGGGTCCAATAGACCACAGACCATGGATGTAGAAGAGGGTCCAACAGACCACAGACCATGGATGTAGAAGAGGGTCCAATAGACCACAGACCATGGATGTAGAAGAGGGTCCAATAGACCAAAGACCATGGATGTAGAAGAGGGTCCAACAGACCAAAGACCATGGATGTAGAAGAGGGTCCAACAGACCAAAGACCATGGACATCATGATTTAAATGAAGGATATTTACAGTAAGTGTTCCTACTGGGAAGTTGATTTACCTAAAACAAAAAATTATCCTCTGATTTACAGACGTCTCTTAATACATCCATGGCTTCGTGAGGACAGTTCCTCCGGCTGAGTGACACCCTGACGGAGGTCCGAGTAACTGTGGAAGTCAGTAGAGCTTACGCAGCGGTGTTATACGGGGTGTCTGGTGTGTGGGGTCATTTTTTGAATGACACACAGTTCAATCACATGAACAAACAACCCATTAACGAAGCAAAAATATACTGTGGTACCTGATGAAGTTAAAGTGTATTTGATAATTGGTGGTAAATAAAGTGAAGGCAAAGCATTGTTTTTTTTCCACCTATTTGCATCCACAACTACACACACACACACACACACACACACACACACACACACACACACACACACACACATTCCTTCTGTCTGTACTTGCTGACGTTGCTGTGATTTCCCTGCTGAGCTGCTTCCTTATTATTCAATTAGAGCAGGAAATTCATCTCAATGTCTGCAGCAGAAAAAAAAAACTGCTGGGACTTCTACACACAAAACAGAGGAGTGTGTTTGAGTAAGTGTGTGCGTGTGTTTGTGTGAGAGAGAGAGAAGAGAGAGAGAGAGAGAGAGAGAGAGAGAGCAAGAGAGAGAAAGAGAGAGAGAGAGTCTGAAAGTGAGAAATGGTGTGTTAAAGAGAGCATAGTGTATATATGTGTTTCTGTGATACTGCTGGTCTGCAGCTGCGTGTGTTAGAGTGTGTGGGGTAGTTAAGGATTGTGTTGTATGGGTAACGTGTGTGTGTGTGTGTGTGTGTGTGTGTGTGTGTGTGTGTGTGTGTGTGTGTGTGTGTGTGTGTGTGTGTGTGTGTGTGTTGCCCACCTTGCCCCCTTTGGGTTGTTAAGCAGGTTGACTGATCTTAGCGAGTCTCATTTGACGTCTCATGATTCATGTAAGCAAGCGAAGAAGGGAAAGAGAGAGTGTGTGCGTGTGCCAGTGTGTGTGTGTGTGTGTGTGTGTGTGTGTGTGTGTGTGTGTGTGTGTGTGTGTGTGTGCGTGTGTTTGTGGCCCTCGGGGACAGAAGGATGTAGGAAAGGGGTGATTATTTTTCTCTCTTGAACACCTTATACCATGACGGATAACCACATCCATTAGGACACATGATGGATAGATCTCAAAACACACACACACACACACACACACACACACACACACACACAGGCCTGCACTGCGTTTCCACATAGAAGTTATTCTACTGAGGTTGTTGGGACATCAGGACTTAAACCCCCCTCCAGTGTATTTTGGCATTTCTGTTATTTCATATTTATCTGAGTCATTTCCTGACTAAGTTGATCAGCCACAAAAGCCAAAATTTTTTTGACAAATAATTTAATTGTATGCATAAATTTAAAAAAAGAAGATTGTTGTTGAAATGTGAATATGACGTCTGACTATAGTAGAAACTGCAGGTCAAAGGTCATCCTCCAAGTTTGCATAGGTGCACTCCAATAAATCTTTTTATCTGTCTGTCAGTTTGTATTTCTAGTTAGTTAGCTAGTTAGCTGTAGTTAGCTAGCCCAACTTGTTGCCTTAGCTAACTGAGAGTTTCATTTTATTTTTTTGTTTCCTCCACCTTAGTTTAGTGTGTTTATTTTCACCATGGCATTTGTGTGTGCGGTGAACGGGTGTAATCCACGCAGTGGAAATCCCACCGTCAGAATGAGCACAACACACTGACTGTCTCTCTCCCTCTCTCTCTTCTTTACCGTCTCCTCCTGCTGGAGATAAATTAAAGCAGTGGATACCGGAGGTTTATCGGCCTCTAACAGGTCCGAACGACGGGGAGCACAACTTTCAGCTAAAGAGAAAACCAGAGAAAAGTCCTGTTATAGAAATAAACCGATCTCAGAGCAGCCCGGTGCGATGTCGGTGCTGGAGCTGAGGAGAGACCAGTCAGTGCTGGTGGACGGTGAACCTCCAAAACATCCCGAAACTGCATTTCAAACGGCGGACCTCCGCAACAAGTCTATCTGTCTTCCGGTGCGCTGTGGGCGGCTTGCGGCGGTGCGGCCTCTCGGTGCAGCAGCAGCCAGATGGCCGCCTCGCCAGGAGGAGACGGTGAAGTAGAGGGAGAGTGAGAGAGAGTGAGAGAGAGAGAGAGAGAGTCGGTGTGTTGTACTAATCATATAATAATATGACTGCCTGTCTGTCTGCAGTTGATATTTTGAGACCAAATGTGAAAAGAAAACAAATTCTGGTACTTCTGCTGTTCAAAGATGTTGAAAGATGAACACTTGGAAGCGACTCTCTCCTGGGATTATACCAAAATATCATCTGGTTATTTAAAGTTCTGAATGATGTGTTTGTGTTTCACTGTGTTGTCCCAGTTTGACAAACTATTTTGGTGTCTTGGTTGTCATATTCTATTACCAAAACATCTGTTATGGCCTCTGCCGTCAGTCAGAGATGCACTGTTCACTTTTGCTCCCAATTTAACAGAAGTTGCGGCCTCACTCCTCAGCGATTGGTCTGTCCGTACCTTTTGGCGTTCCCATGTCCTGATTGGACTGGCCAATTAGGACTTGCCCCTCTACCCCGGCACTGACAACACCAGCCCAGTCAAGCCCCCAGGAAGAGCACCGGGCTTTGAAGCAAATCTCCGTAGTGGCACTACAACTCCTCAGTCCGCGACGTGATGCCATTGGGATTAAAATACTTTTCCCATAGACTTACTTTGGGAAAGAGACGTCTGTAACTCAGCGGAAGGGCAGAGAGTTTCAAAAGCTGACAAAATCAAGTTAAAAGTGGTGTGCTGCTGATGCAGCTGACGTTGTCATCTGAAGTCCAGTTCTCTATGTGAGAACTGATGTGGCTGAGCAAGGACTAATACAACAAGTTTGGTAACAGAGGTTCTGCATTGTAATCGCCAAGTATATAAAATTAGCTTTCAAAATCATGGAAAAATAAGCAGAACTCTCTGCCGGAGCGAAGGTGGTAAAGAAAGGTTTACAGCGCCCTTTTGCTTTACACCGCCTTATAATTAATAAGTCCATAATGTATCATTTGCCAAAATGGTTTCTTTTTAACAAATGTCCACCAAGCAGGTCCTAGTAGCAAATGGAAACTGCACCCTTCAAGGTAAGGGTGAGTATATATAAATGGTCCTTTTGGGTGAAGTATTCCTTTAACATTCAAGTCAAAGAAAGAAAAGTTTTCTCAGTTTGTTTATGACTCTGGTCTCAGCTGTCCTTGAAGACAAACCAAACACACCTCCCCTGCAGACAAAGGAAGCCTATTCAGAGGGGAAGAATCACCAGAGCACAATACAAGTGTGCTCATTGTCAATCCAGTCACCTCCAGCCAAGATGGCTCACACTGCCTGTCCGCCTGCTCTCCATGCACAGGGTGGAGGTGTGTTTGTTCAGGCTGCTCTCACACACCGTGCGTAGCTAGACCTACAAAAAAGTAATGCGCTGTAATTCAGGTATGTCCCACAAAATTATTCTGTGTGTAATTCACGTAATTGTTCGTCAGGATATATAAAGAGGGGCAAACGCAGCGTGGGGAGGAGGTACGGGGTGGATGGGTGGGTCAAAAAATACCAGACTTCCGCACCAGGAGACCGTCGTTCGTATCCTGTGTGGAACCAGATGTCAACGCTGATTTATTTGCTAAGTAAGTTACGCCACAGGAGTTATTTTAAGCCACACCTCGATTTTTTCCTAAACCTAATTTATTAGCTTTTTTGTCTAAATCTAAGGAAGTTGTTTCCTGTGAAGATGGAAGTTTATTTTGAGACTGTATGCATGTAACATGCAAAAATTGTCACGTGTTGCTGGACATTCGTAGGAAAACGTATGAAAAAGGAGGAATAATTTTCTCGTACGATATCAAACGATCCGTTGAATGACAATGTTTTTTTAGTTAGATCCTCTTTGCTTGTTTGTCACTATGTTTGTGGATGTGTTACCACATCCAGTTGGTTTTCATTCATGGTTGTAGTGTAAAAATTGTAACTTTTCTGTTTTTTTGTGTGTTTGATTTGTTAGTCAAGTCAAACTTTATTTGTAAAGCACATTAAAAAAAAAACCCACTGTTGACCATAGTGCTGAACAGGCACAAAATATGAATGAACACAAAGAAAACAACAATAAGAACAATAAACATAATGTACACATAAAAGTAGTAAGAGACTGGGCAACAATATAATACAATACAATAAATCTTTATTGTCCACTAAGGAGGAAATTTGTCTTTGGCTCACCAAACACTGGAATTAAAAACATTAAATATTAAAAAGCTGACAAGCAGTTAGTAAAAACAAACGCATAGGCAAGTTATGTCCGTGTCTGTGGCTCAGATCTGTCATCACTTTCTGGAGTTAAGATTATTGATGGCACTAGTTGGGATGAAGGACTTTTTTAAACACATTTTTATTTGCCAGAGGGACTCTTTAGCGCCTCCCGACTGGCTGAGGACAGGATGGGAGCTATCTGCCAGGATACTCCTCCCTTTCTTCAGTCTTGAGTCAAGGGCTTTTGGGGTTTACCAACTATTTTGCTTGCCATTGACGCAATCCTAAAGAGTTTATCAGCAGGTATAATCCACATCAGAGAAAGGAACTGCTCAGAATAGGTAATATAACAACCTAAAAAATCTAAAACAAACAAACATTGGCCAGCACGGGGTCAGCAGTAGCAAAAGACTAATGATTGAAAAGCTTTAGTGACCTGTCATAGGTACTCGATACTGGAGTTGTATTGAAACTTCTCCAGTCAAACGATACCTGCAATCGATCCTTTTTGTGCCCAGATCTAGAAATAAAATAATTATTTGCATGAATTTGCTCTCAGTCAATCACAGGAAACGTTCTTTGATTTAATGCGACGTGATTTGCCCACTACCGCAGCAGTTACAACCCATACAGCCGAGATTTCTTGCCTGTGCACGTGCTCTGAAATGATAATGGTGCTAGCAGCTAATGGTGCTAGCAGCTAATGGTGCTAACAGCGCTAACAACGGCAACAGAGCTGACCGAGCTAACGGTTTTAACCAGGGGGGGACCAGAAGGTTGGCGTTACAAAACCAATAAATGCATTTTTAACTCTCTAAATTGCTTATTTTGTTTTTATGTACTCATTGTTTCATTCTCTTCTCCCTTCCAGCCTTCTTTGGTAGATGACCTCATCTTTTATATAAATATAAGTCACACTAAATGATGTTCAGGTGAGACAAAAACATTTCTGTCAACTAAACCCAACCTTTTAACTCAAGTTTATCTAAACAAATGTGGTTGACTGTCTATAGAGAGAAACTCCGGCTGGTCTCTTTGACAATCAGCTGCCACGGATTTGAATCAGTTTCCTGAAAGTTTGAGAGTTTGTTGAGACGAGTTATTTTTTACAACACAGTTGAACAGCTCGAACAAGCAACTCAAGAGAGGTTAAAATTTGCAAGCGGTTGTCTTTAAACAAGCGTTTCTTTACACCACATTGTTCATGATGATCGATACGAGACCGGAGCTCTACCACGTGCCGTATCGGCTGCTTGGTAACCAGAACTTAAAGGTCAAGAGAGTTCAAAAGAGTTCCTTCAGCCACGTGTAAGGGCCTGCCTACGTGTTGTTATTTTCATCTGTTAAGGAGGGAGAAGGGGACTTATCACATCTATCTAAGAAAAATTGTTGGCATTGGACGTTTCTGCAAACCAGGGATACGTTAAATGTTGATGTTTTTGGATGGAACAGACTCTACTTCTTGAGGAGGCTTAGGTCCTTTAATGTGTATATCAACACTACATATCAACGTAGCACTGTTACCTACTTTCTGACATTTTTTAGAGTAAATTTATTAGTTTATAGAAAAATAATTATAGATTTAAAGTATAATTATAGCTCTACTAGAGATCATTCCGTAATCTCAACCACGACCATGGTCTAATGTGATCAGCAGTTATGGCCGAACCCAACGCAGGGAGATCGGTACCCCTCGAGGGGTTTCACTATGGATCCAAGTGGCCACAGTGTGATTCACAGAAGAAGAAAAACAATTCATATTTCTGCTCTGCTGCTGTTTTATAATCACAGTAAATTCAGTTTAACTCAGTTTTACTAATGACTTTGGAAGCTTCTTGTTGTGTTGCTTTGAGCACGTTTTTCATCCCAGTCTAACCTCATTACTTCAGATTTGGCTCGGCTCTGTTGGTTTTGTCGGCGTTTGTTTGTGCCTCCCAGGTAATGCTGTCTCACTGTGAGGGAGGGACACTTCTTTGCCAAATTGGTTTCAGGTGTTTCACTGCAGCAGTATAAGTAGGTTACCAAGTTGGACCGCTTGTTTGGAAGTTGTTGAAGATGCAACTTCTTCCTGCAACACCGATGTTATTTATAGCAGTACGTTTTTAATTGAATGCTGTAACTGAACCTCGCTGCACTGATACAAACAGGGTCTGGTATGTAACCTGGCCCATGAAACCTGTGAACTCAACCACTAATCACAATGACTTGCTGCTTTCTGTGCTCTCATAAAACTTGCTGCTCTCACTGCTTATTTTTTAAATGAACAAATTATAGTAATTTAGTTGTAATTTTTATGTTACATTTGCAGCTGAAAGCAAAAGAGTTTCTTTTAGGTTTTGTCTGTAACTTAAAATAACAAAATTATTTAATTTTAACCTCCATCCATCCATCAATCCATCCATTTTCTCCCTCTTATCCATGGCCGGGTCTCGGGGGCAGCAGGCCAAGCAGGAAATTCCAGACGTCCCTCTACCCAGCAACGTTTTACAGCTCTTTCTGGGGGGCCCCGAGGCGTTCCCAGACCAGACCAGATATATAATCTCTCCAGCGTGTCCTGGGTCTACCCCGGGGCCTCGCACCAGGCAGGAAAGTTATTCTAGGGTGCTGGAAAGGAGGTTTCGACCGATTGTCAAACCTCTGTTTCAGGAGGAGCAATGCAGATTCTGTCCTGGCCGTGGAACAGTGGACCAGCTCTTCACCCTCACAGGGCTGTTGGGAGGGGTCATGGGAGTTTGCCCATCCAGTCTACATGGGTTTTGTGGACTTGGAAAAGGCTTACGACCGTGACCTGTGGGGGGTACTGCGGGAATATGGGGTACCGGGGTCGTTGTTACGAGCCATCTGGTCCTGGTATAACCAACGTGAGAGCTGCGTCCGTATACTCGGCACAAAGTCAAACACAATTCCGCTGGGCGTTGGCCTCTGCCAGGGTTGTCCCATGTCATCGATCCTGTTTGTGATTTTCATGGACAGGATCTCAAGGTGCAGCCGGGGGGAGGAGTGTGTCCGGTTTGGGGATCTCAGAATTTGCTCTTTGCAGATGAGACCGTGACCTTCAGCATGCACTGGGGCGGTTTGCAGCTGAGTGTGAAGGGATGAGAGTCTGTACCTCCAAGTCTGAGGCCATGGCGCTCTGTTGGAAACCGGTTGCAACTTGCACCCGCTGGGTTTGGAGTGAGTCTTTGCCCCAAGCGAGGGAGTTCAAGTATCTCGGGGTCTTGTTTCAAATATTATATGCAGGTAAACTGAATCCCTCCAATTTTGATTTCAGCAGTTATTTTCATTACCTTATTTTAAAGTAAAATTAACAGCTAACATTATTAATTGAACTGCATGAATTGTAATAAGCAGAGAAATTCCTTTGTTATCAGATCTAGTTCAACCACCGATGCTCCTTCACTGAGTCAGGTTTTTAAGAGGAGATAAATGTGCAGTCAGACTGCGACTGGTCCAGCCGTGTCTGTAGTCGCTCCTCTGTGGGAAGAAAACTGACTGTGTGTGATGAATAAGGAGAGCAGAAACTCTCTCGCCGTCTCCACACATCATTAATAAACTGGCCTTAATTGCATGTGAACGTCCTCGGAGTAAAAAGATATTTTTGTGTCTCATTTAAAAGACAAATCGCTGAACCCGTCATCAATAATCTCACCGAGCAGGGAGACGTGTGATGCTGCCGCTGTGCGTGTTACTCAGAGTGTCTACTTTTATATGTGTGATGATAAAAAAGGCAGAGCATGTCAGAGTGAGTGGATGTTTCACAGTTTTTTTCTCATTCGCTTTGGCTCAATTCTTGAATGAGAGTTATTTTTTTCAAAACATTCAGTTCAAATCTCTAAACAATTAGTTTGTTGTTCACAACAGATTAAAATTTCTTTCATTCAAGCAAATTTCACGTGTTTTGGCCCACGTGTGCAAAAGAGTCTGTAGAATAACCACTTACACGTCTTGCTGAGTTGATTCTCAGTGAAACTGTGCTCGTCTTCACAACTTCTAAACATTCGTTCATCGTTTGAGCCGTCACATGCAAAATGATCCATTCAATTATCAAAATCTGTCAGACATACATGTATATTCCATAAATATCTATGACGAGGAGGTACAATTTGTTGTTTTTTTGGCATAGATTTTGTTTTGTGGCAAAATTTCTATTCACAGTATATGACTTTACATAAAAGATCAAAAGAGATTTTTCTGTTTATAATACATGTAACACATTGCTACACATATTAATTTAATGTATACATACACATGCGTATATCTTTTTTCTGTGTAGCTACAACTGTATTGACTTTTCCCAGTAAACTTCTACCTGCTGTTGAAATCTTAATCTAAACAGCTTGTTGAAAAATTAGTTTTCATGTCCACATATAACCTGTCATGACCTGACACCCGGGCACATCTGGTCTTAGAAAAACAGGACAAAACAGGTGTATTGGACAGAACAGTACAAAAAACAATTCAGGGAATATTAGGAGAAAGGTACAAAAACCTTTCCTGGAAATTTGATATGACCTGCCAAGAGTTTGACCTGCCAAAGATCCGGGACTTCTCCCACACAGAAGAACAGGATGGTTACTGATAAGAGGAGTGATTTCATAACCATTGGACCAGGTGTATCCTGTGTGAGTCGTTGGGTTGGCGTGAACCTGATTGGTGGAAAGTGATGTGAGAGTGTTTACTGTTGGATATAAAAGTAATGGCTTATGCACTCCGAGTTACGATCTTGTCTTGTTTGTATGACTGTAAGAATAAACAATCCCGCTGGGCTGCCCTCTTCAGATTGCTTCTCGTCTTCTTATTTCTGCCACAACATTAATTGCCGACCACGAAGGTTTTGAGACATCTCCACTTCATCAACCAACCGACAATCACGCAGGAGGCGCCATATCAGGTAGATTTTATATCTAATTATATTGCGATACAAAAACAGCATTCAGCTAGACAGAACTGACAGTCTTGTATAATACAATAAGTGTGAACAAAAAAAGTCGAACAAAACACAGATTTGTATACGAGAAACATTTCCAGGGTTGATGGTGAAAAAAACATCTAATCATTTTGATCAGTGCGGCTCACACAATGACGATGTTGTTTTGAAGCATAAATTAAGTGTTTTGGGTGAGTTACTACCTTTAGCAGACATGCAATAGGGTCGTGATGTCCAATCAAACAGGAATGGAGACGATCCCAGCTGTCATTGGGCAAAGGCGGGGTACACCCTGGTTAGGTCATCAGACTATCACAGGGCTGACACATTGAGACAGACAATCATTCACTCTCACATTCACACCTACGGGCAATTTAGAGTCAACAATGAACCTAACCTGCATGTCTTTGGACTGTGGGAGGAAACCTGAGAACCCGGAGAAAACCTACGCTAACACAGGGAAAACATGCAAACTCCACACACACACTCCGGGTTCGAACCCTCTTGCTGTGAGGCGACAACGCCAACCACTGCACCACCTTGCCGCTTTGTCTGCAACAGCATATTTATGTTAAATACTTTTAATTTTAATTTGGATTCTCAGGAAAGAATAGAGAATATTTTGCTCCTCTGGCATGAACTAATATTCATCAGTTTTCATTCATTCACTTATTTATTTTTTTGCCCCTGCTTGTGCATTTCTTTCTCTTGACCAGCATGTTTGAAGGGAAGCAGCCATACTAATAAGAGTTATTGGTGCTGGTTATTTATGTAATATCGTCATGTCCTGTGAAGTATATTTGTATAAAGGTCGTCAATGGAAAGGCACACTAGACATTCGTATACAAAACAACTGCTGTTGTGTAGTGTGTGTATATATATAGTATATTCTCCTTTATTGAGTGCTTCTCTTCCCACTCTCTGTGTCTCCCACTCACTTCACACTGTCTCTTTACAGCACACAGGAGGACACACACATCTCCCTGAATGGCTCTCCTTTGCCCTTTTATTCCCAATATGCTTGTTGTTACTCTATATATGTGGGTGTGAATTGAATGAGAGAGAAAGAAACACAGACACTTAAACACAACTTAACACACAGAGAAACATTCCCAAGTAAAAACACTTTTATTCACTCAAGTTTGAAAGAAGTTGTTGAGTTTTTTGCGTCTCACACACATGCATACACAGTACTTTGTAAATTCTCTGGCAATTTTACATGTCGGCATTATGTTTCGAAACGGACCTTGAGTTGTTTTTACCTGTAAAAGTCGCTCTGTCAGTCTGTTAACTCAATCATTTGTTCAGCTCTTCTTCTGTGGTTCGAGAAAATAAAACACTCACGTAAACATATGCAGCACACACAAAGTTGTGATGCTCTCAGGAACTTTGTGGATTTCGATGGCCTCTAGATTTGAAAGTTTAAGATAGACAATAGAAATATGGCATTGTATTTCACTACTTTCCAAAAGCTTCAATGCAAACTGCGCTGGAATATATTTGTAATAACAATCTATCAAATGACAATGTGAAAACAATGACAATATGAACTGTTAGTGATGAACTATCAGCTGATTCTGCGGCTTCTCTCGGCTCTACAGAGCCTTGTAGTTTCAGCTCATTGTTTATCTGTCCAGCCACAAACACGGGACTTTCAACCAGGAGACCGCTGTTTGTGTCCCGTGTAAAACTAAAAGTAACGTTGAGTTATTTTGTCACGTGAGTCGCTAGTCAGTGAAGTTAACGTCAACCACAACAGTTTCCTAACCCTACCTAAGTAACTTTGTCTACGACAGTTATGATACGATGAGTTATGAAATAGGTTGAGGCTAAAGTTTAGTGGCGGGTCTGTGAGTCGTATTGGAGTGTAATTATCCTCAGGCCTGGACTGTCATCATGTCTGAGAAATTTGGAGCAGATTTGACAAAGTATGCAGTAGTTACAACAACTTCCTGTTTATGGCAAAAGGCGCTTTTTCACCGTTTGATACATTTTGATCGCAAAGGTCTTTAGATGGTAATGACCGAATTTGAAGACGATCAGATGAATTTTCTAGGAGTTTGTTAAAGTACACGGCCTGTAAAACGCTAAAAATGTGCAAATGGCACATTGAATTCAAAATGACTGACTTCCTGTTGGGTTTTGGGTATACTTCCAAGAGGCTTTTTTGTGCGTCTCCGCATGTTCTGTCTGCCTACCAAATTTCATACATGTAGGGTAAACCTGAATGAGGGGCTCAATTTTTCCACCTTTGTAGGGGGCGCCAGCGATCCATTTTACCACAGCCAAGCCCAAAACCCTTAAAAAAAAGCATCATAAAGCTCTCAAAAATGTGATTAATTTTAATAATAATTCCTTCTGTTTCAATAGGGCCTTCGCTGCCCGACGTGCTCGGGTCCTAATGATGGACCTACTCTCTGTGTCGGGCTGCTTCTTGTTCAGTGCTGGGGTTTGTTTTTTACGTGACCTGGTAACGACAATTGCGTGTTCTGTTGCAGCCCGAGCTGAACTCTTATCTGTCATCTGTTTCCATTTCTGTCTCTTCACAGCTTTAGCCGATGAGTTAATTACAATGAGTCATTTCATTAAGACTTCATCCTCATGAAGAAACACAGCCTGAAGAAGCAAATGCCACGGAGAATGTTAAGTGTTTTAATATGAAAATTGTCTGTAGGTGTATTTACAGTTAGCGAGCATATATTCAATAATATGGAGCCGTCTCAGTCTCTGAGGTTGAATAGCGTCCTGCACCAGCGAACAGAACATGTACCGTAGTAGAACGTCAGTACCTGAGGACAGAATGTGTGGGTGGATTTACAGAAACCATGTAGGAACAAATAAGTGAAATTTGAGGTGTGTGTTGACCTGCAGTCGTCAAGGGTGTCGAAGGGCTGTATGAATGGACCTGAGACGGTATACAGATACAAGAGATTGAATCTACTTATCTGAGATAATGTAGTTGAATGTATTTGAAATGTATTTGTATAATTCAATTATCTTTTTTTTTTGTCAATGTTATTATTATAATTCCTAGGAAATCTGCCTTCCCATGCAAAATGTATAACAAATCAGCCGTACGTGCTACAACTTTGCAACTTCCACCAAAATGTTCAGATGCTTCAACCTGGCAGGAATTATGAAGTCCATCCATTACTCTGTTTTTCTCAGAAACTGTGAAACTTATTAAACCTCTCCTCCCACATTTCGTTACTCAATTGCCACCAAACTTGTTGCATCTTCAGACTGTCCTCCACAAACCATCCACACAGATTTATGAATCATTAAAAATTGAGCCCACAGTGCATCAGAACGTTTTAGTGTAAACAGAACTGTACACAGTTACTGCAAAGTTTCAATAAATAAAGCTCCAATATTCACGAAAATAAATGACAAAATGTCGAGGTCTTGGTAGATGTAGGGGGGGTAAATTTCAGAATTTTATATCAAAAACTGTATTTTTGACAATATTTTGAAATCTCTCCTCATGTGAACGGGAAATCAAGTATTTTTAAACATCAGTTTGTCACTTATGGAACGATCAATCTTTATTAAAATAAATTACTGACATTTCTGTGTTGTCTAGATGAAGTACACAAATTCTCAGAATTTTGTCTCGAAAACTGAATTTTTGACTCTAGTTTGAAATCTGCCTTCACATGCAGCCCTGGCGCAGTCGTAGTGTGATGTCGTAGTAGGAAATAGGATTTTCCGCCGAGTAGTACATTCACCAACATAGTGACCTGCCCTTGGTGTTTGAGGTTGTGGGTTCGAGACCCGATTGAGGCAGAACGAACATGCTGATGCCTTAATGCACTAAACAATTTAAAAATGAATAAAAACTTACATACAGTCCTTTTAACTTCTCTCATTAATTATTTTTTTTATCTCTCTGGTTTTCTTTCACTTTCTATCTTTTTTGGCAGTTTTTTTGGTTTTGGTATTTCGTTCTTTCTCTCTGCCACCGGTCTCCATCTCTCACTTCTCCTCATTTATTTCCTCCCTCTATCCCTTGTCTCTCCTGTCTGTAGACTGACACACATGCAACAGATATACCTGCACACACACACACACACACACACAGTCCTCTCACAGCCATCATAGGCTCCATTACAGCAGTATACAGGAACCATCTGTTGGTCGGAATTGAATCCGGCTCAATTAGCATCTCATTTGCATCTGATTAGCATGTCATTAACGGAGCATTATGCAGAGTAATGTGATTGCTAAACGAGTTTCGCTTCCCCCACTGAGTAAAAACCTCTGTTCTGCTAATCGCTGCTAAATTAACAGAAAGCAGCCGATATCGGAGGTTTGCCGGTCAGAACGACGGGGAGCTCAACTTTAAGCCCAGAAAACCAGAGAAAAGTCCCGTTAGAGAAATAAACGGATCACAGAGCATCCCGGTGCGATGTCGGTGCTGGAGCTGAGGAGAGAGCGGCCGGTCCCGGGTGGACAGTGAACCTCCAAAACGTCCCCCAAACTGCATTTCAAACGGCGGACCTTGGTAACATGTCTATCCGTCCTCCGGTGCGCTGTGGGCGGCGGTGTTATCAATCCACTTGACGAGGAGCGGCTTTACCCACAAGTGCTTTCCCCGTCTGCATTTGTTTATTTATTCAGAGAAAATTACTTTTTTCCGTTCTGATATCAATGTGCACGCAGCATCAGCCTCACGTACCACTACGAATATTTGCTTCAAAGCCCTGTGCTCTTCCTGGGGTCGCAATTTTAAACTGTTTTAAACATGTGGTTGAATTAAAACAAAACAAAACTACTTGGCTAGGTTTGGTAAAAAATCATCATGGGTTGGCTTGAAATTGCTAAGAAAACAAAAATATAGACTTGTGATATGTCAAAAAACAAAGCGACAAAATATGTTTCCCTCGAAACATAATGAAGTTTTGCTCCATGGGAACTCAACTTTTAGGGGACCGGGCTGCAGAAAACACAACAAAGTAATAAATCATTGGGAAACCATGTTTGCTATTTATTTACTGCCAAAATAATGTCCTGTTAAGATTACAGAGTGTATTTTTTAAATTGTTTAAAATGTGAATGTGGTCTAATTTGTCAAAAGAATTTGAAGATAGAACTAAGTGGAGGTCTTGGAAACCTCAGTTTTTGTCCCATTAGTGGCAGAAGCACCGTAGACCTTTACAGCTTAAAACCCTCTTTTTTTTAGTTTCTCTTACTCCGTCTCTGATGTGTCGGCTGAAAGGCGGGATGATGAGGTGCCATAATGTTTCAGGGAAATAACACACATCAC
Organism: Sebastes fasciatus; assembly: GCF_043250625.1. NCBI lineage: Eukaryota > Metazoa > Chordata > Actinopteri > Perciformes > Sebastidae > Sebastes > Sebastes fasciatus. The sequence goes on along the minus strand of NC_133795.1, from coordinate 37,848,883 downwards.
TCACGTACTTTTTCCATCATCTCATCTGACCTGCATGAACTTCCCTCCATCATCTTTCTTTTCTTTTATTCTGTTTGCTTCCCGTCCGTCCCTCAGTCCATTTACTTCACTTTGATTTATCAGTTCATTGTTCTTAAATCACCCAAACCTTTTTTTTTCTTTCGATTTCAGCGGTCGGTCTGCTCTTTGGTGTCTCCTGTCTGTCTCTCTGACTTGATTCTATCGTCCATCTGTGGCTTGTATTTTATTATCTGCTCCTTTATTCCGTGTCCATCATCTATCTGCTGTCTCACTCTCTGGGTTTCAATCATCCATCCTGTCCTCGCTGTTTATCACTCCATCTTATCTTGTCACTCTTTCATGTAATAGCCATTCCTCTCTTTAGAAACCTGTCCGTCTCTCATCCCTCCTCAATTCCTCCATTGACTCTTTTTTCCACTTCTGTTTTTTTCTTCCCCACTCTGTCTGTCGACCTGTCAGTAATTTGGGGCATTTTTATCATTTTTCTCTTTTGTTAAAACGTATTTTTTAAATAATTTTATCCACTCATTCACTTAGTTGTTAAAAAAACAAAACCTATTTTCTGAAAGCTTTGGATGAATTTGCTGAAGTTGAAGGATGACTTATTTTGCTTTATGGTCTGTTCTTTGGTTCACTTGTTGTGTTTCTCTCCATTTCACATTAAATACCGCTTTTGTCCGAAGCACTCTATATTCTTCCTCACTCATACACCATTCAGTTTTCATTCAAAGTGCTTTCCTGCTCCTTGGGAACAATCTGGAGCTTCAATCATTGTTTCAGTAAATGCAGGCTGGGGATGAACGGATTACATGGAACGGCGTTACGTAATTAGTAGGGCTGTCAATCGGTTAAAATACATTTTTATTTATCTATTCAAAATGTACCTTAAAGGGACTGTTTGTAAGAATCAGAAATGCTTGTTAACAGCGACACCTGTGGCCATTAAGTCAACAAAAGTCAGCGTCGGGCTCACGAGAGCGAGCACAAGCGCGAGCACAAGATGTTGCTGTTAACAAGCATTTCTGATTCTTACAAACAGTCCCTTCAACAGCAGGCTGAAAATCTTCTATGTTTTCTCTCTGGTTGAAAGTTTCAAGTCTGATGTTGGCGAGGTTGGGTGTGGTCAGAAGTGTGCTCTGTTCAACCTGTAACCACGCCCAACAGTGATGTCACCAGGTCCTCGAGTACGCCTGTACATCACCGCAGCCAGGTGAGAAATAAACCACCAGAGGGGGTGTTGTTGCTCTTTAACCAAAGGATTTGTGCCTGAACAAAACTATAAAAACATTAATCACTGACCCGTTTTCAATATTTACTAAAAGAAAAATGATGCGATTCATTATTTTTTTAACCTCAGACTCATTGGCCTTGGTTAATTTCTGTGAAGAACATATAAAAGAAAACAATTTTTAATGACTGCACACCCCCCTAAACAAGTATATTACATATGTGGTGTTCGGGTCCGCTGGACCCGAGGGAGATAAATGTGTGGAAATTGTAGGTGCTGTGTACAGTACCTACACTCTGTCCTCCTCTTACCTGGGCCTGCTGTAAGTGTGTGTGTGTGTGTGTGTGTGTGTGTGTGTGTGTTTGTTTGTTTGTGTTTGTTTTCTATATGTGTGTGAGTTTTGTCTTTCTGCTCCCACATTCCCGCACATTTTACCCTCTGTCTTGTGGAAACTATTCTATATTTTTTCACACTAGATCCCAGCTGCAAATTGGCTGTGTGGCTCCTTATCGCAATCAATCAAGATGACGAAAAGACTCTCTGCTCAGAGAAGCTTTGGAAGATGAAGATGAAGAGGAAGAGTTTTCAGAATATGAGGATCACATTTCTGTCAATTCAGAGTCTGACAGTGAGTATGAAGAAGAGGATGAGACTGACCATCAGGCAGCTCAAAAACGAGCCCCTCAGCAGCCAGCAAGTGGAGAAATATGGATGTCAAAAAATGCAACACACACACACACAGTAAAACTCTGTGTCATGTGTTGTATAGGCTGGCATCAATAGGCTATGTGTTCAATGGGGCTGATGTGTTGTGTAGACCGATATCAATTTCTAATTAAGGTCAAACAAATAAACGTCAATATATCAAAAACCTTGTTTCATTTATATTTGTTCAAGATATATGTTTTTTTCCTCCCATATCTTCATTATAATTCATTTTTCTTTTTTATTACATTTTATCACAAAAAACGAATAGCACTTTTGTTCATAAATATTATCCTACGGAGGTAAATGGCAAATATTAACCATATATTGCTGTCTATATTGCTTGTAATTGGGATAAAGTAAACATCTGTTAAGTATTTCTACATCAATTGTTAAGGCTGTATTGATTTAAAAACCCAATAATGGAGTGGGTCCACCAGACCCGCCAACATTGGCTGAGTAACAAAATAATAGGAACACCCCACAAGGGTTAAGTACGGAAGTTGCGTGACAAAAACTACAGGGTGCTTTCACATTAGGGACCTGGGCCCGGATCCGAGTACACTTGTCCCCAAAGTCCAGTTTGTTTAATTAGAGTGAACGCTCCGTACCGTACTCGGGCACGGTTCGTTGATCCGTGCCCGAGTCCACATGAAAAGGTGGTCTAGAATACGGTTCTTCTGTACTCGGGTTCGCATCAGGTGTGAAAGCCAACCGTACCGAAACACGGAAATGGACTGCTATTTAAAGTGAGTAACGTTAGCAGTCAGTGAGTAGTTGTGAAAGGGCAGGCTTCTTTCAACGCTGCCGGTTTCCTCCGAAATCTGTATATGCTCGCAGCATGCACCGATCTCATCCTCTGAGCTGCGAGGCCGTGGGTGATACAGCAGGAAGGCAGGCGAGAGGTTCATTAAAATATAGACAATGGTAGGCGATGTTTGTGATTTTATTTAGATAGCTTAATGTTCTACCGCTGAAGAACGAGAGACGCTCCGCTGCTCAGAAATAAGACTTTATTTCAACCAAACCAGAGTCGGTGATAGTTGGAAAGACTAACGACGACGGTTTAGGTGAGTTTTATTTTTTTTTCTGTCCAGTTTGAATGAAGTGTTCTACGATGCTCCGCCACCAAAACAGCTGATCTAAACCTAAACAGATACACGTGGATGATGCTGCAAGTGAAGTCGGGTACAGAACAACTTTACTAATGTGAAAGCTGAGCGGTGAGGGGCACGGTACGGATCAATCGTACCTAATGTGAAAACGCCCTTAGTTAGGTTTAGGTAAAGATGGTGGTTTGGGTTAAAATAACTCCGGAAGTGACGTAACTTAAGTACGGAAGTTACGTAACAAATAAATCAACGTTGAATTCTGTTTTTACACGGGACATAAACAGCGGTCTCCTGGGCAAATGTTTTTGAATCCACCCCGACCACCCTCTACACGGCATTTGTCACTGTTTATACTTCCTCGTTCACAATTACGTGGATTACAGAAAAAAATATTTTGTGTGGGATATATATATATATATATATATATACGAGTTACAGTGCATTTACTTTTCGTAGGTATAGCTGCGAACGGAGCATGAGACCAGCCTGCACAAGCACACCAACCACAAAACATGTATACAATGAAAGAGAAAAAGCTACTTTCCCCCCAGTAAGGTTGGCATGGTGTGCTCCTCCTCTTCTTCACTCTGCTGCTCCTGCAGGTTTAGTCAGTCCATTTCCACTCTGTCTCTCCCTGCAGACGTCTCATTCATCTCAACACCTCCTCTCCCTGGACTCTCACATCCATCCATCCATGTGCTGGGCTGATGGAGAGAGAAGGAGGAGGAGGAGGAGGAGGAGGAGGAGGAGGAGAGATTGCACTCCATCCTCCTCTCCCCAGACTCTCCATATATGATCTGCTGCAATGCAGTTACAGTGAGAGGATCGCTGGTTTTGACACTTGCAATGAATTATCAATGGATTGGCTGTGTGCTAATGCCGTTAAGTGTCATCTAGTCATGGGAGGCCGACTCAGCACGTCGGATATAATATATTTTTTAAATTATTAGAAAAGTGTGTGAAGTGTAATGGACTCGTGGTTGGTAATGCAGTGTGACGTGCCTAACACAGATGTGTGTCTGAGGAATACATATGAAGAAATAGAGGAGTTGTCCACATTTTTATACTACCACTTCTATACTTTGTCACTGCATGAATTTTTTTAACCCTGTGAGACCCACGATCCCGACTGACTTTACTGTCTTCAGAGGCTCTAGTAGGTTCAGTTTTAGGGCTAGAGTGAAGACACAGATATCATATGAAACTAGAAAACCGAAGGAATCCATTGGTACCAACCATGTCGGGAAGGAGGCTAAATCACGCCCCAAATTTTGGCTAAATTTCAGCGAAGAAAAATTGTCATAACCATTTTCAAAGGGGTCCCTTGACCTCTGACCTCCAGATATGTGAATGAAAATGGGTTCTATGGGTACCCACGAGTCTCACCTTTACAGACATGTCCACTTTATGATAATCACATGCAGTTTGGGGCAAAAACCATGCAGTTTTTTATCACATTGGTCAACTATAATAATCAAGCGCAACCCTGCACCAATCAGTAATGTTAGCTGACCAGACGAAGGTCTCTCCATGAATCAATGCTGACACTGTGTTTTCCTGCTTCAGACTACTGACCGCGGTCGGAGGGAACAGGGGAGACACCGGGTATTTGGTCAGAGACGATAACGTTACTCACTCCGGAGCCCCGTCACTTCACAAGACACTTAAAACCTCTGTTGGTCTGGAGGAGCTGCAGCAGTTATTTCTGCACAAATGTCCACTGTACATTCACTAGATATTCTCAGAGCTAAACTAACTCTTCTGCAGTGTGTAGTGTGCGCGCATGCACGTGAGAGGTGGAGCGAGAGAGCAAGTCAGAACGAGCGCGGCGTGTGAGTGAAGGCAGGCAGCGGAGCAGAGTACTCCGACTCTGGCCCTGGAGACCAAAGCTACGGTCTCCCCTGTGTCTTCTGACCACATGGGCTTCACTAGATAGAACTTTGCGGTTTTGGTGCTTCCGTGTAGTTTGTGTTGCAGTCTGAGTCTGAACAGCGTAGCCACACGCGCATGGGACACCGACCCGCAATGAGTTATACGTGTTAGGACGTACAAACAGTATCTTTAAACCACTTTTCTTTTTCAATCATTTAAACGTACATTTTATAGATGGTTATGTGTTTTACAGAAAATAATTGAATTCTCAGAGTATAGATTTATGGTAAAAGCTGCGTGATAAAGTCCATCTACAGAAGCATGATGTGATCAGGATGGAGCTCCACAGCTCATATTGACTGTCCCTCGCTGGTTTTCACCATCTGCTTCAAAGCTACTTTATTTCCTGACTCCTTATTCATTATTTATTTCTGTACCAGTCTCAATCTGTGCTGGGTTTTGATGATCTTTGGGTTCTTTTTCCCAATTCTCTTTTGTCTTTGTCATCTTATTCCCCACCCCCCAACCCTCCTGTTCTCTTTTGTGGAGAGATGTTTTCACCCTGAAGAATTATTATATATTTTTTTCCCCACTGAGTTTACATTTCTTTAGATTGTTCTCTTTGTTTCATCATGTGGATGCGCAAAACAACCAAACTAACACTGAACTACAAGTCGCTTCAACTTTCTGATTTGTCTTGATCCTCGTCTCTCTGCTGACTTTACATTCATCGTGCCAGACATGCAGGAGGTCTTCATGCAATATGTATCAGTGGATGTCCTGTAGCATGCATAATGTTAGTGTTTACTATATACTGGATCCTGAGTTTACATTCCTGTGCATGTTTCCAGAGTGTGTGAAGCAGTGTGTTGGGTAACTGCAGTGTGATCTGTGGCTTGGCCGGCATTGTAAAAGGTCGGTCCACCGTTTTGGTCCAGACTGAAATATCTCAATGACTACTGGATGGGTTGCCATGACATTTGGTACAGCCATTCAACGGTACAGCCAGACGATGAAGACTTCTGGTCTCCTGATTTTTTTCCTTTAGTGCTGCCATGGTTTCTTAAAAAAACTATTTTACTACGAACCCGCAGTATCAATTGAATTTCAAGGGAACGTATTGTCTCCCGGATTATGTCTGTATTTGATGTATCACAAATACGTTTAATCAAAGTCCTCATAGGAAGGAGGTTGGTTGGGTGGATGGGTGGATGGGTGGGTCAAACCAGGAGACCCAGGAGACCCGTGTTTGTGTCCCGTGTGAAACCAACAGTAACATATTTATTTTAACCCAACTCCAGTTAGAGATATATACATTCTGACTAGACACAATTTAATTTCAGATATCTAAAAAAGGACAATGTAGATATCTACAATTGAGGGGAATTAAAGATATCTTGAACTGGAATTATGACTAGTCAGAATTGAATTGGGGATATCCCTTCAGAGATACCTGAGAATCCACCGGCCACTTCCAACGCTGCAGGTTCAAACCCAGAGTTTGACCTTTGACCTCTAAAGCCTCACTAATTTGACTCACAATGGCTTTATGTTTGTGTACAGATTAAAAAAATGAACATAAGAGAGGTATAGAGGTGAGTTTGGTCAAAGTATTTCTGTAGTGTTGACATTCAGGTAGGATATGTGCTGCTTTACATAATTCACCTACATACATGTTTTTTAACTTTTATAATATTGTTTACAACGTATAAACAAAAAATAAACTTAATTACCAGTAAATAATGTTTATATCAAAAATAATCACGAGCCCCTCAGTCATAAAGGTCACATGGTTTTTACTGCAAAATATCACTGTTTATTACAGAACCGGCTCATGTTGTTAACCAGCGCCTAAAATACCATCTGAAACATCTTTTATTACATAACATTGATCGTTTTATTGATCAGCTTCAGCGTTGTTTAAATCACAACTTAAACAGATAACAGTACTTCTGCTTTATAGCCACCATAATGTCATACAGTTGTATTTATATTGTATACATTTATTCAGAGACAGACATATCGAAGTTGTATTTGACTGTTTTTTATTTATTTTTAATTTTATTAATAATTTATTTGCATGATTATATATATACAGTATATATATATATATATATATATACATGTATATATATATATATATATATATAAACACATATATAAACATATATATGTGTATCTCCTGAGCACCAGGAGAAACCCCTTACTGAAATATGATTGAATGAAAAAAATATTTAGGGGTTATTTAGAATGTCCAATTAGCCTTAAGTGCATATCTTTGGATATTGTGGGAGGAAACCTGAGCACCAGGAGAAAACCCACGCAGACACAGGCAGAATATACAAACTCCACACTACCTGAGGTAGATGAGGAGAAAGGTGGGGGTGGAGGAAGGGAGGAGAGGTGAAGGGGGGAGTAAGACGGAGCTGCTGTTGTCGAACCTGAGCTGAACAGCCAGCAGCCTCCTCCTCTACCTGACTGCCACAGTCACTCTTTTTCTTTATGAACATCCAGCGAAGAAAAACCCTTCTTCTTCCTCTCCGGCTCCTTTGTTTCCTCCACCTCATCCTGCTGTGCTCCCTGTTCCATCTCAGCTTCCTGCTCCTCCTCTTCCTTTACCATCCTTGACTTCAGCATTTTGCTTTTCATGTTCGCTAACATTGCCTCTCGATCCACGGTCCTGGTGCGAGGAAAGAATCCTCTCATTTTCGTCTTCATGTCCAGACAGATATCCTCCAGGAGCTTGTTCTCATGATCCATCTCTATGACTGTGGACGCCCAGCTCACGCTATTCTCCGCCAGGTCCTCGTTGAGCTTGTCCTAAAGGTTCTCGTTGTGGTCCAGCATCTGTTTGATTTTGGTCGTGTGGAACTGGTGTTTCTCCTCCAGGACCTTACAGAACTCGTCATTCTGTCTCCTGTATTTGAGATCCCAGGTTTCCTCGCAGTCAACGAGTTCATCTCCTTTGTTCAACAGCTTCTTTCTAGTCTCAGTAAGCCTCTCAGAGAGACTCGTCTTCTGCTCGATGAGATCCAGGACTTCAGCGTCCCTCTGGTGCATCTGTTGCTCCAACTGGCTCACCTTCCACTGGAGTTCAGCCTGTTGTTTCCTGTCTTTCTCAGCGAGGTCACACTTTATAAGCCCATACGGCACCTCCCTTTTAAGTGGACTTACTAAACCTGATTATGTCAACAATTTCCATACAGTGTAGTTAAGTAAATTCAAATCACACTGCTTTAGATCTATGAACAAGTTGGCTGAGTTTAAAATCATGGAGCCCTATTAAGGCTGACTTGTATCACCTTATCAATCAACATTTTCCATCTTCTTACATTGTTCATTGTACAAGTTTTACAATGTTTACATAAAAGTAAGAAAATGGGGCCCAAATCACTCTCAGCCTCAGTTTGCTTCCTCTGATCTATGGTATGGCTGGTGATTTTCTATATTCATCATATTGTCAACACATCCTATCAAAAAAACAAACCAACAACAATGGGGCTCTATGACAAAAAGGAATAAGACATACTGTATCAGGCTTTGGAGACAGGCAATACTTGTCAATACGTTATATTCATTGTTGCTTTTGGTCTTTTCATGGGATAAGTCCACAATAAGATGAATATAGAAAATCGCCAGCCTTAACCTTTATCTCTCAGCTGAACTGTCATGTTTAAAACCACAAACCTTAAAAACTTGTCTGACTCTAAATGCCATATAAGTAATCCCTTCATTTAACTCCTAGAACTGTTGTCTGAGAAAACATTTCTCAACAACTTTCTTCAGAATTCAATTCAAGAAATCTCATTGAAACTTATAGGACACAAATCACACACTGACAAGCTTTCCAATAGGGGACAGAAAGGAAATGGTTGAAATCAATATTCAAATATGAACGTTTTTAGTTTTTTTTCAATTACAGCAAACTAAAATAAAATCTTGGACAACTAATAATTTTAGTTTGTAAAATATACTTTGATTGGAACTTTTCATTGAGAGAAAACCAAGAGTTTAAATTTGGATAAATAACCATTAAACCATATGAAGGGTGAGCCCATGTTATGCCATGTAGGAAATACTTCAAAATAAAAAGGTAAACAAATTCCCTTTTTCTACCTGTCACTTTAGCAGTGTAAATAAAGTCCTACAGTGTACATAGTTTTGTTAAATTGACGATACAAGTAGTTTTGAACAGATTGGTTTTGATCCCACTTTCTGCTCCTGGATCAGGGTCATATATACCTCTCCAAAAGCGTGTATCCGAACTAACAAGATTATATCAGACTATTTTCCCCTTTACAGGGGTACTAGACAGGGCTCTCCGTTGTCCCCACTCTTGTTTAATATAGCCATAGAGCCCTTAGCCATAGCAATAAGACAAGAGGTAAACTTGATGGGTATAAACAGGGGCTGGCCACACCCATAAAGTATCATTGTATGCGGATGATCTTATTCTTTATGTCTCCAAACCCGAGACATCAATCCCTAAAGCCCTGGACATTATATATAAATTTGGGAAAATATCAGGTTATAAAAGAAATCTTTCCAAAAGTATAATATTTCCGATAAATGATCATGTATAGCAGTTAGATTTTGACCAGTTCCCATTTAAAGTAGCTAGAGACAAATTCACATACTTGGGTGTTTCGGTGACACGTAAATATAAGGACTTGTTCAAATGTAATATGTTGCCAGCATTAGAGAAAGCCAAACAAGACTTAAACCGATGGTCATTGCTACCTATTTCTCTAGCGGGTAGGGTAAACTCCATCAAGATGACCATTCTACCTAGTCTTCTACTCCTGTTTCAGACTGTTCCTGTGTTTATTCCAAAATCTGTTTTTAAGAGTTTGGATAAATGCATACCTTCCTTTATTTGGAACAAAAACATTCCTAGAATTAGAAAAGCATATCAGGAGAGACCGAAGGACGCGGCGGGACTGGCACTGCCAAATTTTCTGCATTCTTATTGGGCTTCCAACATTCATAAAGTTATTCACTGGGTATCAAATTTCTATCAGGGCACAGGACCATTATGGGCTGAGATGGAACAATTTGCTTGCAATCCAGTATCCTTACCATCAATGCTTTGTGCACCTCTACCTCTCAGCAAAAAAAGGCAGACAGTCAACCCCATTGTAAACGGCTCACTGAAAATATGGTCCCAGTTTAGGCCACATTTCAAACATAAACAGGTGCTCACTTTGCTACCTATCGTGTCTAATGGGCTATTTCCACCTTCATTAATAGACTCTGCATTCCAGCTATGGTTCAGGAAGGGGCTACGATGTATAAGGGATCTTTTTCAAAATAATAACTTTATGTCTTTTGAGCACATTGTTAGAGAACATGACATACCTAAATCTCATTGTTTCAGATATTTGCAAATGCGTAGTCTTGTCAGAAAGCTTTTTGTTTCCTTCCCATCTCGCCCGATAGATGTTTGGATTGAGGAATTTTTAGATTTGGATCCTCTTGAACAGACTGTACAGTGAAATTCAAAGGGTGGCATTGCCTTCACTGAACCATCTCAGGGAACAATGGGGTAAAGACTTTGGAGCTGATATTTCAGATAAAGTTTGGCGGTTTGCAATTGAACGGATCCATTCAACATCTATCTGTGTAAAACATGGATTATTACAATTTAAGATAATTCACAGACTCCACTTCTCAAAAAGCAAACTCGCAAAGATGTTCCCAGGAACAGATCCAATTTGCTCCCCTTGCCATCAAGACGATGCCACCCTTTATCACATGTTTTGGACTTGCCCATCCCTGGTTCCACTCTGGACCGCTATCTTTGAAACCTTTTCATATATTTGTGATAAAGAAATACAGCCAGACCCAACAATTGCGATATTTGGGGTAGCTCCTCCAGAAGTCTCACTGTCATTGGTTCAAGCTGATGCAATGGCCTTTTCCTCACTGCTAGCACGGAAGCTAATACTGTTACAGAGGACATCCAACAAGCCACCGACGCATTCTCAATGGATAGAAAGTGTAATGACATATTTAAAGCTAGAGAAACTTAAATACTCTACAAGAGGCTCAACTAAGAGGTTTTTCAAAGTTTGACAGCCATTTCTCTTTTACTTTGAACATGAATATGTATCTAAACAGCAGATGTAATGTCATGTCTAAATTGTTCCTTCAAAGAGTTTGTTTTTTAGCACTTGAGCCTTTGCTGAGAGGTGGGTGCCATCAAGTTCCATGAAAAGTTTCAGTAGAACCTCAAATGTGTATTTTAGGTTTGTTGGGTAGCTCAAATCCAATGAGTACATGAGACCAAATAAAATGGCGAGTGCATCTGCAATGTTACCAAGGCTGTGAAGCACTTCCACTTTTTCGATGACTATTCCATCATCTTCCAGGTCATTTGTGGGTTCTGCACCTTCCCTCTTTATGGCGAAGATCCCCAGGATCGTCTGCTCTCTAGTCTGGTCGTCGTCAACATCCTCACAAACATAACAAACAAACCTTCAGCCAAAACATACACCACCAACAAAAAACATTTATCTTTTACCAAATGACATCTATCCAGCCCGAGGTTTACCATCCCTCCAGACTACATTTGGTGTAGCTTTTCTAGTTTTGCCTTTATCTGCCGTTGGTTTTGGTATCTGTTGTCAACCATGGATATGAAAGAAGCTTTACAAAAAGTTACATTTGAGAAACTAAACAGCACCATCCATAAATCACACCTTTAAACAACAGTCTACAAACTGCTGTTGATAATGTTAGTGAAAAGGGACTTTTACTATACAAGCATGGGCGTCGTCTTAAAATATCTCTTCGAAGATTTTTGTCACATTAGTTTGTTAGAACCAGCTCCAAAACTTACGAACAGTGATCCAGGGTCTTCGTTGAGGTAAACAATTAGTGCTTTCAGTATGCGGGCTCTTCTTGTTTCAATGGCATCATTCTGCAGGAAAGAGCAAGGTAAATGTGTAAGAGGGGTTATAATATTATTGTATTGTGCAGCAATTAACACTAGAGATGCATCACTTCATAAGCAGACTGTTCAGGATACTGGATTTTTAACATGCAACTTCATGCTTGCTTCTTCATAACATTTTTAAAGTTTACAGGCAGTGTCTGGCTACATTTTATTTTGGCATGGCGGAATGCACATTTATTTGGGATACATTTTCAAATAAATGTGCATACAGTGAAATCTTATTCTAATCCACAATGTTACAAGTGTGTCAAAATAAACAGCAATCAGCATTTCAGTTAAAATAACTACACTGACCGCGTGCAAGCACAACTGAAAAATATGTTATTTCTCAAATGAAACACATAAAACTTATGTTACTGGTTTAAAACTGCCTTTGAATTTTGCTGTTATTTATGTTAGGTATGAATCTCTGTCCAAAATCCACTTAAACATTCTTGCTACAAAAACACACAGAGACAGGCAGAGGAGCAGAGTACAGCAGAGACTCCGGCCCTGGAGACCAAAGCTACGGTCTCCCCCACGTCCTCCGACCGCGGCCAACACTGTTTTGCAAGACGGGCTTCACTAGATATATCTTTACGGTTTTGGTGCTTCCGCGTAGTTTGTGTTGAGTCTTGTCTGAACATCGTAGCCACACGCAAGCGCGCATGGGACACCGACCCGGATTGATTTATACGTGTAAGAAGTTACAAACAGTCCCTTTAAACAATACTGAAATGAAGTCCATACTTTTTATCTGCAGCAGCAGAAGTGTCTGCTGTGTAAGTTACATGCCCTGTGCTCTCCCTTGAGAAACAAATGAGTGTTATTCAGTGTCCTGCCTCATCCTCCACAACTCAACTAACGTTAGCTGAAAAAGCTCAGAGACACCTTCACTGCTCCAGAGCATAAATGAAGCCCATTTGTGTCACTACATTCATCATCTACACAAAATGCAGGAACTTGCCTTTACTCAATGACTGCATAATTTATCACAAAATGTGGCTCATAATATATAATGTAATATATGTAACGTTAGAGCTGCCTTCACAGTTTATCCTGCTCACCCAGCTCTGCGCCGATCAGGTCCTCTGTCTGTAGCCACTAGCTCCGCTATTTTACCGTTAGCTAGTTAGCCTGCAGACTGCAGCTAAAACACTAGTGGTGCCTAACATCACCAGTCTGCTCTTCACACAACTGCTAACAAAAGTCTTACAGTGTGTTCTAATCCACATACTTCTGTACTCACACGTACTATTTTGAGTGCATAAGTGCGTTCACACTGGGAAGTACGGCAAAATGCAGTGCACTCAAAGTACCCGGATGTTGTACTCAAAACGGTCAGATCGTTGAGTGAGGAACGCTGGACACGTTCCACACTCAACTGTCGCCATATTGGCTACGTAGCGGAAGGGGAAGGACCATGACCACTATTCAAACATGTGAAAATGGCGGCAGATGATGCAGGAGCTTTTGCTGTGCTGAACAACGCACCTTGTAGATGTCTGTGGGCTACGTAAATAACAGAATAAAACACAGTACAATACGTAAACATACCGGTGCATTTTCAGCCAACAGGAGGACACATCGTAGGCGTAGGCGACGACGTTAGAAACGTAATTTCCTTTTTGCTTTAATTTTCTGTGTGTTCTTGATTAACAAAGCATGCAGCTATTTTGGCGGGTAGTGGACGGGTAAAACCGGAAGGAGGCAGCAGTGCAGCACAAAGGATGCCAGCTGCCTTAAAACCCCTGAAGAAGAAGAAGATATTTTGGCGGGTAGCGAGCCGCGGTGAAATGTTGCGATCGCCATTTTACGGTAAGTGCGCCGCGGAGTATTCGATTTGAGACGCCCCCACCCCGTTGAAATTCACGCACTACTCAAGTAAGTACAGAGTGCACACAGTGCACTACATTGAAGTGTACTTCAGGAAGTACGTGGATTGGAACACATTGCCTGTCTTTAAATTGCAAGCTACACATTGTCTCTTCCCCCAGCACAGAGAGCTCGGTCTGGCTGCTGTCAGTCAGACACACATCCCCAGTCCACACCAGCTCTCAACAGGGTGTGTCTCCTCTCCCCTTAATTGTCATTTCAGATGGATTTATAACACTAAAATGACATAAAAAGTCCGAACTGCATGGTGATTCACTTCAGTCTAATATTTATTTTTAGTTTAGCTAGTTTTAATTCAGTTTGAAACAGTTTAGTTGCCTTCTGGCTAGCCAGCATTATGCTAATTGGCTAGCTCGTGAACTAGCTAGCATAGCTACCATGTGCTCAGATATTGCCGATATTTCTCTGCATAATGTACTCTAACGCTGTCAATATCACTTTCTAACCATATGTTGATATGCCAACTTCACAGATTACATTAGAAAAACATACTTACTCAGATAATGATGCTGATGTCCCTGGATTCTGCACTGCAGTCGGTCCGGGTGTCCTGGCATTGTCCTCCTCGTGTCCCTTTGCGCCACTCTGATTCCCAGAATTCAACATTCATGGGGGGAGCTTCTGAGCATGCGCCATGTCTGTCCTACGGGAACCCATCTAGGACATTCTTAATGTACCATTTTTTGTTTGTGCGATTCACTCAGCACTGTTACGTTGGATCAAATGAAGTGGCGTTTGTGGTTTTAACAAGTCTTACTTTTAAGTTGAACCTGCTGAAGTGGACTAAGTTTAAAAGGCTAACACAGATATATTGATTCAATTGGGTATAGGTGTATTTATGAAATTCAACAGCTCACCAAGTTCACTTTTTTGAGTGCAGATATCTGAAACTGGAATTACGACTTAGTCATAAATTCTAGATATCTGTAATGAGAAACCCCATACACATGAATGGCAAAAGTAGTGTTAATCGTACTAGTCAAAATGTCATTACGAATATCTAAAATTAGAGTTTTGACTTGTCAAACTGACGTTGCAGATATCTGTAATGAATATCTTGTCTAGCTATTAGATGTTAAAACGGCTCGCCATAACGTGTGTGAATATTTTACACTAAACTCCATGAGTCACCTTGTATTAGTGAAAAGTGTCTCCTGCCAAAAAACGTGCGAGTTAGCTACTCTTTTTTTCTGCACTTGTTTTATTAATATATCCTTTTTTATGTAAAGCACAATGTGTTGCATGTAAATATGTATGACATATGCTAT
Source organism: Sebastes fasciatus (assembly GCF_043250625.1). NCBI lineage: Eukaryota > Metazoa > Chordata > Actinopteri > Perciformes > Sebastidae > Sebastes > Sebastes fasciatus. The sequence continues at coordinate 37,833,844 of NC_133795.1, read as the reverse complement.
ATAAATAAAGTTGACTTGAGGTGATCAGCAGGTAAAGACTGTTGTCTTCCCTTGTTGTGTTGCAGGAACATAAATATCACATAGTGTGTTAGCTGTTAGGTGTTTTTCTCTCTGGAGGATCTCGTTGAAGGACCCTCAGAGGACCTGAAGGAGCTCACATCAAAGAGAAACCTGATTGGCAACATGCAGCTTCCTGCTCTCCCAGAAGACGCCAGCTGCTGCCTGTATGTCTGTGTACTGACATGCATGATGTGCATATAAAGCTCACAATGCCTTACATTAACGCTCATCTCTTGGGACATCTTTTTGATTATTATTATCTCTGTGCATTGCACACACGTTGTCTTTTTTTTGTGAACGTTTGCACATCCCTTGGTTATTAGAAAGAATGCAAGTTTAAGGCACTTCCACACAGGGATGTACTACGAGGCTACCCCAACCTTCATCGCTTGATATTGTTCTCGTCCCCCTCCTCCAGCTTCATGCATCCCTAAACACACGATTCAACGCCTGTATGGTGTAGAAAGACATTAGAAACACTTGACATCATGTATAGCACATTATTTATTGAAATGGTGAAAAGTGCAGCAGAATCATTTGTAAATGTTGACAAAACTTTTCAAGTTTTGAATTGTTCTTCCGACTTAAGAGGTCACATGAATTTTACCAGTGGGGAACTCGTATTTCCGATTATTCCGACATCACATGAATACAACACAAATGTCCTATCTCTCAATGTTAACGAAAGTGAAACAGCATCGCCACACGTGTCAACAAATCGATCTGTGATTGGGGATATTTGATTCACCACACAGTTATACAACAGTCCGAGCAGCGCTAACAAAACGTAAAAAAAGTCGGTAGTCGCCAATCTTTGTTATTGTTTCTGGCCTCTGCTCATTACGCAAAGCAACAATGGGCATACGCAAAATGAGGAGAGGACGCGATCATTTCCCAAACGCTCCATTTTGCACGTCCACCCCGATACAAAGGAACCGGAGTTTTTAAAAATCTGCACCTTAGGAGGCGTCAATTTAAAAAAATATTACTTTTTGCGACCCATAACTCCGTTTGCATGTGGACGACAGGCCAAAACGTAAAGGAAAACATCAGTTTTTAAAAATATCTGTATACGTGTAGACCGCGCCTTAGCTGTGATGGTGAAGGTTAGGGTAAAGGGCTGGGTTATGCACCATGTCCTCACTAGGGCTGCTTTATCGACGGAAATAACCCGATTTATTCAAATTGAGAATTGTGTTCAAGGATTTTTTTTTTGTTAGGGTGACAGATGGTACCTTCAAATGAAACTCGTTAACTCGTATTTACGACATGCAAAGTCGTGAACACGATATGCTTGGCATTCAAGTGGTTAAGTCGTGAAGAACACCGCTGCTAAGCAACGGCAATATTAACGTTACTGTCGGCATCTAGAAGATACGGAGGCTAACACTTTAGCAAGCTAGCAAGTGGGTAATATAATATAATGCAGGAAATGCAAAGGGATAATGACAGAGGAAGAAGATGAGACCGTACAATACACGACTAGAATATATTCACTTATTATAAACTGAAAAATGAACTTCCATGGCTTCGGCCATTTCTGACAACATCAACAAACGCGTCACAACTCGTAAACTCGGAGCATATACCACAAGAGGGGGGCGTTCATATGGACTCTTCTCGTGAACACGGTACGCATTTGAAGATTCCGAGACATTCAAAGCTTCATCCGAAAACCTCAAGAGAAGCTTCGGATCGCTTTAGCATCGAATGAAATACTCTATTCGACTCTATCGTAATTTTTCAAACGATATCCAGCTCTTGTCCTCACTATGATAGAAGTACAGGGATTTGTGTGTGTGTGTGTGTGTGTGTGTGTGTGTGTGTGTGTGTGTCCTCAGGCTTTAATAAGCCTCAGTGTGATAAGTGCGGCTCTCCGCAGCCTGGAGGAGGAACAGGTTCCACTGTTGAACTCTCAGTCTAACAACCTTTTTGGTGTCTGAGTGAAATGAAATGCCAGATGCAGCCCGCCGCTCTGCTCAGCCCTCCAGCCTGCAGACGCAGCCCTGGAACTGCCTCACCGCGTTATACACCAAAGCTCTTCAATCTTTTAAGATCGTCAAATGTCAGACCAGGCGATCAGCTCTTAATGCATCTCGGTGACCAGACATACGACGTGGAACAGGACAGGAGGGACTAGCAGCAGCGACCTTTTTTAACCTGGATCTTATTTTGTAGCTATTTAATTTTTTAGATAGCTACAAAAATAAATTATTTTTTGTAATTTTACAAACTAAATAACATTTTGTCCATCATTGTCATCGGTTATGAAACCGTTTCACTCATAAACTAGATTTAGATTTTTTGATTTTATTTGTTTACACGTATAAAAAAGTAAAGATTACATAAAGAACAACAAATGTGATGGAGAGGTGCATCACATTTGGAAAAACAAAGGTTGAGATGAATGAGTTTGATGAACACAGTTAATAATTCTTAATGCTCGTTTCTGATGATGAAAAATAGGGATGAGTTTAATGGGATGAGTACTCGCCCAGACTGTGTTACAGTAATATATATGTGGATAAACCAAAGAATAGTATAAGAGAGTGGCAACCTCAGTGTTCATCATATGTTGGACTTTTCCCAAGATACCAACACTTTTTTGCAATTTTAGTAGTAACTGTTCTGATCTGTTTTTTCCAAGATAGAGACTCATCGAGCTGTACACCCAGAAATTGAGTAGACTGCACTTTGTCAATAATAGTATCGTTAATTTTTATATTTAAAGACTGATTATCATTTCCTGGTAGGGTACAAAAGAGAACACAACAAGTTTCCTTAATGTTGAGAGATAATTTGTAACACTTAAACCAATCATTTATCTTAATGAGTTCTTCATTGAATACTTGGCCTTTCCGTTGGGGTTTTTATGAGAGTAAGAAATTATTTTGTCATCAGCAAATAATAACTTAGACACTTTGCAAGAGACATTACATAAATCATTAATATAAATTAAAAATAATAATGGCCCAAGGACCGATCCTTGAGGTACACCACGAGTAACATGACAAAATGAGGAATTAAAGTCATTGTAAGAGACAAACTGTTGTCTCTCCTTAAAATAACTCGAAAGCCAGACCAACTCAAATTTTTTTACTCCAAGATGAGAAAGTTTAAGAAGAGGAACGGGATGACTTACAGTATTGCATGCTTTAGATAAATTACTACTTAACTAAACTTCTGAGCTCTGTAGACACAGTGACGTAGCCATTAGCAGCCAGAGGATCCGACAGGTTGTAAACAAGCAGGATGATATAAACAACTTTTTGGACGTATAATGTAATCTCTGGTTATAGTTTTGTTTGGGAGGCCTGCGAGCAGTGGGTTGCAATAGTCAATTCGTTAGCTGATGAAAGCGTGAACCAGTTTTTCTGCATCACGTTTGCTCACGAATGGTCTTAATGTTCCTCAGGTGGAAGAATGAGGTTTGACAGTTTGACAGATTTAATGTGTGCATCAAAGGACAGTGATGAGTCCAGCTTGGAGTGAGGAGAGAGGGATGGGGGTGACCATTGATGGCGATGTGGGTAATACCAGCCTTTTTTGTCTGATGGGGGGTTCAAATGACAGTGGCTTCTGACTTACCGCCATTTAGCTGCAGGGAGTTTTTGCTTATCCAGTGATGGATGTCATCCAGACATTTGGTAGCCCGGGATAGTGCTAGGTGTTTGTCAGGGGAAGTTTGCAGGTAGATTTGAGTATCATCTGCATAGGAGTGGAATTTGATATTATGGCTCCTCAGTATTTTTAGCAGACTCACACTATTAATACTACGTCACTTGCTCCGACCATCGAATAACACGGCGGGTGGGTTTACATTGGAGTTAGTTGAAAGCCCAGTTTGTCGCCAAAGGGCGCCTCCATGCATCGGGTTTCCGTTGCCGAGGGGCACTGACGAGTTGGGAGTGAGACCAGGTTGAATAATCCACTTCTTTGCTGTTAGTCCATGTTGTCAGCCTCGTCATTTTCAACGTTTTTTTAGCAGCTAACAACACTGCGACAAACAGAGGCTGAGTATTGATATTAGGAGTATTTGGAACATACTGAGCATATGGAAGGACATTGGAGAAGTGGATTATGTTGCAGTAATTGTTTGAGAACAATTATGCTTGTTTTTGTCATTATTATTTTTCTTTGTCTTCCTTGTAAATCTGCCTTCCCATGCATGAAAATAAACCAAACTTTGCACATAGGTCCAGTCCGATGCTAAACTTCCTCAGCTGGCTTTGTGGGCCGATAGTCCTGATGGTGGCGATACAGCAAACGCCTAAAGTTCAAAACTTTGAAAATTCGTAACAAATCAGCCGTACATGCTACAACTTTGCAACTTTCACCAAAATGTTCAGATGCTTCAACCTGGCAGAAATTATGAAGTCCATCCATTACTCTGTTTTTCTCAAAAACTGTGAAACTTATTAAACCTATCTCCTCCCACATTTTTTGCTCAATTGACACCAAACTTGCTGCATCTTCAGACTGTCCTCCACAAACCATCCACACAGATTTTTTAATCATAAAAAATTGAGCCCACAGTGCATCAAAACATTTTAGTGTTAACAGAACTGTACACAGCTACTGCAAAGTCTCACTAAATAAAGCTCCAATGTTCATGGAAATAAATGACAACATTTTGAAGTCATAGCAGATGTAGGGTGGTACATTTCAGAATTTTATGTCAAAAACTGCAATTATATCTTGATGGAAATCAAGCATTTTTAACATCAATGTGTCACTTATGGAGCAATCATATTTAAAGATGCTTGGATAGGCTTTTCTCTTTGGTTAGATGAATTTAGGTAAGAAACTCTCTCTTCGCCTCTCAAACTTTTCCTCCTCTTTGCCCAATTCCTCCCCCTTTTATATTAGCAGCAGTCCCTCTCTCTCTGCCTTTCTGGTCTCTCTGATCAGCGCTCCTGTCTCTCTAACTTTCTTTCAGTAGCAGCAGCGTCTTTGATCTGATTGAAGGAGGTTTTTACTGTACTCTCTCTGAACACACACAGACCAAACATGAGAAAAGCATTGATTTGGACGTGATGATATTTCCCATCAAACAGCTGTCACTGCGGCCGCTGTGTGTTTAAACAGTGCAGGAGGATTTGTTCAGTAGGAGCTCTGCTGCTGCTTTAGATAAAGTGTAGATTGACCACCAGTCCAGCTCTGGGATCATTATCACCGTGGCTGGTAAAAGGTCAGCTCCAGTGGGACCTGGAAGACCTGCAACAACTTGCAGAAATGCAAAAAAAAAAACAAGCTGAAGTTTCAACATGATGCATTTGTCAAACGCTTGATTAGTGTAGAGAAACACCAGCTCTTCTATCCATCACTGATTGGCTGATTAGCAGCAGGTGGGGAGCTCTACCTTTATGCAAGTAGCCTGACCCACATGACAACAGCTCATCACGTTATATAGAGTTCAAAGATTGATGGCATTATGTAAAAGAATCATATCCCATACTATCGGTGACATAAATACCCAGAACTATAGGTAATAGATTAGTCCGATCTCGATCACCTACAGGTTTGTGAACTAGCGAAACCACGGAGATAAATAAAGACATTCAATTGAGAAGTTGATAATGCAGGACTGCTTCAGCAACAGCTTCCACGCCGTACAAAACTACCGCATAACATGAAATTCATTAGGGGCCTACTGAGATCAACACTCTATAAACATGACAAACCAGGCCTGGCTTTGAATAAATTCAGTTATCACAGACCTGGTAGAAGAGTCTGCGTCGTGGTGGAGACGGTGGATCTTCGGGGCGGATAGCGTTGGAGGCTGATAGCTGCCGAGCTTCTGCAGAGGTGTGCGTGCTGAGATGTAAAAAAAAAAAATCCAGCACAACGAGGTATAACTTCAAGGGAGGAGGTCAAGTGAGTTGAAGGAGCGAGCAGCCTCTCCGAGTCACAGATGAAAAGAGAGCTGAAAATCTACGTTTCACGCTTTGTACTCGACAGCGGGGCTCCACTTGTGGGAGTAATTAGTGCCGCCGCTTTTCTTTTGAAGTGAGCTCGAAGAAACAGTCGAGGAGAGGAGCTGCTGCTGCTGCTTGTGAGGGCCACACAGCGACGGAGTTACGAGGAGCGGGAACAAAAGTGAAGCTGGAGGTGATGGTTAGGCTCATGCAGTCATGTCATTTGGAACAAAGCAATGCATTAAAAAAGGATAAATGATATGGATTCTGTGCAGCAGTTAGAAGGAGAAACCACCCCACTGGACTCAGCTGATTTAAAATAAAAGAAACAAATCTCAGAAATAAATATTTTTTCTTATTTCACCATCAAAACAAATCACACAAAACTATCCACACCTCTCATGATGCAAATTTAACACAATTCTGACAGATATTTGAGTTTTCTGGTTCCACACGGCTGCCGAGGCGGCGTCCGTTGGCTTTCAAACGTCCCGTCGGTTCAGCCGTGGGCTTCAGTCTATGAACACAACATATTATTTTGGAATGGATTTCACGTTTTGTGTCAGCTGAAACCCTGACATTTCTATGTCCGATGTCGCCAGTATACCCTTTCCACACTACCACACTCACTCTGTGGAGGTGAAAACCATATTTTTGGGCTAAATTGGACAGAGACTGGGGCAGCGTCCAGGTCTGGAGGTGGTCTCTGGTGAGGGAATAGAGAGGATATGAGGCTAATTTGCATGTTATGTTCTCCAAATACAATTTGTGGTCTCATCTGCTCATGTTTGTGGAAAATAACGGGCAACACAGATGACTGGAAGATGCCAGCTTATCCGGGCCTGTGCCTTTTAAGAAAAGCAACGACCAAATTCATCTTGTTTCTGGTAGATTATTGCTCCGCAGCGTCGTGATAACACTTTGTTTAGGCCTCCATCTCCAGTCTGAGAGTGACCAGTTTTTAAGTGGAATCTATATTCTATCAAACTGTTCGCAGAATCTATATTTCTGTTATTGCCAACAAATCCCATAAATAGACCAACAGTGAAGGTATCTACTAACAAGTATTGTGTGTATCACAGCCTGATAATTCTTCTTCTGAGCCATTGAACTCCATTAAAACAAATCACTGAAACCTCACTGTTGTTCCTTTATCACCACGAACAAACACACTGTAGTTTACTCGGACTCAATCCCACATCCACTAATGGTGGAATGGTGACACTAATACTCACTAGAGCACCACATGTGGATTAACCGCCAAACAAATGCACTATTTACTTTAATTAATGTTTTCTAAAAAAAAAACTACAGTGCCCAGATGTTTTAGGATCTTTTTTTTTTTTTTTTTTAAATGGAACTATTTGTGATTGCAATGGCCAGAGGCCTGTAGTACGAAGCCAGCTCAACATACCCGGGGTATCTTCTCGTTATCTGGCTTCACTGACCCTAACAAGCGTGATCACGCTAAGCTGTCCTACGATGGTAGTTATCAACTCGGTAAGTACACCCAGGGTTTCTCTATCTGGATATGAGCGTGTTCACATGAAAGGGGGCGGGGTTTACAGCATGTGACCAATCACAGACATGGACATGTCTGCTGTCAGCAGAGCGGCACATTTTACAAACTATAATATTAGACAAACACGAAGAATTTAAACACATAATCAGACTAATAGTAACACAGTTGAAGCTGCCAAATGTAGGAAGGACAGCTGGCAAAAGAAGAAAATTTACGATGTGTCAATGCGTAAATTAACAGACTTATTAATTTAACAGCCTGAAAGTCAGATATGTTCGTCTAGATGAGGCAGTGATATTATAAAAAGCTTTCAGAGTTTAATGAATGAATATATTACACTTTATTATGCCCTTTGACAACAATGTGGCGTTTATGACTATTTCAGCCTTCGTTCAGCTGCGTCCCGTCTCCGGCGATGTGAAACAGACTTGAGAGCAAATAAAAAAATAAATATAAAAAAACATCATTCAAAGCTGTAAACACCCACAGCATACAGCCAGCTGTCCTTTCTGCATCTGTCAGATTAAACTTTAAACTCGTATGAGTTTAATCATACGATCACCGCACCGAGCTCTGATTGGTCAGTAGGCGGTGCTTTTATACAAGTTGATCTCTTATCTGGAACATAACCTGCTCCGGAGCAGGTCAGGTGTTCAGCATCAGTTACCATGGTGATCTACCCCGGTAAGAAGTGATCCACCTTTGTAGGTTACCTCGCTGACCCCAAATCCTGCTTCCTGATACAGGCCTCTGGTCACTGCTCAGACTGGAAATGGAAATAAATTACAGCGGCACTTTGAGGCTGATCGTATCAGGAAACTACGGCCAAACTGATCCTCATCCTGTGTGTGTGTGTGTGTGTGTGTGTGTGTGTGAGAGAGAGACAGAGAGAGAGAGAGATGCTGGCATCTCTCTGGTGTCTGGTTGGCACAACCAGGACCCGACTAACGACAGGTGTGTCTATTTAGCACTCACACACACACACACACACACAAACACACACACACACACACACACTAATTACAAGCCTGGCTCACTGTCTACTCGGTTTAATCCGCTGGCTGGCTGGATGGTTGCCGTGGCAGCCAGAGGCTTCCAAAGACGTATGTGTGTGTGTGGTGATCATCGATGTGTGCAGGTGTGTATACATAGATGTGTGTATTCTGCTGTGTGTGTGTGTGTGTGTGTGTGTGTGTGTGTGTGTGTGTGTGTGTGTGTGTGCGTGCGTGTGCGTGTGTTTCTGTCTGCTGTCCTCAGGATGACTTTGTTTCCAGTTTCGACAGTTTCAACAGTTCTTTTTTCTTACAAATACAAATATTTAAAGAAATGTTTGTTGTTTTTATTGAAATTATTAACTTTGTTTTTGTTTTGTTTTTTGTTTGTTTGGGGGGGGGCACCACAAAGCAATTACGCCTAGGGCACACAAATGGCTAGCATCGGCCCTGAAACTATGTAACAAAAAAGTCTCTGGAAGTCTTAAAAGTTAAATTTCTCTGTGTTTCTGTTTTTTTTTTTTTTTTAAATAATCCAATTTTCAGCAAGATCAATTTGTTTTTAAATGCATTCTGATATACTCACCAATTTCTTTTGAAAAAATGTAAACCAAACAACAGGCCACTAAATAAGTCTTTCACCATCAATTCAATTTCACCGTCAGGGAAATTATACTTTTTTTTTGACAAAACAAGATGTGAAAGAAAGAAAACACCAAAAGAAAAGACTTCTTAATGTTTAATGGCAGAAAAGAGGAGATGAAAAGGAGGAAAACAGAAAGTGAGAGAAAACTGGGGTGATATGAGAGTTAACAAACGGAGAAAAGGGGTGTTGAAAAAGGACGGCGTTGAAGTGGAACAAAGAGGGGAGGAAGAAAGAAAACAATGATTGGAGAAACCAGAGAGAAAAGAAAGAGATGGGAAGGAAATGAAAAGGAAGAGGAGATAAGAAGAGAGGAGAGGAGAGATCAACAACAGGTGAGTCAAACAGGAGGAAGGAGAAGCAAAGTTCTTTCGTCCCTGGAAAACACTCTGGAGAGGCAAAAAAGACGGACAGAGATTTATGAGTGAGAGGAAGCTCCTGATGACACAAACACATAAGCCAATTTGCCACAGTGATAGAGGAGAAGGAATTAAATAAAAGCTTCACTTGAATGTGAAGGATACCGACGAACAGAGTGAAGAGAAGAAGGGAAGATGAAGCAGAGGAGAGGAGAGACTGCAATAAAACAACCACATAAGAAAGTAAATATTGAGTCACATTGTGCTCTGAATCAACCTGATAACCAGCTCTGTGTGTTTGTGACGTTCCCACTGCACCCCTTCAATGTAGGCAGGATTCTTACCTGACCGTCACAGCAACGTGACGTGAAACTACTGTGACATCATCTTCACACAAACACGTACCAGGATGACCTTCTATATCCGGTCACTTTTTGCAGTATGCAAGCCAGCATACTTTTCTTGTTATTCTGACCCACAATCCTCTGCACAGAGGATATATGAGCAATGTTATGACCTGTATATTATGTACCAATATGCATACTACATGCAACAGTATGTACTTTGTAAGAGCAGCTGCAGTATGTACTAAAGGTAAAAAGAAAAATTATGCAAAGTGGAACGCACCGACAGTGAGTGTTTCTCAAGGTCAAGTATGTTCCTCGGCAGGACGGGTCCTTCTACGTCGGGTCCTACAGAGGCAAGACTCCTTCCTCTCATTCGGAGAGCACAACGGACGTGGTACATTACTGTCTCTAGTAGGAATATTGATTTTGATTTTGTTTTATCATCTATTCACATGGCAGATCGCCGAAAGAAGGTATAAAAGAACAGGACAGCAACCGTAGTAATTATGACAGGAGCAGAAGTGGAGGTCAGGCTTTGCAGTATAGACAGCTTGAAACTCTATAGGGAGGTCAGGGGTGATGGATGGGACACAAAACACAGGGTTTTCACCTAGGAGACCAGAGTTTGTATCCCTTGTGAAACCAACATTGTGTATTTGTGTTTGTAGTTATTTTAACCCAAAACACGATATTTTCCCCTAAAATTAACTGGTTGTTTTTTTTAACTAAACCTAAAGAAGATGTAGCTTTGTTGCCTAAACCTAAAGAAGTTGTAGTTTTGTTGCCTAAACCTAAATACGTTGTAGTTATGTTGGCTAAACCTGTAGAAGATGTAGTTTTGTTGCCTAAACCTACAGAAGTTGTAGCTTTGTTGTCTAAAGCTAAAAAAGTTGTAGTTTTGTTGTCAAAACTTAAGAAGTTGTAGTTTTGTTGTCCAAACCTAAAGAAGTTGTAGCTTTGTTGCCTAAACCTAAAGAAGTTGTAGTTTTGTTGTCCAAACCTAAAGAAGTTGTAGCTTTGTTGCCTAAACCTAAAGAAGTTGTAGTTTTGTTGTCAAAACTTAAGAAGTTGTAGTTTTGTTGTCCAAACCTAAAGAAGTTGTAGCTTTGTTGCCTAAACCTAAAGAAGTTGTAGTTTTGTTGTCAAAACTTAAGAAGTTGTAGTTTTGTTGTCCAAACCTAAAGAAGTTGTAGCTTTATTGCCTAAACATAAAGAAGTTGTAGTTTTGTTGCCTAAACTTGTGTTCAAAACGTGACGTTTCATTCAGTTTTACATGTTAGATCGTGATGCTTTTAAGTTTCACTTTCACTTTTACAACATAGTAGGTGTAGTAGGCCCCCACTGACCCACATCTATGGTGCTCGTAGCGACTCATAACGCCTATTTAATGGACTGATAACAGTCGAATCGGGTGACATTTAACTAACAATGTCGGGGATATTCCAAGAAAATTACCACATGAGCACTGAGTCCAGATAGTGTGTCAGTTTTTCTAACCAGCAGGTGTGTGTGTATCTATGTGTAAGTCTACAGGCTTTAGTGTGTATTTTGCACGTGTATGTGTGTATGTTTGTGAGAACAAAAGTAAAATCAAAACCATATCTCTTCTTGTTGACTTCACAAAGGCTGGATTTTAAAAATGAAAGTGTGTTTGTGAACAATAACAGCATTCATTATAAGAGCATGTCTTCACAGTGTAACCAAGAGAGAAATATTTATTATGTGTGTGTGTGTGTGTGTGTGTGTGTGTGTGTTGTTAGAGACATTAAAGTGACGTATTGATGAACTGGGATCTCAAAGGGAAACATCAGGGACAACATGACCTGGGGGAAATATTAAATATTACACACAGTAGCTGTTTGCTGCTTTATTAATGCTCTGGATGTCATATAGAGCACATTTAACAAGCAGACAGACAACCAACAGCTAGCTTAGCTTTATCTGTGTTTTACTGTTTACTCTACTTTGAGACTGTGTTAACAAAAATGCACAAAAAGTTACTGATAATAAAGTAATTCATCTCCTGGTTTGATCATCTGCACCTTGTCACCATGGAGACCAATTAGGGCCGGCTCAGAGTGCTAACGAGCTCGGTCATGCATCAATCAATTCAGGTGCACCACTGCCTGTCACTCATGTGCTAGTCACACACACACACACACACACACACACACACACACACACACAGATGTCATACCTGTGTTAGTGTTGACCAGTGGGACTGCCTTTGTTTAACAGTGGCATGTTAACATCTCCACCTTTTTTATCTGTCAAATTAGCCGTGCAGTCCCAGCGGCGGAGCTAATCCTCCAGGAGAGAGCGTAGCAGCGAGTTATCAGCCAGTCAAGTTCTGCTCAAATGTGTCAAACAATTAATTTAATCTCTTACCGTATTACTTCAGCTGGAAATGTTAAGAAAAGCAAAGAGAGGATTCACAGAGAGGATTCACAGAGCCCGACTGACGCTGTCAAAGAAGATAAATGAGAGAATTTAAAATCATTTAAAGGAGCTGTCCGGATCATTATTAACCACAAGTATATAATTGTGTAATTAGTATCTGGTACTTGGCGTAATTAAGTTCAGCACATGAGATGATGACAAGAGACTGGTCACCTCTGTCTGATAAAAGAAGTGTTGATGGTTTGTGTTTCTGCAAACTACAGAACATATTTAAACACTGCCCTTGCTTTCTCACTCTTTCCTCCCGAACGGAGAGAAACATCCTTTCATTCTCTGCACTATTGATTTTAAAATGCTTCACGGAGCACCTTTAATTTGGACCAGCAATGATTGATCACTTTGTGTCTGTATTGGGATTTATAGGTTGGCGGATTAGCTAACAACTTTAGCCCTTTCGTCTTGTGTGTCTTTCCAACACTTTGGTGCAGAGGAAGACACACGGTATGGACAATTTGGTGTTGAGGATCACGTCCCCTCAGGGATCACTTTGGTGAATCCCTGATTTTCGGTGAGGAGTCATGAGCAGGTTGAAATGTCCCCGTGAATATTGACTAGATTCCCATAAAACTTTTTGTTGATATTCATGAAACCCCTCATAATGGATCCCCCTCCTGATTGGTGCAGTATGGGTGTAGGGTTATGCTGTTATGCAGATTGAAACCACCTGATGTGTGTGGTTATTTACTGTACTGTTTGCCTAATAAAGCCTGATGAGGACCTCTGGGGGATTGAAATGTTGCTTTATTGAAATTATTGGGAGTTATAGACACAACCTGCAGAGCCTGTTTCCTCTATTGAATTTTATGTTTGAATTTGTATGAACTCTATTGATCCAGTGACCCCAGTAGCCACATTGCGGCCTCTATAGGTCTGCAGTCAGACAGATTATCTAAACCAGTGGTTCTCAAACTATGGTACTCTCTCTAGTGGAACGCGGAGGAATCTCTGGCTATCGATTCCTCTTATTGATGCTTTCCCACAGTTACGCATGCACAATGATGCATGCGCACGCTGTATCATGTTTCAGTTTGTTTGGGACCGGAGACACGCTGAATAGAAAAAAAAGCACTCAACAGCATGGTGCTACTAAACCTGAGGAACGCACCCTTTTTTCCCTGATAAAGCAACACTGTGAACAACAAATCTGTGTTGAAATCAGCAGGATGAGAGTTAGTAACGTTAGCTGTTAGCAGCCAGTGGGCAGCACAGTCCTGACTGGATAAATACCGGAGATGTGAACGTTAACGCAGGTGCCATTGAGTTATTATTATGAGGCGTTCCAAGTCGGCTCAGGAAAAATGACTATTGGGGGAAGGTAAATTACAACGTTATCATGATGTGTTCAAATGTAATCTCGTAAAATGTAGTTTTTGGTGAGAAACTTGAATAAATTCAGTTGTTAGGAGATGGGCCCCGTCGTCAGTATGTGTACCAGGCTTTTCATTAACTACAATGTAAACCCATCCATGTCAATAATAAATGCTCAGGGAAAGTGCTGGGGTGACGTCGTTTAAAGAGTGAAAAAGACACACGGGTCCAACAAACACAAGGCTTTCATCCAGGAGACCGCTGTTCGTGTCCCATGCGTCACTTTACAATCAGCTGTTTGTTCGTGTCCCGTGTTCACAATGTTCAGTTTTAAGCCCAACCATGTCGTTTTTTTCCTAAACCTAACTACACAACATTGAGCATGTGTTTGCTGCGACCGAAACGTGAACCCTAGAGGTCTGACAAAGCGTCAGTAGGTGACGAGTTGGGATGAGAACGGGTTGATTCAGATTCAAATTCAGACAACTTTATTGATCCCAAGAAGGGCAATTCATTCATAGCTTACCCCATCACAACCACACAAACAACATCCAAAATGTTACATGTCAACCACAGATCAGTAAATCAGACAAACAGAGGTCGGTAAAAGACAGCAGATAAGTTAAATAAAATATAATAAATAGCAATAAAATAGATGAAAAGAGAAAACGAATAGATAATAAATAGACATTGTTACATGATTTATCATGTAAGGGAACTGTCATTACGTGAAATGACTCCCGTCTGGGTTTAATAACCCGATAGCAGAAGGAATAAAAGATTTGGAGTAACGGTTAGTTCTTCTCAGAGGTGCCTGATAACGGCGGCCTGAAGGCATCAATGAGAACTCATGAGACAGAACATGAAGAGGTTGGCTGATGATGTTCTTTGCCTCCTTTACCACCTGAATCTCCCAGAGGGAACACAAGTCTCTTTGTTTGACTCCAGTAATCTTGAAGCAAACCTGAACAGACCCAGGGTTGGGAGACTCATGTTCATGTCCCAAAGTGTTATTGAGTTATTTTGTGATGTGTTTTCCGTACTTATGTTACATTGCTTACTTACGTATTTTACGTTACGTTCACGTAGTTATTTTAAGCCCAACCATGATGCATTTCACGGTAACGACGTGGCGTGAAATGACACGTGAAAAGCTTAAAATGCTATTATCATGACATGCCGATTGTCCTTAAAACGCCTTCCCATGAGATCAGGTTGTTCAACCACATCCTCTCATTGTAGGTTATATTCTGTTAGCGTTCGTTTGCGCTTCTGGATAAGTTTGACTAATGTGAGGCTTCGTTTCCATACCTGACTGATCCTCTGACTGCTCATGTTTCTTGACCTGTCAAAATCTCAGCAATTAACTCGGAGAATAGATTGTCGTGATAATCAGACTTAACTCACCTCATTAATTCAACCAGACATTGTGTTTGTGTGTGTATATTTTAGTTTGGGAAAGGGACATTTTTTTGTCTTGTTTTGCTCTAACCAATTAGTAGTGAAGGACGTATCCATCCAACTGATGTCATTTTCATTTGGGTAGTGCTCACTGGGAGCAGTTAACCTAATAATGTTTTATCATGACTGTAGAAGAAATATGATGATTTGAGGGTTGCTATTTCTGGAAATCAACTAACAACAGCCTTTATTGCTCAGACAAAGAGTACAAGTAAGAGTCTTTAAAACACAGGTGACTGTCCAAAATATCAGAGTCAAAATCCAGCAAACACTTGACATCTACTAGGAGAAAAACTAATGCTGGAACGGGTTCACGATGAGTGAAGACAAAATGCCACAGACAAATTGGAGCACACAGACTGGATACACAAGGGAGGAAGTGATGAGGGACAGGTGAAACTAATCCGGGCGGGGTATAGGTAATCACACAAGGACAGGAAGTGAAGTCTGAATCTGAAATAAGAGGCAAAGGTAAGTTCCAAAATAAAACAGGAAATGACTGAAAGACTGGAAATAAGAAAGAAATATCCTTAATCACAGGACCGGGATGGAACAGTGTCAGTATGGGTATAAATTTGAATTTAACTGTACAGAAGTCCTTCCTTCTTTCTCTTTATGTACACCGCCTGATGATATAGCAGGAAGCCACTCAGTCTTGCTAACAAACAGCTCTGGTGCTTTGGGCCTGGACTGTGTGGATCATTAGAGAGTTAGAGAAGGTGAAGATAAATACACGGTCAGTGTGATGGATGAATGTGTTGATGGTAGATGGAAAGTTTAGAGGAGGCTAGATTAAAAAAATGATAAAAAGGTGACGGAGGGATAGATAGATGGAGAGATTAATGAATGTTGATGGAGGAGTGGTTGTATGGATTACAGACTGATGTCAGATAGGTATCATTTGATATCTTATATCACTTATCAAAATGATTAAAAATGTTGTTTTTGATGCAGCGAGACACTTTTTCACCAGGAAAGTTTGAATAATTTATGTTTCCATCACACCTAGAACTGTAAAATTCTGAGCAATAAAGCACTGCTGCTGATCTGAAGACTGTGATAAAGGTTAGAAGAAATGGCAGGGTAGTTGTTTTTCTCACAGGCTGAAGGTAAAAGGAACCTGCCGCTAAGTGTAACCTCGGGACGCTGAAAACAGCAGAGACAGAAACTCAGAAACAGCACGACAAAGGCAACGAGGGCTTTAGTGAAAGAGCAACATGGCTGCCTGAGGGCATAATGAGAACTCACTGATCGGTCATCAGATACCGTCTAATAAACTCAGGAAGCCACACCTTCAACAAGTCGACAACGAGACATTAACTCAGTAAACAAAGCCAACGAACGGGAAAGTAAAATGCAGACACTTTCCAAAAACACAACAACGACTATCACCATGAGCACACTGACTATTCTTGTTTACACTCCTGAGTCTGAATCAAAAGGCTGTTACAGGTTTCCTTTGCTGTGTGAGGCTTCTGAACTAACAAGCTGAGGCTGGTTTACAGTCATCGGTCCTCAGGGGCCCGTCAGGTTTCATCTGACAGCTGGAAAGCTGAAGGTAAGCACCGGGGGCCCAAGAGAGCTGTTAGACTGACACCTCTGCTGTCAGGTTAGTCATAATGATATGCAGAAGGTGATTTGTTCACTTTTAACAGGGAGGAACGGACCCGGCTTGTTTCTTTCACCCCCCCGACTAGTGTACCGAAGTCTTTTGCTTCTGTATTGTTTAATAATAACTTACAGAAGGTCAGAACTCAGAGGAAAAAGTCACAATTACAAATCTGTCTGCTACTTCAGCACCGCAGACAGCGCCGTGATTTATCAATACACAGCACAATTAGGCTGCTGGTATTTCAGAGCCATGGTCGGGGCCATAGATTCTAACTTACTAATATTTCAGAACCATGGTCGGGGCCATAGATTCTAACTTATTGATATTTCAGAGTCATGGTCGGGGCCATAAATTCTAACTTACTGATATTTCAGAGCCATGGTCGGGGCCATAGATTCTAACTAACTGATATTTCAGAGCCATGGTCGGGGCCATAGATTCTAACTAACTGATATTTCAGAGCCGTGGTCGGGGCCATAGATTCTAACTTACTGCTATTTCAGAGCCATGGTCGGGGCCTTAGATTCTAACTTACTGCTATTTCAGAGCCGTGGTCGGGGCCATAGATTCTAACTTACTGCTATTTCAGAGCCATGGTCGGGGCCATAGATTCTAACTTACTGATATTTCAGAACCATGGTCGGGGCCATAGATTCTAACTTATTGATATTTCAGAGTCATGGTCGGGGCCATAAATTCTAACTTACTGATATTTCAGAGCCATGGTCGGGGCCATAGATTCTAACTAACTGATATTTCAGAGCCATGGTCGGGGCCATAGATTCTAACTAACTGATATTTCAGAGCCGTGGTCGGGGCCATAGATTCTAACTTACTGCTATTTCAGAGCCATGGTCGGGGCCTTAGATTCTAACTTACTGCTATTTCAGAGCCGTGGTCGGGGCCATAGATTCTAACTTACTGCTATTTCAGAGCCATGGTCGGGGCCATAGATTCTAACTTATTGATATTTCAGAGCCATGGTCGGGGCCATAAATTCTAACTTACTGATATTTCAGAGTCATGGTCGGGGCCATAGATTCTAACTTATTGATATGTCAGAGCCATGGTCGGGGCCATAAATTCTAACTTACTGATATTTCAGGGTCATGGTCGGGGCCATAGATTCTAACTTACTGATATTTCAGAGCCATGGTCGGGGCCATAGATTCGAACTTACTGATATTTCAGAGCCATGGTCGGGCCATATATTCTAACTTATTGATATTTCAGAGCCATGGTCGGGGCCATAAATTCTAACTTACTGATATTTCAGAGCCATGGTCGGGGCCATAAATTCTAACTTACTGATATTTCAGAGTCATGGTCGGGGCCATAGATTCTAACTTATTGATATGTCAGAGCCATGGTCGGGGCCATAAATTCTAACTTACTGATATTTCAGGGTCATGGTCGGGGCCATAGATTCTAACTTACTGATATTTCAGAGCCATGGTCGGGGCCATAGATTCGAACTTACTGATATTTCAGAGCCATGGTCGGGGCCATAGATTCGAACTTACTGATATTTCAGAGTCATGGTCGGGGCCATAGATTCTAACTTACTGATATTTCATAGTCATGGTCGGGGCCATAGATTTTCACACTAAACATGCCACAGAATGAATGCACAGATTATTACATATCCTCAAGATAAGTTGAGTTCCTTGATACGTATACGACAGTAAATGTGGACCTTTTTCATGCCTTTATAATAACATTTGAAATCTCATTCAGTTTCATTTATCCTTAGGGGGGGCAATTGATTCATGAACAAAAAGAAATTATGTCACAGGGAATAAAAAAAGAATTGACAGAGAGGTTGAACGAGCAAGGGGGAGAAAAGGAGAAGAGATAGACGAGCAATTAAATGATATACGTACATGAAAAGCACAGCAATAAGCTGAGTGATCCTCCAGAGATGACTGGATGTCAGTCAGCTGTCTCCCTCTTCATAATGATATGCTGATGTCGATCTGTGCCACTGAAGGCCAAACGCCTCGGGTCTAATGAGACCAAGCTTCATTTTATTGGATTGTCTTCAGCAGGCGGATGTGTCTCTTCAAAAGCATAATGATGTACATTAAATCTGATATGTTTGGCTGAATAAAAATATAATACAAATTGCAAATATAAGAAAAAATAATTAATATTTACATAATATTTCCCACTGATTTTTGTGTCCCGTGTGAATCCAGAAGTCATTGCTGATTTATTCGTCACATAACTTCCGTACTTAAGTAGTAACTTTAACCCAAACCACCATCTTAAGACTGTCTGCAGGTAACAGGCGTAAATTGCCGTGTTGCTGGACATTCGTAGGAAAACGCATAATGAGGAATGACTTTTCATATAAACCGTTGACTACGAGGATACGTTGACTACAGCAGCAACACAAGACTGAAAGTAAATGTAATGCTACTGACTCCATTCTCTCCGCTCTTACCGCATTTTCTTCAAACCAGCACACCTCTGCAGTGGAAAAACACTCGCACAGCGTCAGTATGGTGGTTAACTCAACTCGCTCAACTTGGTACGAGTATCATCAAACTGCCTAAACTGAACTCTTTCATGAGGCCAGTTGTTCTTTTAGAGTGTCCAAATAAATGAACCCTGAAACTCTTTTAGGGAGATGAAAAAAGGTTTCCAGGATTGACGACACAACATGAATAAATTAAGTAGGAAAAGAGTCTGAAAGAAAGCGGGACAGAGAATTGGACAAAGAGTTTCTTTGTTACACTCAAGCCAATAAAGCAAATTGAATTGAATTACGGCAAGTGAACAAGCTAGAAAAGATGGAGGAGATCAAGTACGACATTCAACAATGACAACACCGCAGGAGAGATGTAATTAAATCTAATTACCTATTGTCCGTGCCACATGCTAACACAGCCTCCCCAATCTCAAGGTTAATTAAGACTATTGGGACTTGGACTCAAACACTTTACTCAACAATGTAATGATTGTACAAGACACTGTGATTATATGGTGGGTGATCACTGAGACGGGGCTGAGTGTCTCAGTTCAGTCTCGGCTTTATTGCCTTTGTTTTCTGTCGACATGTTGATCAAAACATCGTCAGTTTCTTCAATCAATCAGTTATTTATAACCACACGACCAAGTTCGTGGAATTTGCTTTCGGTACAGCATGGTGGGTACAGTGTCAGTAACATCAACATCACATTAGACACATGACTAACAGAACACAACAGATATTATTCACATATTACCACAAGACAGTATTGATAAGATTGATACAAAGGTTTTAAGTGCAGTCTGTCAGGGTTAGTGTGAAGTGTTCAGAGTTCTTATTGCATTGCATTGTGGGGAAAAAAACAACTCAGTCACCAGAAAAAAATGTTGGAACTGGACGTTTCTGAACCAAAAATTTATTTCATAAATATGTTAAATATCTGCCTCGTATCACGCTTGCAGAAACGCAACGCCACTTGTTTAACGTTGTGAAACAATTGGTTAGGTTTAGGCAACAAAATGGATAAGGTTAGAAAAAAGATCATGGTTTGTTTTCAAATAATAATGTAACAAATGCAATAAAAACGCTATAGTTAGGTTTAGGAAAGAATGGTTGGGCTTTAAACTACAACGTTTGTACAGTGAAAATTATGCTAAACATTGTGAACAAGGGACACGGACAAACAGCTGACTGTAACGTGACGCGCGGGACATGAACAGCGGTCTCCTGGATGAAAGCCCTGTGTTTGTTGGACCCATCCAGCTCCCCTCACACCCACCCGCCCGGTGTGTGTTTCTTTTTGCTCTATAGACTACGTCAATTACTCTGACTGAATACAGAAACGTCGACATTCAACGTATCCCTGGTTTGCAGAAACGTCCAATGCCAAAATTTTTTCCTGGCGACTGGGCTGGAAAAAGACTGTTTTTAATACGGGATGATTTGGCCGGTAGGGACCTATAGCGCCTCC
Source organism: Sebastes fasciatus (assembly GCF_043250625.1). NCBI lineage: Eukaryota > Metazoa > Chordata > Actinopteri > Perciformes > Sebastidae > Sebastes > Sebastes fasciatus. The sequence goes on along the minus strand of NC_133795.1, from coordinate 37,813,218 downwards.
TAGAGGGCATCAGCTGGAAGAGGTGGTGGTTTTCTTTTCCTTTCATTTCTTCCAGTGTTTGAGACCGGTCTTTATCTCAGGACCACTTTTTGAAGGTCTTGTCTCGGAATCCCAATAACACAGTAACACTGACGGTGAGTTTTCCTTGAAGGAACAGTTCAGCTCAAAATGAAAAATAAATTGAAGGCATTTGTCGGCTACAGTAGTTTTATCAAATCATTATCAGCGAAGGATATCTTTGGAATTATGAGCTTCTTTCTTTACTTCTTTCTCTCCCCTGGAGAACAGCAGGATGGAGAGATCGGCCGGAGAGCTGCAGGGTGTCTGTTAATGCTACAGTTTCCATCCTGTTATTGGCTGCGACACTCATTTTTCTTACTGTCAACGAATCCCATGAATGCACCAAAACCACCAAGTATTGATATTGATGTCTCTTCTTCCTCTGTGCCATGGAGCTCCATTAAAAACACATCAATGAGCCGCACTGTGTCACCGGCTGACAGGTTTCTTTATTACTATGGACACACGCATGGTCGTTTGTTTTGACTCAACCCCACAAACACCGGCGTGCAGAACTGTTGTCATATACACTAACTGCAATCTCATTTTAATGATCTCAGTCATGAATTCTGCTGGAAAGCCTCCAGTATCCCACATAGACACACACAAAAAAAACAAGATGTATACACAAACATTTTCAAAGATGCACACAAACCGATACCGGACGTATAAAAGAATCAGGCAAAAAAAGCAAACACATAACACCGTTTTAGGCTCCGTGCGACTGACTAATGGTCCGATCAGTCACACACAGCAGCAGCTCTGTACTTCAGAGCCAATGACGAACTTGCCATAACTTTATTTTCTGGACATGATACGCTGCAATAATTCCTCAGGGATTGAAGGTTATGTGAACATATTAATGGCTGAAAAGCATCACATTCCTGAGTTTCTCTAACAACAATCAAAAGCATTCATTGTGAAAGTGAAAATGTGATGTTCTTGCAGTTGAAAGCCAGATCTTAAATCTCAATCAAGAATAAAACACTTCACTTCTCAATATGTCATTGCCAGCTAGAGCTGAGCGTTTAATCAAATTTTATTATTTATTTATTTTTATTACTATAGATTCTGCATTTTTTCAAATTAAACTCTGTGAAATTAGAGTTCAGTTCGACCAAAGCACACTTAGTGATTGTTGGAAAGAGTAACGACGACGGTTAAGGTGAGCTTTATTTTGTTTCTGCCCAGTTTGAATGAAGTGTTTCACGCTGCTCCGCTACATACAGCTGATCTCAACATAAACAAAAATACACGTGGATGATGGCGCAAGCTGAACGGAGAGGGGAGTGGGGGGGCAATCGTACTTGTGCAGCTTGGATGAGGTCTGCGCTCTCCGAGTGCCATTCTAGTTGTCTATGTAAAGCAGCCGTGCAATGCATTCTGGTAGCGTGGCGGCATGATTCTAGAGACGCACCGTCACGTTGCCCGCTCCTCATTTGCATAAAGTTGAGGTCTAGGCTACTTTATGCAAGTCATGGGCGTCCGGCACCTCTGGAAACTCCCAAGAAACTTTTAAATTAAATGTTGTCGATCCAAAATAAAGACGGATTCAGTAATTTATTATTTCTCACATAACATGTTTTCAGAAACACGTTTCAGTGAACTATTTTCATGATAAAAGAAGGAAGTTTCCAAACAAGCCGCCATGTTGGTTCCGATTTGAAAGTTGGAAGCAGCAGCCCACGATGGAACGCTTTCGTCCAATCAGGTGCATTGTGTATAGTGGCAGCCCATCAAGTGTCCAATGCTGGGAAGCGCAGCGATCCCACACTATAAAAAACACCCTTGTGGACACGTACCATTACAGCACCCCTCACCCAGACCGTGCTGCTTCAGGGCCGTGGACTTAGTGCTCTTTGCATCCTCCATCCCTGCGGGGAGGGGCGGGCCTCCCGACTAACTTGTTGACTGAGATGGACTGACCGGTGCGTGGTCCGCGGTACTGTCGACAACCCACCCAACCCGTCTTGAAACCCCGTCTTGTTTACCATGCTTTGTGAGTGTGACCTTTTTGTCATCATGTCAGCCTGTTCTCATTCCCAGGGCGTCAAATACCGATGCTTTGTCACAGCCGTCAGCGTATGATACCGCCGCACAAGGCACCCTTTGCCGCTAGAGACGCACCAGGCCCAACAACACAAAATTTCCATCCAGGAGACCACTGTTCGTGTCCCGTGTTCACAATTTAAAGTCACATTTTCACTCTACAAATGTAGTAATTTTAAGCCCAACGATGTATTTTACCTAAACCTAACTATGGGGGTTTTGTTGCCTTATCCTAAACTAGTGTTTTTGTTTAATTCACAACATTAATCACGTGTTTACAGCGGCTGAAAAGTGGCGCTGAGGGGTCTGACAGAGCGTCAGTATGTGAAGAGGGATGAGAACGTATTGCATATCTATACTACCAATGTGTTTATGATTAAATTGTTTACTAAAGCACAAAGTTGTTCATAGATCTAGCCTCTTCATTTTGCTCTTAAAGTGCATCAGATTGATGCATTTAATTGCAATAATAGTAATTGTGTTAAATAATCATCTCAGTATTGACCGAAACATGATTTTTGCCATAATCGAGCAGCCATAGTGCCCACCTAGTTTCGTTTTTGAGACGCGTAAGAATAAAAATAAGCAAAGGAGGAAGCACAACGCAGACACACTGTTTGTGGTGTGTCTGTGTGTCCAGTCTCATCCCCCTCTGGACGTCCACAGTAGAATATAAATGTGGAGCAGAGCGGCGTTTGAGAATTTCCCCCGAGGCCGGAGACTAAACGGTCTCGTTGCCTCTGCCCATTTTCACGCTCATGTAAAATACATTTGGTTTCATGACACACCGGACGGGATCAACAAAGAAACTGGACGCATATAACGAGATGACAGCAGCCTCCAGAGGCTTTGTGGCTGTATGTATCATAAATCTCACAGCAAACACAGCTTGTGCAATAATGGAGGTCCACCGCAGAGCAACCAGGCTGGAAACAAAGACGTGGTTACTGATATCAGGTTACTGATAACCCCTGCAGTCTTCTAACATCTTCCATCAATGTGTCACTGCATCAAGTAAACCAGATCTTTTCACTTTAAAGAGCCCGTCTGTTCACATAAATCATCAAAAATAATGACAGCGGTGTGTGCGAATGAATTAAGAGGCTTGATTTTGGGGTGTCACTTTATTTACGACAAGAACAGAGAGAGAAACAGAACATCCAGGTGTGTGTTCGTGACCAATTCTACAAAAATGAAATAATAAAAAGCAGAAAACGTTGAAGAAAAGTCGTCACAGTCTGAGTAGTAATACGCATGGCGAGTTAACTGAATCGTCTGCGGTAATTATAAAGACTACGGATTACTTTTCAAAATTCAAATGTTCAACCCTTTAGCGAAACAAAACCTAAATCAAATTCCTTAACATGAACACAAAGTGGTGTAGAAATACAGGAACAAACAAACAGTGGATGCACATCTCCCTCCATGGAGTATAGAAGAAAGGCTCACTGTGTTACGCAATCAGCAGCTAATACAGACGTCTGTTCACACCCTCGCACACACACCCACACACTGTTCATCCAAGGTCTCTGTAGAGTATTCTACAATGGGGCCAAACTCACACACTGCAAACAATAAACTAAGACGTGACAGATATGGGACAAAGAACCACAGCAGCATTAAAACCCAGTAAGGAGTTCATCAGTCTGATTCTGATTTGTTCAATATTCAACATTAGTATGTGCTTTGAAATGGTGTATTTTGAGAACATCATCCTACTTCTGAAAATAAATGAACCATTTAATAACCAATCGGTTTATCTGAGAAATACATTGATACAAAGAAAGAACTAGTATAGAGGTCGGCGTGGTCTTCTTCATGTGAATAGACGAGACGTTCTTACTCCCAACTCGTCAAATACCGCTGCTTGGTCAGCGCCCCTCGGCACCGACGTACCCCTCTTGTGTTACTTTTGGACGGGCCAGGGACGGCGTTTCAGTATCGATCGTTACACGCATAGTGTCCTTTAGAAATAAACTTCCGTTTTCACAGGAAGTTAGGTTTAGGCAACACAACCAAATAGTTAGGGTTAGGAAACAGTAAGGGTTGACGTTAACGTCACTGACTAGCGTCTCACGTGACTAAAGACTGACGTGACAAAATAAGTCAACGTTACTTTTAGTCGTGGTCCTGGTCATACTTGCCAACCCTCCCGATTTACCCTCTACCGGTTCCCTCCCGGGGTCACAATTCTCCTGTATTTCTCCCAAAGATTTTCACACCTTTTTTTCCTTTTCATTATCTCAACCTGTTTCTGGCTCTGTACAGCGTATACAAGCTCTACTGTTTCCACCTGGACGAAGATAGAGGTACATCAAATGTCTTTTCCTGGCGACACCGCGGATCGTTTTCTTTCCTGAGAATTAAAAATAAAATGAAAAGTAGGCCTATTTAACAAAAATATGCTGTTGCAGGGAATTTTGTTATTTTCATTCTTTTAAAGTCACCAGAATGCAGAAAAACAAAGCCTCTGAAACTCATTTTTCTCTGGGGGAGAACCCCCAGACCCTCACTTTGGTTTTGAAATCCTCCCTACTTTTGAGATCTCATGGTTGGCTCAAGTATGCTGCTGGCTGAAAGTCTTATATTTGTTTGACCCATCCACCCTTCCCTCTCGCCCTGAAGTATAAATATGGAGTAACGTACTTCATGTACGGAACTTTTTTGAAAGAGACAGCTCTCCACAGTGTTGTGTGACCGAGCATGAATCAAGCTTTAGTGGACAGTGTAGGAGCCAAAGTGTGTATTTAGCCTGTTATTTATTATTATATTTGTTTAGGCTGCACACATTCTTTTGGTTATCGTCACTTCCGGTAATTGACACAGGGGTGTGGTTTCACCTATTTATACCTGTTGACTGGGTCCGCGAGAGTTAGACAAAGAGGATGAGATAGACTTGGATATTTTCTGATGACCGTCACTTCACGTTACATACTTTAGTTATTCCAGTTAGCCTAAGTTATTGTTTGTAGTTCCTTTCATTTAACAAACCCTAAAACGTATCTGGACTTTTGGACTTTCCTGTGATAATGAGACATACTTGGAGAACTGTTTTCTATGAGCAGCATCTCAACATCTATCAGCAGTAATACATTCATAGAGAAGCAAAGAAGAAGACACAGTGCTGCTCAGGTTATTTGACATCTTGATAAAAGAACATGAGGATCCTGGAAAGGCAGTAAGCTCATTTATTTAGGCATGAACCCTTACCTCAACGGAAAACAGCTTTTCTTTCTCTCTCTAGGTTGCACACACACACACACACACATACACACACACACACACACACACACACACCAAATCCTCTCCTTAATCCATCCTGCTGCTTTCCTCCTGCAGAACATCCCTCATCCTCATCTCCTGACTCGGGGTAACACCCAGCTTCTCTCCTCCTCCTCTGCTTTCCTTCATTAACTCCATCTTTCTTTTCTCCCTCATGGTCTCTTCAGCCGGAGGATTCTGCTGACGCCCTCGAGTTCCTTCTTCATCCTCACTGGAGAATAAATAAAAGAAAATCAAACGTCCTGGATTGACCTGATGCTCTGCAGCATCTCGACTCTCTCTCATGTTTGTAACACTGTCAGCTTAAAACCAGGAAGCTCATTCTGATGATTAGAAGGCACGCCACGTAAGTTTACAACACTTGTTTGTGTGCCTTTTTATAAGTCAATGCTCAGCTTCACTCGCTAACGTTAAAGACCACAAACCAGGCCAGAAAAATCCATAGACTCTGACCTAAATTATTACTTAACACTTACATTTGTCATATGCTTCACCCGATTCGACTGTTATCAGGCCATTAAATAGGTGTTATCAGTCACTATAAGCATCATAGATGTGGGTCAGTAGGGGCCTCCTACACCTACTACGTTGTAAAAGTGAAAGTGAAACTTAAAAGCAACACGTTCTAACATGTAAAACTGAATGAAACGTCACATTTTGAACACAAACAAAAGGGCTTCTTTAGGTTTACGCATTAAAACTAGAACTTATTTAGGTTTAGGCAATAAAACTACAACTTCTTTAGGTTTAGGCAACAAAAAGCACTTGGTTAAGTTTAGGGAAATACATGTGTGACGTGTTTGGGTTAAAATAACTACGAACACAAAGACAACTAGACATTGTTGGTCTCACATGGGATGCGAACTCTGGTCTCCTGGGTGAAAATATGGTGTTTTGTGTGTTTTTTTTTAGATTACCTGTCTCATGCACTACTGTCAGTATATAGTGACTGTTTTATAAAAATAACGTTGTTTTTTTTTATCATATTTGCTCCATTTCTACCCACTGCTGCTTTAAACCTCTGGTATCATAGTTTAATATTTTCCATCTGTCAACGCTGCCAGTAATGAAAATGCTGCGTTCTACACACTGCAAGAGTAAATTTTTTGGTCACGCACCCTGGAAGTGCTGATATAAAAGATAATATTAAGATGACCAGATAGTAATATACAATTGTCATAGCTGGCAGAGAATGTGTCACAGTCAGCCTTTTAGTATCTGACAATCAATAGTTATATTACACCAATGCAATTCTTGTGTTTGTGTTTACAGGTGTTATTATACAGTTCTCAAATAAACTGTTTTGATGGATTTTGGAACACAAAACATAATTTTTCGTCTGCTGAGGCGCTGTCCATGGTGCTGAAACACATGCTCTGCAGCGCTGAAACAATTGTCCCCATCCTGATAAAAACACTTATTGTGCATGTATAAGCGCATACACGCACATGAACGTGTGCTACGATTAAGAATCCCGGTTTGGGGGTTTGAGGAAAATACGGTCGCCGTAGATAAGAAGATGTGTTTTGTTGTGCTACAGTGGTATTTGATTAAAGTGGATCTTCCACTGGGTTCTGATTACTGTGATTAAAACAATCAAGATGTGACATCTTCGACAGCCATGACGAGTGTTTTATTAAATGAATGTTTGCTGCAGCTTGAACAGAACACGCATGTTTCTGTCCCCACTGAGCCACAGGGCTGCTTCTCATTCAGCTATTAGACACTAAAGTAGTTTGTCTGATTAGTGGAGTGTTTACCAGCCGGGCCCGGTTCCTGACAGAGCCCCTGTATCCATCCACATATCCGTTTTAATTAACACTTCATCAGAATTAGCTTTGTGATCAGCACCACAGTGGGCTGGGGTGAACACACACACACACACACACACACACACAAACACATTCATGCACACACTGCTGTCAACTACTGAAGAGCCTTTAAAGGCAGCGTGGTAGAATATGTTCCATCGAGGTGCTCAGAGCAAAACATGAAAACATAATGGAGGTCATCTGACCTCTCTACATTCCAGAGTGAAAGAGACGTTTTGCACCCAGGTTGAACTTCTCTGTGCTTGCTGAGCAGTTTTGATAAATGTAAGGAAAGCCGAGGTTTGGAGTCAGACTGGACGGAGATTTTGGACTTTGCATTAAAATGTTGACAATAAAAACCACATTGCTGTGTTCACCTGCCCATCAAGGATAACACATGTTTCCAAGTGGTTTAGGGGGTTAGTTAAATAGGCAACCGGAAGGTTTACATCATCACAATGGAGCATATATTTCCATCCCCATGCTCTCTTATGTCTCATAAGTGGTTGCTGCAATTTGTGGGTTGATACCATTTGTTACACAGATTTGGTGCTAAATTTAACCATTTGTTTTACTACTGGAGAATTGATAAGAATGATCAATAATCCCTCCAAAATACCACATTATGACACCAAGACCTTGAGGAACACCATAGAAAAAGCCAGGCTGTGATTTGGGATCAAAAACTTTTGACATTTGGAGATTTCTGCAAGAATTGCATTTTTTAGCGATTGGATGGCGAGCACTTCTGTTGTGTAAACTGCTCCGAAACTCCCTTATTGTCAATCTAGCTAGGAAAGCCATCCATCCTCTGAATGCTCTAGGTCTCTAGTTTGTGGCTGTAAAGTTTCACGAGGCTGTGATTATCCTAGAGGTCACCACAGGTCATTTTATACAGTGAGGTCAAGTTTCAAAAAATGGTCTCACTACAATGAAATGTCTCCTATGGGGACTAACATCATCACACATGAATACAGTTGGGCTCATTGGATCCACAAGAGTCTCAGCGTTACAGTGAGACACAATTTATGTGATTCAGGACTGTTTAGGGACCCCAGGATGCAGAAATATTCAAATACACCATTTTAGAATAGGAGACAATAACATTTATACTGCATTCAAAAAACTGTATGTGATTATCATAAAGTGGGCATGTCTGTAAAGAGGAGACTTGTGGGTACCCATAGAACCCATAGAACCCATTTTCATTCACATATCTTGAGATCAGAGACAAGTTTTTCCTTGCTAAAGTTTCGCCTTCCTAACCATTTAGCTAGCATGACATGATTGGTACCAACGGGTCTGACTCAAAAAGTCCGGGGCCGTTTTTCATTCCCAGTTGGTCTCTGGCTTAGTCACAGTGTTTGATTTACAGCCAATTCCTCAATGTGATTTAGAAGAAGTACTTTATTAATCCCTCATTGGGGAAATTCAATTTTTACTCTCTGTTGTTGTTATTCATTACACACACACTCACACACACACACACACACACACACACACACACACACACACACATAGGCCTGAAACACACACACACACACACACACATGCACACACAGGAGCTACAGACATTCATTAGCATAGAGGTGTCAGAGTGGTTTATGAGGCCGCCACGTAGTCGGCAGCAAAGTCCCTACAGACTGAGCTACTGCCGTCCCAATTATCAATTACATCTGCAGAAAATGTGTGTTTTCTTCCTGACATATGTCACTATTATAATATATATTTACATTTACAGTAACTTTATGAATTCAACCCACCTCCACTGTGTCACTATTAGATTCCACTTAACTCTTAAGTAGAAATCCAGAGTTAAATCTTAAAGCAAAAACGATGCGTTCTATTGACCAAGTCTCTGAGTCTTGTGCTGTTTTCTTCTGTAATGTTCTTTTATATTATTCTGTGTGAGTGTTTTTGCCTTGTCCTGTTTATTCTCACACTGTCACATTGTCAGTGTGTTTGTGGACCCCGGGAAGAAATGCTGCTGCGATGCTGGAGCTAATGGGGATCTTAATAAACTAAACTAAACTGAAGCACAACTCCTAACAGTCTACAGGTGCTCAGTGTTTCATACTAACAAGATAGATCTGAGTTGGAGCATCAAGTCCTCATATGTGTGTTTACATGCAGCGATTCAGCTCTGCAGTAATTGAAATGCTGAGAGGAATCACACACACACACACACACACACACACACATAGAGAAACACTGATGAAAAGGGAGAGTGGTGGCAATACATCTTACACATACAAGAACTCTATTACACTGTCTGCCTGCAATTAGAGTCAATGTGATGGAGTGCACACACACACACACACACACACACACACACAGACACTCACGCACACATACAGTGATCACTCTATTTGTCAGTGAGTCAGTTAACCTCATTTACTTTGCTGAGAAGAACTCTCCATGGGCCCTTCTCAATCAACAAGTATTGATCTGCTTGTGTGTGTGCATGCATGACATTTCTACAGTCTTGTTTGTGTCTATGCATCTCAGAGTGTGTGTGTGTGTGTGTGTGTGTGTGTGTTGCACAGTCAATGCAGCATTCCAACATTAAACGTACAGATTTGTGGTCTTTACACTGCAAATATGAAGGAGGAGTTTGGTTTGTGTGGGTTACAACTACAGAGAGATGCAGTATAGAGCTGTGAAGCATCACTGATCAATATATCTCTGATAACAGTGAATCAGCGGTTACATGTGATGTGAAACTCGTAGTGATGAAGCCACAGATTCTCACCAACTTTAGCCTGATTTAGCTCATAGTGAATAATAGAAGTACATTCATCAGGTGGACACAAACACTATGACAATGGGATGGTTATGTTGCTTTATATCTGCTGGATGATTAAATAATACTAGACCGTGACTGGCTTATAAACTAACATCACAAGATCATGCTCATGTGGTTTCTCAAATGAAACTCGTGAGCTCGTGTTTACAACACGGGAAGTCGTGTACACGATATGCTTGGCGTTCAAGTGGTTAAGTCGTGAAGAACACCGCTGCTAAGCAACAGCAATATTAACGTCACTGTCGGCGTCTAGAAGCCACAGAGGCAAAAGATTTAGCAAGCTAGCAAGTGGGTAACATAATGTAGTAAATGCAAAGACATAATGACAGAGGAAGAAGATGAAGTCGTTGGGAATATCAACATTTTCCTCAGACATGTTATAGAATTATGGAGAAAAACAATACACAACTAAAATGACAATATATTAACTTATTATGCACCGAAAAATGAACTTCCATGGGCTCACAACGTCAACAAACACGTCACAAGTCGTGAACTCGGAGCTTTCAGAAACTTTCCACTTACGAGGATGTGAATACGACAAGAGGGGGGCGTTCATATGGACTCATCTCGTAAACACGGTAAACGACACCACATTTGAAGGCACCAATAGATCAGAACCATGTTTGTTATAACCAGTTGTCTGTCTGCTGTCCCTGTTTTGCATAAACTTTTAAATCCAACCTGCTTCTCTGAGTCGTGGGTCATACGTCTGTACCTTCAACAACAACAACAAAAAAGTCAGCCCATTTTTACAAGTCTGCAAAAAAAAAAGTCCGTAGAGAAATCAGATTTAGGTTGGAAATCGATGTGCAGGTGAGTAACCTGCTTACTGTAGACCCAGCTTCAACATGCAGCTGCTCAGTGATCAGATACCACCTCTAACCTCAGCTAACTTTATCAGTGAAATATGATGCTGCAGGTTTTTGGGTCATATTGTGTGAATTTAACAGCCAACTGTTCAGCTGTAGAAAACAAACTTACAGTATGTAGACTGATTTTAGTTCCAGTCTAAGTTGGACTGCATTATTATTTTGATATAAGGATGCATGTGTTCGTTACACTTTAGTTTCCAGAGTAGAACTCTGAAACTATTTAACTTAGGAACTTCAAATTTGGTGTGATGGTTGACAGTGTGGTCTAGTTGTGCCTTTTGGGGGTTAGAAGTCCAGGGTGCCCAAAACTTTTTTAAATTTTGGCCAAAAACTGTGATTCTGAGAATTTTGACCTTATTTTCTAAAGACAGTATTCAAGCCGATTAATCAACTATCAAAATATTAATAGTTGACAACTTATCAATTAATCATTAGTTCCAAAAGGGCAAAACCTTTGGCCTTACTTTAGTAGGGGTCAAGCAGTGAGCCATGCTCACTTTTAACTTTTAACATTGGACCTGTTGTTACCTCCTGTATCAACGCTAAGCTAGGCTAATCACCTCCTTCCTCTAGCTCTGTATTTACATTTACCCAAAAATGTTGAACTATTCCATTTACTGCACCTGTTAGTTTGATTTAAATGTCTGTCTCTCAAAGTCATGGATTGATACAGAGATGAAAGTGCATCAGTTTTGTGAGTCAGATAGGTGATTTCTGTTGTTGTGGATCGGCCTTCAGCCCTTATCCCTTTAGCCTTTTAGCATGGCAGTCCAGAGGGAAGTGAACCTGCAGATTCAGTCCGTGTTTCAGGCCTCCATCTGCTCATCGATCCACACACTTCTAGTGAGTGTGTGTTCAGCTGCAAACTTCTGAGTGTGTGTGTGTTTACTGTCATTACTGCCGATGCTAATTGCTAGCAGAGAGAATAACGAAGTAGTTTGTGCGCGTGTGTATGTGTGTGTGTGTGTGTGTGTATGTGTGTGTGTGTGTGCACCCTCTATCATTTTGCTGTCGTTAGCACTGATGCTAATTGCTACTACGCAGAATAATGAAGTACTTCTGGTGTGTGTGTGTGTGTGTGTGTTTGTATGTGTATGAGTGTGCACCATCAGTCACTGTCCTGTCATTAGCACTGGTGCTAATTGCTAGCAGACAGTGTAATGGAGTGTTCCCTCTGGACCGTTTAACAACCTCAGACTTCAACACACACACACACACACATCGACTGTGTATGTGTGCATGGCCTCACTACTACAAACAAATGAGGAAAGTACTCAGTAAGAATATGTAACTCGTCCTCTCCATCACACCTAATTGGATTGAGGTTAAAGAGGGACGTCAATGTGAGATCTTCAAAGGAGAAGCAGCACAGTTGGTTCTCACCTGAAAGTTACACTTCAAAAGTTTACTTTACCAAACTGAAATGCCCCTTAACACGGAGTTTAGAGAGTTTGTTACAGACAGCAGTTTGATGTGTTTATTTTCTGTTCATAACGAATCACATTGACATATTGGGAGTGTCCAAAATAGAACAGATCCTACCAGCCCGTTGGCACAAAGAGGCGTATAAATGCCACGATAATGCGCATAAAGGCATTTAGCGTGCAATAAGTACGCCTTTCTTGATTTGAACATAATGACATGTGTTAAATTTAACAGTTTTGTTCTTATAGTGTGTGGAGAGCAACGATTTGGCCCAAACAGCGCAACACACAGAAAAAGATTCATTCATGAACAACAAGAGTCATGACTAAAAAGAACAGAAACCTCACTAAATCTCTCGCGTTCAAAGGTGACTTTAGTGTAAACAAACATGGCAGACAACCTCAGTATGAAACCAATGGTGTGCAAATTGCATACTATTTCCGGTGAAATATTACAGTATACAACGCTGGACACTACGGCGGAATAAATATCCCACAATGCAATGTGGTAGTGACGATAACAATCATAACAGACGTTTATGGACAACTCTGTAACATCACTAACGCTAATTTAACCGTAAGTATCAGACTTCACTTTACTCGGCATAATATAGATTTTAAATTACTTCAGACTTTGATTCTCAAAAAACTTTGTTTTGGTGACATGATGTTGGCCCGGGTTACCATGGTTACACGTCTCCTACCGGTCCGGTCGCTCTCAGGAAGTGACGACATAAATTACAGTTTAGTGCGTCTGAAAAGATGCATACTACTGTTTATTCACACAAAAGTATGTTGAACGATGGTACACCTTTTGAGTATGTAATGCATATGTGATTTTGGATGAAGCAATGCATTTGAAGGTACCAGGAAAAAAAGCCAATAAGTGGTCCTTGAATTGGGATAGTTTGTACTCTACTTGCTTAACATTTAACTTGCATGTTTCATTTGCACAACAGTGAGAAGCGTGCAGTTAATCATATACATGATGTTATTTCGGGGTCGACAATGACCCAAACTGGTTTTCATGACTTTCACTGACTTGATTTGAGTAAAAAGGACATTCATATATAAAAGTGTGACTTTAAACACTGTGGAGAGTGCAGTAAAATATATGGATATCAGCAAAAAATATGAATATTGACTTCTTGGTGCACTGGATGGTTTCCACATATAGAAAAATCTGACTCCAGTACAAAACCTTAATGATGTTATCAGGAATGATTTCATAGATTTTCGTTGGAACAGAACACGTGATCTAATAACCACAGCGGCGGTAACACTCAAGCTGCTGACGCTTCAGTCCGCCGCCTTCGGTGTCGCCGTGCTGTCGGAGCCTTAAATTAAAAACATCAAACCGCACACGTCAATTATTGCTTTGCAAAGTGTTTGAGCTTAATGATTCCTGAGGGGGGAAATTCATCTGCACATTACTTCCATCTGTAACTCTGACTAGCAGATCAGCTCGTCGTGTGGATGCTCCACTTCTGGACTTTAATCTGTGGGATCTGTTGCCTTAAAACTAATGTTGACATGAAATGTGTCATCTGTCAAAATGTCAACAATGCTGACAGATGATGATGATGATGATCTATCAGTGCAGTGTCTGTGCTGTATGCAGCTTATTTATAGAGTCATACTTCCTACGTCTGCTAGCTAGAGGGCTTTGTTACTTGAACATAAACATCTGTTGTTTTGGGGAGATTTCCTGAAATGACTGATGTCTTAGTTTCTCTTGGGGACTCAAATAAACTTTTATTTTAATAACTAGAAACAATAAAGTTATCCTCCAATTCCTATTTATCTTGTATCTAATTCATCACAAGCCTGTAGTATATGTTTCCTAACATTATGTTTTATGTTCTTTGTGGCGAATTTCAGGGTTACAATTTTTTTTTGCGATTGCTTAAATTGTGTCAAAACTCTACACACCAATATATATATATATATATGTATATATATATATATACAACATATATATACACGCAATATAAGACACAACACTTGGAGATAAACATCTCCCTTCAACACACATCAACAACACACTGATGTAGTAGTAGTATTTTATTCAGTCATCACACATAATACAATAAGTATAAACAATACAAACAGTATTAACAAAGTAAACAGGCACAGGCAGAAGCAAAATGCTTATAATTTATATACCTAACCTATATTCTTATCAAATGAAGCTACCCTCCAGAAATAAAAAATCATTCACACTTGTAACCCTCAAAAATAGCTTTGTAACCCATTCTTTTGAAAACCAAAAGCGAATTACACATTCTTAAATTCATATTAGCATTGTTCCATAATTTGACCCCAACAATAGAAACACATCTCCTTTTAATACCTGTTTTAGCTTTTTGTACAGTAAACTTACAAATACCTCTCAGATCATCATTTGCTCTCCCGTAGTGAAAAAAAAACGTTTGTACACCGTCTGGGAGTGACTTTGATTTGGCTCTGAACATTATTTTATAATGTACCAAATCATTCAATTTCACAACATGGGAACTTATAAACAGTGGATTGGTGGGATCACAGTAACCAGTATATTAATAATACGTATGGCTCGTTTCTGTAGTAAAACAATTGAATTTAGAGTTGTTTTAAAGGTCGACCCCCACAAGTCTGCACGGTAAGAAATATAAGGAAGTATAAGTGAGCAATAAATGATATGCAAGGCCTTATAATTTAATATATCCACAGATCTATACAGGATTACTACTGACTTTGAAATTTTTCCTTTGATATAGTCAAAATGTTGTTTCCATGTGAATTTATGATCAATCACAACCCAGAGTAATTTTGTCTCCAAAACTCTTTCATTTTCTACTTCATACTAAACACTGCAGTTTTTAGTACTTTGTATACCTTTTTCATTTTCTCATTTTGTGAAAGATTGTTCCAGTACAGAACATCTACTCACATTTCAATCAACAAAACCAAGAAAAGTAGAATTACAGAACAGCAGTCAATACAATACAATGTCACTGTAAACTCATGGAAACAAAAATAATTGGAGTTAAAATTACAGTGCAATGGTAAACAAAAACAATAGTATTGTAAGGGATGGTGGATGGTTTTGGATCCTGTCTTCTGTTCGGGTCTGATCACATCACCTCATCCACATCACAAGAAATGTCCTCCTTCGTCCCCTTCTTTGTTCTTGTTCTCCTCCTCCTCATCATCATCATCATCATCATCATCATCATCCTCTTCCTCTGTTTCAGGTATGTTTTGCATATTGAAGAGAAGTGTTTTCCCAATAATTGCAATAGATTTCCTTCATGAACAAAATGTGACATGTTTAACAAGAAGTGTGTTGCAGAATTAATTGCAAAGTCCAAAGCAGAAAATGTGTTTGTATAAAAGTTAAGTTTTGATGCATTTGTACAAGCATTTTTTTTGTGCAAATTTAGCAAAAACTTTTAGCAGTGTGTAAGCAATCACAAAATAATAATTGTAAATAAAGTCCTAAATAAGTCTAGCCACATGCAGAAATTGCAACACTTTCTTCCCTCCCGAAGAATTCTGTGTTACAACCATGTAACGCTTAATCGATTGGGAAAAACTTTCTGTGACTCCCACTGAAGGTGACCTGTGTTTGAGCGGTTCACCCAAGTCACAAAAATAAAATCTCAATCACCTCCATTGGTGTCTATCCATGCGGACAGTTTTAGTTTTAGACATATCTGTCTCTGATAAATCTTCCTCCACTACTATATCCATCTTTGTAAGAAGTTTGAAGTATGAGCTGACACCATCTTGTTTTCTTTCTTTCATCAAAATGTCCCGAATCCCACTAAGCTGGTTACAGTTCAGACATGGATGCTCGCTGTTCTTTTCTTTCTTTCTTTGTAAGCCTGTAATCATTTAAATCAGTGTTTCATGTCAAGAGATAAAGCCTCCATTCAGCAATCAACAGCTTTGTGCTCAGTGAATAGTGGGTCATTATGTCAAACATCAGTCTGATATTCACAGATGACAGACCACAGCACGGCTTCATCAGCCAATCAGAGCGGAGAAATGAACTGAGCTGCGTGTTAAATTATTCAAATTCAACTTTTTCATGCTCCGACCTGACAGCTGCCATTCTGATACCAGCACACACAACGTGCAGTACAAATACATGACATGTCTGCATGAACACACACCTGCAGTGTTAATAAGGTGAAGATGTTGAATTGTTGCAGCCGTTTCCTCAAATCTAAATCCCAGCACTCTTGTTAGGACTGAAGTGTTGGATGTGCTTATCTGGAAAGAGCCTCGGAGACGAGACGGCGTATAGGAGGAAAATAAATGTGTTGCTTCAATAAGAGACGATGTGTGTGAGTGTGAGATAAAACATCTGCTGTGAATGTAAAGAATGAAAAACAGTCGAAGCTCCAACTGTGATCGATCAAAGAGACGCAAATAAATGAGGAGAAATCAAGAGAATTAAAAGAGTGAATGGTGAGTAAATGTGTTTAGCTCCTCTGGTCTGACTGCACTGTCAGCTCAACATCAATCACCTGCTCACACACACATTGAATGCACACAATTTAACACAAAAAATGCATACACACAGGTGTGTTTGTGTGTACAGCCCATTCTCATTCACAGGGCGTCAAATACCGAGGCTTTGTCACGGTCGTCGGCGTTCGGTAACGCCACACAAGAGACCTTTCAGTGCTTTTGAGAGCTGTTGAAAGTCGTGCTGATGGCGCTGATGGCGTCACGAAAAAAATAAAATGTGTGTCTATGTACACGAATCAAACAGATAAAATTTCATGATTATTTCATGAACTGCCGTGAGACTGTGTTGTGTCACGTTACAATATGCTGTTCGTTCAGTTTCATTTTCACTGTACTAACGTAGTAGTTTTAAGCCCAACCATTTAGTCCTTTCTTTAACCTAACTATAGTGGTTTTAAAGCCAAAAATATAGTGACGCCAAGGCCAAGGGGTGTGACGCCAAGGCCAAGGGGGGTGACGCCAACGCCAAGGGATGTGACTCCAAGGCAAAGGGGCGTGACGCCAAGGCCAAGGGGTGTGACGCCAAGGCCAAGGGGTGTCACGCCAAGGCCAAGGGGGGTGACGCCAACGCCAAGGGATGTGACTCCAAGGCCAAGGGGCGTGACGCCAAGGCCAAGGGGCATGACGCCAACACCAAGGGGCGTTATGTGGCGAGTTGGGATGAGAACGTGTTGGTAACAGCATCAGCAGCATTGGACGCTTGATGGGCTGCCACTAGACACAAGGCACCTGATTGGACGAACGCTTTCCCTCATGTGCTGCTGCTCCCAGTTTTCAAACTGGAACCAACACGGCGGCTCGTTTCGAAACTTTCTTCTCTTATATCATGAAAATAGTTCATCGAAATGTGTTTCTGAAAACATTTTGTGCCAGAAGTAATCCATGCCGTTGAATCTGTCTTTAGTTTGTATCGACGACATTTAGTTTAAAAGTTTCTCGGGAGTTTCCAGAGGCGGAGAGTTGCGTCGGATGCTCCTGATTTGCATAAAGTAGCCTAGACCTCAACTTTATGCAAATGAGGAGCGGACGACGTGATGCCCTGTCTCTCAAATCGCACCGCCACACTACCAGAATGCATTGCACGGCTGCTTACGCAGACAATGAATGGGAAGCGTGGAAAGGACGGAGACTGTCGACCATTACAGATGCCGTAGACGAGGCTAACAGGGCTACATGCCCTCTGGACTATATAACCAACATGCACAAGGAATCGCAAAGGGGTTTTCATTTTTGGTAACGCAAAAGTACCAGAGTGGGTATGAATGCAATGAAACCTTTGTTCTGTTAATGTGATGTTTTTATCCTGTGGACATGTTTTGTGTCTTTATTTTCCTGCCTCAGCTGGACAATAAAGTTTATTCTATTCTATAATGCAGCCACAGAGGACCGACAGACACACACCGCCAACACCTGCTCTGAGATTCCTCATTATCCCGTTTCTGCTCGTTTGTTATGGATTTTGAGCAGATTTTTTTTAGTCATGATGTTAACTGCGTTTCTTCTGACGTGAGGTGGGGGGGGGCTAAATAATGAGTTTAATCTCCAGCTGTTCTGTGGTTCTTCTCAGCAGCTCCCACCGCAAATATGTGCAACTGTCGGAGCCTGAAGCAAAACGGAGCTGACGGAGAGTGTAATATTCCCTCACCTTTAAAAAATTAAACATAATGCATCAAGATAAGCTTAAAGGCATTATACAAGAGCATCCAAAGCTGCAATGACTTCCAAAAAAAACGCTAACTTCCTGCCTTGATATCCCCCCCCCCCCCCCCATCTGTTTTGGTCGAGGCTGTTTACAACTGACCCACATTAGAAATATTACAAGCTGCGGTTTATGATTTCAAACCCCCCAACACAGTTCTGCTTGAAGGCATCTGAAGCTTTAACGCCATTATACATTCACAAACCAGACAGTTTCACAGCAGTACCATAAATATTATTTTAAAAATACATATATATATCCAACCACGCTGTAAATTCTGCGTGTTTTATTAGAAAGTGAAACCCTGGGGTGATGTTGATATTAAAAGTCACAACCTCAAACATGGAGAAATGTCCTAAATTGAGCAGAAAAGCTTCTGTGGATCTGAAACTACACGCCTTTACATTTACATTTGACCCACATTATACATGTTATACATTCTACTACATCGTGATGTAATTATGAAAAAGCACTAACTTATTCATAAAGGCATATAGTCCATCAACAGTTATCTGTTTTAAAACAGAGATGATTCACATTCCACATTTTAAATATTAATATGAAGTTTTCTATTTCATTATAACACAAACACATCCCCCCCGATGTTTCACATTTGACACAATTTATTTTCGTTCTGGGTTTTGTCCCTCCGTGTTTCAGTCCACCTCCAAACATAAAGAGTTTGTTGGTTAACAGCTCTTTGGTTGGATTAAGTCAACAAAACTCTGTGATTTGTTGAGATTTAGCAAAACTCAAGTCTTTAATGTTCATTATACATCAGACAAATATTGGATGGATTGAATGAATTGATTCTCTTAAAGACATGAAGAACAAACATGAATACTGGTTAAGAAAAGTGTGTAGATACAGATGTGATCGTCTTGATGATGTGCTTCTTGATCTCCGATCTTGTGCTCACCTACAGATTCATTAGTTGTTGATTTTTTTAATTCCTAAAATAAAGATGTCCGAATTATTCATCGTTACTATTGAACAGATGTTTGTTCAGATGCACGCACACACATTGACCTGATTTCTAAGTTGTTTTCTATTAGTGGTTTTAATCTGAATGTATGTCTTTTGTTCTTCAAGAAAAAACTTGAAGCTTTGTTGGTGACTCAAAATGAAAATAAATGAAGAACTTATCATTTATAACCTCATATCAGAGGGTTTATTTTTTTTCCAGCTTGGCAGAAGCTGTATTTTTAAATCCAGCTATAATTTAGAAGGAGTTGAAAAGAGAAAAGAGAGAAGAGAGAACAGCTGATCATCTCATCATCTGATTATCTTATAAACAAAGAGCAGCGACGCTGACCTAGAAATAAGCTGGAGAGTCGCCACCCTTCACTTTGAAGAGCCGTGATGCATAATAGCTCTGCTTTTATCTCCACTTTCTTTCTTTCCGCTCTAATCCACCTTCTTCTTCTGTCTTTTAGAGTGTTTTCACAGTCCCTTTCAGCCCTCCAAAAACAAACTCAGAGCAATTAGTCACAATTTTAGTCCCCATAGGAAACATTTCATTGTAGTTGTAGAGACCTTTTTTGAAACTTGACCTGACTGTATAAAATGACTTAAAATGACCTGACCATCAACTGTTGACTTGCTATCTCCCCCTAAAGACCCCCTATACCCCCCTAAAAAAGACTAAAACAGGTCTATTGTGGGTCTCAAGGGGTTAAAATGACATAAAGTTTGGTTTGTTTAAAAAGGACTATATGTAAAAACACCCTTATGCTTTTGTGTGTGCCCTTGTGTTACTGTTTTGGGACATTTGCAGCCTTTAATCTGATGCATGCAGCATCTTGTTTCAGAGGTAGCTGCTCTAACAGAAGGACCACTTGGCTTTCTTGACGTGTCGGACGACATGCTGTCCAACCTTGTGTGTCAGCTTTTATGGAAAGGCCAAGCGGTTTTCTGAGACGTAAATGTCGGTGGCAGCTTGTCTGCTCTCCTCTCTTCACCTCGTCACCACACCTTGTCTTTCATCCCTCTCTCTCTCTCTCTCTCTCTCTCTCTCTCTCTCTCTCTCTCTCTCTCTCTCTCTCTCCGTCTGTCAGTCTCTCTTTGTCCGTCTGTCAAATCCTTTCTCGTTCTACATCTTTTCTGTGGTTGTTCCAGAGCGGCGGTCTGCCCTCTACTTCACCTCTCTCCATGAGAGCTTCCAGGTAGTCTGTCACACATGCACACACACTTTAATGTCTCCACATCAGCTCTGGAGTGTATGGGAAGTTAAATGTGTCTGTCTTTGTCTCTCTTCTCTCTCTCACACACACACACACACACACACACACACACACACGCACACACACACACTACCTCGATGTGTTCTTTTAGTATTTACCACATGTTTCTTCTCAACACATTTCGTGGAGTAACGTTTTGCATCATCTCGTCCTCGACAGCCACAGTTCACAACAGATCGATGCATGAAGCGATTGACTGATTGACTCGCTCGATCCATCTGGTTTCACACGGAGCCGACTGCCGCTCGTTTCTTCATCCTGAGAGATGGCAAGGAGCCCGGAGATGTCATTCATTCTCGCAGTATAACAGCCGCTGCTCAACATAAAGGACTGAGAGAAGAAAATTATTGGGTTGAGCAGTCAGGGATGGAAATGACTGCATTTATCTACGTAGAGGGCCTGCTATAGAGAGAGAGAGAGAGAGAGAGAGAGAGAACAGAGAGAGAAGAGAGAAGAGGAATCACATGAGAGAAAGCTACGGAGGAACAAAACTAAAAATCTGACTAGAGGCTGTAATGGTCACCGGGAAATAAAACCTTTGCATTGCCGAGGAAAAACAACTGTGAAATATTTATATTTAAACCCACCCTCTTCTCAAAAATATGTGTTTTCCTGTTGTTGACTTGGATGTTTGACCTTCCCTGTGCAGAATGATGTATGAGCAGAGTTTGACACAGGAGGCTGTTTTCACATTTATCTGCAGACGGGGGAAAGTTTCTCCGTGCTTTACTATTTTCATGTCTTAAATCATGGCTGAAAGGAGCGGTGTTTTACTATGAATACTATGCCCTCCAAACCAACACATTCTCACTCCCAGCTCGTCAAACACCGCCGCTCGGTCGGTGCCCCGCGGCATCGGAGACCGACACAGGAGGTACTACTCTAGCGTTACTTTTGGACGGACCAGGGACGGCGTGTCAATATACCCTTGTTACATGCATAGTGTCCTTTCAAAATAAGGTTCCATTTTCACAGGAAGTTAGGTTTAGGCAACAAAACCACTTAGTTAGTGTTATGCTGGAGGGCCTGATTCCTCCCCCCCACCTCCCGACAATCGTCAGCAAAGTCCTGATAGTTTGATGGTTCTAAAGATGATCTTTCCAGATGTTCCTGTGGTGTGAGGTATGTTAAGAGTGTTTACCATCCTGGACGCACCGATCTCAAATTGTAAATATTAATTAATTATATTATATTAAAATATTAACATGTTCAATATTTCTGATGGGATATCCTGTTGTGTGTGAGGAACCCCGAGGACAGCCGAGGACGCAGTCACGTGGGAAAGAACGATAGCCAATAGAGAACCAAGCTGACTGAAGAAGGAAGGACGACCACCGCCGTCATGGCGGCCACGGCTAATGCATGAGCTAATGCTAAACGTGAAGCATAAAGTAGTAGTAAGATGGACACTATGCATGTAACGAGCGTATATTGACACGTCGTGCCTGGTCCGCCTAAAAGCGCAAATGGGGTAACCCGTGCGTCAGTCTCCAATGTCGAGGGACCAAGCGGCGGTATTTGACGAGTTGGGAGTGAGAACGTGTTGGTCTCACGATCTCATTGGCTGTAGCTCTCCGACACATCAAGATGTTTAGCAATGCTAGATATCTGGGATGCATCTGCGATGCCTCTCTGCGTGCCTCTACAGTTCACACGTGACGCTCTTAGCGCTGATGTGCGAGCACCAAGCCAGCACGGATTTGTCTCTGATCTTTTGTCGGGGAGCTCCATAAACTGTCGGCGAGTGGAAAATCAGGGCTAAAAGTCGTGTAGTATGAACTAGACGTTAACAAGCAATTGCGGTGATATTTGCTCAGTTCATTGAAGCTACCGAGGGAGCATCAGTGTTATCTCATCAGGCATTCACATTGATTTGATCCTCCGGTATACTGAGGATAGAGGTATGAGTAAAGTCCACACAGTCAATGTGTTCTGTATTTTCTAAAATATGTCGATGCTTCTCATCTCGGTTAAAGTTTCAGAGGTGCTGTCGGAGGTTATGAGAGGTGGAGGCTGGTTGAAGGGTTGTTTTATCTACTGGCTCTGTCCAGCAGAGTGTTTCATATCTGATGCTTAATTCATAGAAGTTATGAAGTCCTCCCACTTCATGCGCAGGTTGACCAACAGTTTGGAGATGTGAAGGTAGACAGGGTTTGAATTTCTCTGTCAAACTCCTTTTTTTGATTCTTCACACAGCTACTTCTATCACTTTTGGAAAAACTTGCACGCAACGCCATGAACACCTTTGAGGAGAGACCGTCCGAAATCTCCCATTTGTACAATTTGCCGCATCGGAACTACAAAGACATAAAAAGACGCCGGGTGCATCCACGTTTCCCTCGCTTTCATCTCCCCCGTCTTCAGTGGGCGGGACTGAGACGGAAGGAGAGATGCAGGAGAAGATGATGAAAGAGTAAACATGTTTTTAGAGTGCCATCATCTGAAGCGGTGTCGGTTTCTGATGGCGATGACACGGCTACATCGGCTGTCAGCAGCTCTGTATTCTGTTGATGCAACCACAGATGATTTACTGTCTAAATGATAATAAGGTTGCACAGTTACTGCCAACATGCAGCGACATGTTTGTGTTTCCTTTCATTATTTGTGTTTGCATTTATTGATATTCTGTTTGTAAATTAATTATTTAATAATCCAGGTGATGATGAGGGTGTCTCCTCCATTAATATTATCACTGATACAGGGGGTGGGGGATTATTCCTGCTGAATGATGAACGTCTTTTATAGTTCTTTTGTTCATCAGACCGACAGTTCGAACACATCCAATAATTTTAACTAATTATCTAAACATTGGGACTACAACAGCGTAGCTGTGGTGTTTGGGTTTCAGAGCAGTCGGCAGCAGCAGCAGCCTCCTCTGAACAGACATAAATACTGTTGTAATAAATACATTTACTCATGATGAAAATATAAGTAATTGCTGAGTCATTGATATGGACCAGACAGATGGATCTAGACATTACCCAGAAGAGCTCTATGTGAGAACGCAAATGTCCGAATCAGTTGGACAGGACATTAAACAGACTTTATCCTGACAGTTCTCTGGTACAACATCTGGGTAATGTCCAGATGAGCCCGTGTGCGAATAGAGAGCCGAAGTCATGCCGCTTCTATATAATTCAATATAGTACTGCCGCTTCAATATCTTTTGTTCCTGTTTAAATTGCGCCATGAATCACACATATGATGTTCCTCAATTTAAAAGATAATTTTGCAGGTCGAGAAAATCTCAGTTTGTCGTAGAATCATTTAGTTTAGTGTGAAACCGCTCAGTGAACTCTCGTCTCGGACGATATACGTCACCAACACTAACGAGAGAAAAGGATCAGATCTGTTGCTCGTGTGAGTTCATCCCAGTAAGAAACACACAGGCATCGGAGCAGATACAGTGGGCAGGGAAAAAATTAAATAAAAGAAATAAAAATATTAGTCAACCTGGTGAGACAGTGATGCTGTAAATCTCAGCATTAGTGTGGATTGAACGTGTGGATGCTTCAGTGAGGTCGAGCAGGCTTTTAGTCCAAAAAATGGCACACAAAGGCAAGAGGCTGTATGATGATGAGATGAGCTCCAGCTCGACCAGTTAGAGCAGTTAGTTCTTCAGTCTGAAGGCTCATCACACGCCGAAACACTGCACAGCGGCTTTTAATATATGAAGAAGAATTTTACAGCTCTATAAAGTCATCGCTGCAACAATCATTTTACCCTCCGTCTTGAGGATTGTAGAATTCTACACGTTCTCACCTCAACTCGTCACACACCGCCGCTTTGTGTCACTTTATTTTTGGCATCAAAACCACTACAGTTAGCTTTATTCATAATAATAATAATAATAATAATAAATTCAACTTATATAGCGCTTTTAAGATAAGATAAGAATTAATAGCAAGCATAGTATTAGTTAGTATTAATTTGTATATTCCTTTTTTAGAACTCAAAGACGCCCTAACAATATAAACGGGAAGCGGTGTGATACAAACAGCAGACAAACTACACACACACACAAATGGGTGAGGGTGGGGGGGCTAGGAGTAGGCAGAGGAGAAGAGATGGGTCTTGAGGCGGGACTGAAATAGTGAGAGGGATTCAGAGTCTCCTATGTGTTGTGGGAGGGAGTTCCAAAGCCTGGGAGCTGCCCTGGAGGATGCTCTGTCCCCAAAGCTGCGATGGAAGTAGTGCTTATGCCGTACAGGAGAGAGTTGCAGTAGTCGAGGCGGGAGGAGATGAAGGCGTGGATAAGCCTCTCGGCAGCAGGGCGTGCGAGAGAGGGTCTGATTTTGATAGTAGGAGATTTTGACAACTTGGCGGATGTGGGGCTCAAGGGAGAGGGTGGGATCAAATATCACGGCAAGGTTGCGTGCCTGGGGGGGGGAGGGGGAAACAGTGGTGACATCAACGGTGAGCCTGGGGTTGTTGAGTCTGCTGAGGGGAGATTTGGAGCCGATGAGGAGGAGTTCAGTTTTGTCGCTGTTGAGTTTAAGAAAATTCTGATTTAGGTTTAGGAAAGAACAGCGTGGTTGGGCTTAAAACTACAATGTTTGTACGGTGAAAAGGACACAGCTGATTGTAACGGGACACACGGGACACGAACAACGGTCTCCTGGATGAAAGTTTGTTGGACCCATCCACCTCTCCTCACCTTACGCCCGCCTGGTGTGTCTCTTTTGCTCTTTAAACTACGTCACCACACTCCTGGCGCACTTTCTCTGAGCGTTTACTGTTTACTGCCGCGGATGGGTTTACATCGTAGTTAATTTAACATTTTATCCCGGCGCTAAAGGGACACAGCAACAGCTGTGACAAAGTGTCAGTATTTAATGCCCTCGAGCCGGTATGTTTATACTCATTAGATCAACCATATCAGCGTCTCGCCAGATGACGTCGGGTCACTTTGTGGCAAAAGTTGAGCCGGGTTCAACTTCTTTGCAGGACGACCTTGTGTTGGTTGACGGAGCCCTCTGCATCGCGTTCTCGCTGAAATAAACGAGCGAGCCGGCCGGAATGACTGATGTCGTGCATCTGGTGTGAATGTGGTTTAAATCTTTCAAGCTTTGAAGCAGCTTTTGGATCAATTTGTTATATTATGTGACCGCCAGTCTTCAGCTGCACTACAGAGATAAAACAGAAAAGACTATGAGGAACCTCCATGCTGTTATGACAAATGATGCTTCCTTCTCTCTGCAGGAATGCTTCTCTCAGCATTTATCTCACAGTAATTAGCTAAGATCTCTCTCTCTCTCTCTCTCTCTCTCTCTCTCTCTCTCTCTCTCTCCTCTTTCATGCTCTCTCCATCGCTCCGTCTCCACTTTTCTTTCACCAGACACATTTTGTTCATAGAGCTCCCGTCGGATGTCATGGAGACATCACATGGGAGAAATTACTGACTTCCTGCTTCATCCTCTGAAAACATTAGATGATGAGATCAATGAGACTCTGACAGTGTGTGTGTGTGTGTGTGTGTGTGTGTGCGTGCGTGCGTGTGTTTTTTAAATAATTAGCCTCAGTAGCTTCCAGTCAGCCGTTGTTTTAAGCTTTATGTTTTCAATTAAACTCAACACTTCCTGCACACATATTTCACATTCCAGCAACTCAAGGGACGTTGACACCTGGTATGCTTTTAGTGTGAAAAATCAGCAGGAAGTGTAAAGTTAAATTTGACAGTCAGTAGCTACAGTTAAAAAGGCCCGCGAACACAGTGAATTTCATTCAACTGTCTTTGCGAGTATTCCTCTCCATGATGTAGGGAGCACTGGCAGGGCTAGTTGGTGAACTGCTGTGGGGCTTATAGTGACAGATAACGCCTCTTTAATAGCCTGACAACAGTCTAATCGGCTGTGCATTCAGCCACATCTCTGCAAATCTCCGGACAAGGAAGGAGGCGACTCTGGTCCATTTACTGAGATGAACTGCAGACTGTTCAGACGTTCATCACGTATAGCCTGTAGAACGCCATGTCATCTATATTGTCTCACAAGCACGAGCGCTGTGACAGCGAGAGTCCATTTCTGATTTCATTACTGTTTGCGGTATAGACTGTTCTCACGTGGCAGCGCTTTACTTAGATCTATTTTAACATATTTACATTTTAGGCAATTTATACAGTCTATTGGTGAAGTTGAATTAATCACTATGAGGGGGAGGGGGGACACATTTTGTCCACACCATGCAGGGATGGAGCTCCAAAGAAATCAGCCGGCGGACAAAGCTCAGACTCTTCAACTCCAACATTAAACCAATACTCCTCTATGGTTCAGAGACGTGGAGGACAACCAAGACCACAACAACAAAAGTACAAACATTCATAAACAACTGCCTGAGGCGCATCTTAAACATCCACTGGCCGGATACCATCAGTAACAATGATCTTTGGCAAAGAACAGGTCAAGAACCTGTTGAAGAGGAGATCAGGAGAAGGAGATGGGGATGGATTGGCCATACACTCCGGAAACCCGGTACCAGCATCACCAGGCAGGCCCTTAGATGGAACCCACAAGGTAAAAGAAGGAGAGGCCGGCCCAACACGGACATCACACAGAGCGGGCTGACATGGAAACAACTGGAGAGGAAAGCCCAGGACAAAAGACTCTGGCGGACTGTGGTCAACGGCCTATGCTCCACAAAGGAGCGAAAGGCTTTGAATGAAATGCAGGGATAAAAATACTTCAGCAGAGGCAGGGATATACAGACCAGAGTGGGGGAAATACCCCCACCCCCATCCTCCCCGGTATATCGTACCCTGGCTGCACCACTGACTTCTGTCTCATAACTACAACCCATTCCTCTTGTGCGCAGCAGTTTATACTCCAACAGAGGAGGTTAAATAGAAGCAGATGGAGCAACACAACCAATAAACTATACGATAGATTTCTGGACTCTTCAGCTCCTCGTTCATCCACAGGTCAACATGGTGAAGAGGTCGGTTATACTGAAGGAATTAGTGCTGTGGAAATGTTCATTATGCTGAATTTCACCTGTGAGCCTCTAGAATACAGGTGACTCCACCCCCCTCAACTAGTTTTATCTGGCCTTTATTAGATTAGATTAGATTAGATTCAACTTTATTAACTACAAGTACAACAAAATGCAGTTTTGCATATAACCAGAGTACAAACTAGTAAAGTGCTGATTAAGACAAAATATATACAAATGAGGCTATACAGTATATAGTGTATGTACATAGGCATATATACATATATACAGGTTGCAGTTACGGTGCAAATTATAGACATATGTTATATTCTGATCAAAAAGAGTTAAGTGTAAATTGTGTACTGATGAAATATTGTATAAAAAGTGTTGTATAAGAGTATTGTAAAGAATAAATTACATATACAGGTGGAGTTATATTTATATCTATACACATAGCGGTTATGTACATAGAGCTATATGCATATGGGACTAAGTGAATATACATAAGATGTTATATATATACAGGGGAGGTTTGTACAGATGATGATACGTCTATAAGGACTAAATTAATATTATATAGGATGAACATTACATATGAGAATGAGTTGTATGAATGTATATATAGATGAATAATGTGCATAAAAGTGAATACAAAGAGACTAGTGACTGCCCTTTATCTGTGTGTGACAGAGAGGATTTATGTATTATACAGAAGCAGGACATGAAACACACAAGGAACACACACACACACACACACACACACACACACTCTCTCAACTGACCTCACCTTGTTGAACCTGCAGACTACTTATCAATACTCCCATAACACTTATCAATACTCCTCGCTGCTTGATAACATCATCAGATTCACGGGTCGATGCCCGCCACTGTTGTATCAAATTATAGCTCTCTGTTATCAATACCCAGGGGTGTGTGTGTGTATTCAATTAGAGAGGAGGGCGGATCAATAACCAGCAGCTACTGCAGCCGATCCTGAAGCCTTATCAATGCTGACAAATGATAACGCACACAGATCAATAGGTTGTTCTGATGATGACGTCGCCTCAGCCAGGTGTGAGCTGAGAGACTGTAATGTTAGGGTTTTTAATTCCACTGTAGCGGTTTCATTTATTTGCAGAAATAAAGAAATAATGTCAAATTAATGACCTTATATTGTCTATTATATATTAACTCTAAACCCATGGGAATTATTAATGATACATTTTAGTAATTTGAGAATTTTACTGTTTGATTTTAATTTGTGTCTTCATTCTAGGGCTACACCGTCTTTGATATGTACAGTTGCCATGTTTTCAGATGTTTTCTTGATGATTTGCTTTAGGGATGCACCGATACCAATACTGGATCTGATATTGGGCCGACTCATTAACCGCATTTTTGAGGGCTTGAAGGTGCTTGAAAAGTTGTTGAACTTTGCACACTCATCAGACATGGTGTAAAATGTATTATTTTAAGAGTCTCGGGCTTGGCTTTTGCAAAATGGCTCGCTAGCGCCCCCTACAAAATTGGAAAAATTGAGCCCCTCGTTCAGGTTTCACCTAAATGTATGCAATTTGGTAGGCAGATGTAACGTGTGGAGACGCACAGAAAAGCCTCTTGGAGGTATACCCAAAACCCAACAGGAAGTCAGCCATTTTGAATTCAATGTGCCATTTTCGCCCATTTTTAGTGCGAAAATGTGAAAATAAACTATTCTTCTGGGGACCCCCTAGAACTCCCTCACGGTCCCCTAGGGGACCCCGGACCACTGGTTGAGAACCACTGGTGTAGTGCATGCATGTATGGGAAAGGTGGACACGTTTCGGACAGGTTTCTGATGTCTACCTGATGTGTAGATGAAACTAATTTGGGCTGACTCTCTGAACATGGAGCCTTTCACTTCCTGTTCTGTTCTAGAAAGCAGTAGTGACAAAACAAAGGTTGGTGTATAGTGAAGCTTTCTTCACCTCTCCTTGGCTGCTCGTCCGTCAGGTTGCATTATGGGATGCAGGTCGGTCGCTCGTTAAAGGTGACGACGGCCTGCGGAGAGCTTCAGGTTCAGTCTGTCGGCAGCTCGGGAGATTTAACCTGTAGCTGTAATCACTATCGACATCAACAGCAGCTTCATCCTGCTTCCTGCTGAGTGCCTCAGTGTGTGAATGCGACAGTTCCCACCAATCAGAGGACTGGTTCTGCCCGGGGGCATCACCGGATACATCAGGTAAAGAAGCATTTCTACTGTACACATGTCTCATCATGTCTAGTTTTTCAGGTGGTGTTTTTTTTTGTTTTGCCCTTAACACAGAATGCCCACATCATCAGCGTCAGACTCCTTCACTAGAGCACCAAATATGTGTTAATCTCATAGACTGTATATAAGAAGTGGACATAGTCACTGTGACGTCACCCATTGGTTTGTGGACTACGGTTTTGAAGCCTCGAGTTCGGTATTTTGGCCGTCGCCATCTTGATTTTTGTCCGTCGCTATCTTGGTTTTTGGCTTTTTGTCCATCACCATCTCTTTTTTTTTTCGTCGCCATTTTGTTTTTTGGCCGCCGCCATCTTGGTTTTTGTCCGTCGCCATCGCGTTTTTTTTTCGTCACCATCTTGGTTTTTGTCCGTCGCCGTCTCGGTTTTTGGCCGTCAAGATCTTAGTTTTTGTCCGTCGCCATCTCGTTTTTTTTCCGTTGCCATCTTGGTTCTTTTAAGAACCAGAGGTTGCTGCCTGGTTAATCTGCACAAACAGACAAACCGAACTGAAAACAGAACCTCCTAACTAACTAAGGTAATGAACTGTATGTTGACCTGATGTCAGCAGATGTGTTTTCTTGTTGGAAATGCGATCGTGAGTGACGGGTTGTATGTGGATTTTTGCAGGTAGCTGCTGTTCCCACTGGGTCTTTTATTGGTACAGAGTTACGGACCATACTGGCCTACTTTCACCCCTGACCCCTAACCAAGTAGTTTTGTTCCCTAAACCTAAGAGGTCAACCTTTGAGTAAAACCTCAAAGTTGTGTTCAAGGTCAGTTTCATTCTCAACCCAACTATTCCCAACAACAGGAAAAGTTGAAAATGCAGCGAATGATGTTTCATATCAACCCCCTCCTCACCAGAACCCAGTTTGACTCCACATTCATTCTTCAAGAGACAAAATCCACCACTTTGTCTCCAGCATGCCTTTGGTTCAGCAGTGGAGTCCCTGATCTCTGCAGCACTCTGTGTTAGTCTGACTGAAAGTCTCACGTCAGCACAGAGCTTCCACTGCTGCCCGGGTCCATCCTACCTTTCCTGCCGTTCTCCCTCCGTCTGAATAAAACATGCTACCGAGTCAATTAGAGTTAAAAAACCAAAGCCAAACAGAAGAAGAAGACGAAGAAATCAGCTCCTGGTTGAATCCTGAACCTTGGTAGTTTGCTGTATCCATCTTTTATGTATCATATCTATCTCAGAGTGGGCACACATGTTGCAGCTCTTTTGTAGACAGTTTGGTCAGTGTTAGAGCTAAAAAACAGTGATGGGAAAAGTACAAATGTGTGTAAGAGAGTGTGAAGATGTGGTCAGACTGAATTGCAAAGTGATTTTTAGTTGCTGCACAATCGCACAGAGTCAATGCAAACAGACACAGGTTCACCTTGGGGCTGTGCAAATCGACGAGCAGACCCAATTACATAATTGAAACGGTTTCAGCTTGAATAATTTGCCCTGATGATCCTGAAGGTTTATTACTTAAACATATGAGCAGGGAAGGAGGGGATTAACAGAAGTAACTGCAGCTCTCAGGAAGGTTTGAGATCAGTCAGAGTTGGAGCGTTTACACGTGGTTGATGCATTGCTAATTAAATACAGTGAATGTTTGTACATGTATTGGTTGTTTAGTGAATAAATACAGTATGCACTGACAGTCCAGTGGTTTGTATTGAACTCACCTTGAACCGTTATGGACTGGCAGCGCAGTCGCACAGTAGTTTGTGAAATAGTTATAGATACATATACATAGACACGAAATTCACTTTTTTTTCTTTTAGAGATGGTCAGAACGAAATCAATTTGTGTGTAATCCACGTAATTGTGAACCGGGAAGTATAAAGACGATGAACAAAAAAACACAGGACTTTCACCCAGGAGGCCGGTGTTTGTGTCCCGTGTGAAACCAGAGGCCTGTACTACGAAGCCAGTTCAACATACCCAGGGTATCTTCTCGTTATCTAGTTTAACTAACCCTAACAAACGAGATCACGCTAAGCGGTCCTACGACGGTAGTTATCAACTCAGTAAGTCAACTCTGGATATGAGCACGTTCACATGAACCAATCACAGACATGGACAATTCCACAGACTTGCAGACAGACGGGCAGAGCGGCACATTTTACAAAGGAAGAGCAAACTATAATATTAGACAAATGCGAAGAAGTTAAACACATCCAGACTAAAATCAACACAGTTGAAGCTGCCAAATGCAGGAAGGACAGCTGGTAAAAGAAAAAACTACTGATGTGTGAATGCGTAAATTAACAAACTTCATTATGTCCTTTGACAAGGTTGTGGCGTGTGTGAGTATTTCAACCTTCTTTCAGCCGGCAGTGTGAAACGGACTCAAGAGCAAGAAAAAAACAAACATATAAAAACATAATTCAAATTGGTAAACACCCCCAGCATACATCCAGCTGTCCTTCTTGCATTTATCAGTTTAAACTGTGTTGTTTTCAGTCTGGATTATGACTGTAACTTCTTTGTATTTGTGTAATATTACCATACCATCTGCTCACCGAGCTCTGATTGGTCAGTAGGCCGAGTTGATCTGGAACATAACCTGCTCCGGAGCAGGTCAGGTTTTCAGCATAAGTTCCCGTGGCGATCTACCCCGGTAAGAAGTGATTCACCTTCGTTGGACGGAAAACCCTGAAGGGTTAAACCTGAAGTTACCTCGCCAACGCCAAATCCTGCTTCGTAGTACAGGCCCCAGAAGTCAACTTTGATTTATTTGTCACATAGCTTCTGTTAAGTTAAAGCACTTCCGGAGTTATTTTAACCCGAACCGCGATCTTTTCATACAGCTAACTAAGCAGTTTTGTTGCCTAATCCTAACCAAGTGGATCATTTCCTAAACCTAACAAAGTAGTTATATTTTGCAGAAATTGAGACGTGTTGCTGGACATTCGTAGAAAAACGCACTAAAACTACGTTGTTTAAAGTCGTGCTGAAAAAAAAAGATAAGGGACATTTTTATACATATATGTCACCTTAAATGAGAGACTTCAAATGTGTTTGCACATATACAGTAAGTTTAAATATATGTGTAAAACAAATATCTGAATCTCAGACATGTCCATGTATGTAAAGTTATATGTACCAGTATTTAATATACGGTCATATATCAGATTTTTGTATGGGTGTGTTTGAGTCTCACATTAAGGTCTCACACTCTTTCAGACATTCCACCGCCTGAATAAAACATGCTCTGTGTTAAAAACAGACAAAACAAAATACATGAATTAATCCACTTTAGAAACTTCTCCAGAAGGACTCCCTCCTCGCCTCACCTCCGCCCAGAACACCCTGACCCGTCCCCCGCCAGCTTCCTCTCCCTCCTCCCCTCTCCTCCCTCCGCACCGTGTTCATCTTGGAAAGCCGGCTTTAATTATTCAGTGATGCCGTGGGAGGCGGAGGAGACGGCTTTATGCTCGCTCTACTTGTCTGAATTAAGAATCCATCGAGGTCACGAATAATGACCTGCTTATGAGTCTCAAGGATGCGGCGTGGCGATCAGACCGCGCAGTCATCGGCGCTCATTAATAAATGTATTGATCTGGCGTGCTGCGTGATTTTGAAGGTCTTATAACTCTGCAGAGAGTCATGCAAGGTTGCTGGTATATGTGTGTCAGCAGTCCTGCATGTGTGTGTGTATAGTAATGTGCATGTATTGTGTTGTCGTCTAGCACACATTCCTCACATCAATACCATGATATTTTTTGTGTTCTTCAGCATGTTAACACAAACAAATCTGATTCCATGCTGTCCAAAGTAATTTTATTCACCCTCTGTAGGCTTCTAAGTTTGGAGTTAAAGGAACAGAAATGTAATATAATATTCATAACTATGTTTTCATTAGCCTCGTTGTGTTTCCGTTAGCTTAGAATGAGTCCTTCATATCTCCATAGGGAGCGGGTCCTCTTCACGGAGTCCTCCATGTTGCTCCTTCATGTTTCTACAGTAGCCCAGAACGGACAAACTAAACACTGGCTCTAGGGAGAGCCTTTCACGGTTTTACGTTACCTGTAGGCCACCGTAGCTCTCCCACACGCTTGTGAAAATGCGGTAACGTCAGCCGCCTTCTGACTTCCGTTCTCTCTCTTGTGTTAAATTGAACAGTTTAGTTCCTATAGTGTGTGGAGAGAAACAGCAACACCACACACTAACAGATTCATTCATCAACAACAAGAGTCCCCACTAAAAAAAAAACAGAAATCTCTCTAAATCTCTGGCGATCAAACGTGACTTTAGTGTAAACAAACATGGCGGACGACGGGCAGGAAGAATTAGAGATGTTAGTTTTTACTTTGTAGTGAAGACTGAGGAAAGGATGGATGGATGAAGTCATGGAGACACGTTAAATAAACACAAATCAACAAGTTGCTCCTCCATTTCTGAGCTCCATCTTACTACTACTTTATGCTTCACGTTCAGCATTAGCTCATGCATTAGCGGCGTGGTTACATGACGGTGGTGGTTGTCCTTCCTTCTTCAGTCGGTTTGGTTCTCTATTGGCTGTCGTTCTTTCCCACGTGACTGTGTCATCGGCTGTCCTCGGGGTTCCCCACACACAACAGGATATCCCGTCCTAAATATTGAACATATTTAATATTTACCATTTGAAATCGGTGCAGCCAGGATGGACTTCAGAGCAGATCGGGGGATGTAAAAAACACTCTTAACATACCTCACACCACAGGAACATCTGGAAAGATCTTCTTTAGATCCATCAAATCAGGGCTTGTAAAGGGAGGAGTGAGATGAGGGGTATTCAATCGGTTGCAATCTGCAACCACACCACTAGATGTCACCATATCCTACACACTGTACCTTTAAAGGAGAGTTACACAATTTTGTGTGATATAGCAGCCACCTGCTTCCATGTCTGGGTGTTAAGCGAGTACTGTGCATGAGCTATAGGCGATTATGACTGAGCCGGTACGATGTCGTTGAAAAGACAACGACAAGATGGCCGATGTCTGAACTGCATTCGAATTTGGCTGTAAAGTAAACGTTGAAAAGACGTCTTCTCCGTGAAGTAAATACAACCTGCCTTAAATTCATAACTGATTTAAGGTTTCTAAATAAAACAACCAGCACACTTTATAAAGCTTTATTAACAAATATTTAGAATACATTGTTGAAGCTGCATGATTTTAAACTCCCTAACAGAGCTGTTCATCCACAGAAACAGTTTGTTTTTAGAGCAGAGATGAGGAGATGGGAATGAAAAGAGCCTGTGAGCAAACACACAAAGACGGGAAAAGAAAATTAGGCATAAGATGTAATGCATCAGTGAAATGATGCACTAATGCTGCTCGGTGATCTTGGACTTTGATCCAAATGACAGCGACCAAACAACACAGCGCAGCCTCAAACAAAGGACACCAGTGAGGATTCAGTCTGACCTCAGAAGAACACATCTGGTGCTCGTACCCCATAATGTGCATTACATGTATTTATATGAAAGGCATTTTGAAGTAGGATCCAGAGGGAGCATCAGACACATTCATATTTTATGACAAACAACATTTACAACTGTAAAAGTGTCACCAAATAAAGTTTGGATATTTGAGAAATTACCATTTCAAATATGCGGTCGATTTATCAAAATAATATCGACACAAAAATTCTACCAAGCAAGACCACGTGGTTAGTAACCATGGTCATCTCTAGGGCTGTCACCATAGTTTCAATACATGATTATTGTGGCCAAAAGATTTCACGATAACAATTTTATCGCAATATCTATAGGAAATTTGAAAAAAAACCTAATAATTCTATCAGTTAAATTCATCTTTAATTTAGTTTATTGTGCGATTTGTCTCTTTTTGTCTAAATAAATTACACTCAAAATACAAGCAACCCAGTTGCCAGAAGAAAAGTTGGCATTGGACGAGATACGCTGAATGTCGATGATTCTGAACCATAAACACGTTTCATATCAGCCTCGTATCACCTTTGCAGAAACGCACAATGCCACGTGGTTAACGCTGTGAAACGATTGGTTAGTTTTAGGCAACAAAACTACTTGGTTATGGTTAGAAAAAATATCATGTGTTGTTTTAAAATGATTACATAACTACCGTAAATAAATAACAACCGCCCGTAGTAGACGTTCTTTTGAAACGTTACGTTAACAAGTTTCCCACGGGACACTAACAGCAGTATCCTGAGTGAAAGACCTGTGTTTGTTTGACCTCCCACCTGCCCTTAGTGGACTTTCTTGCTTGTTTTACAGGTTATTACACCACGCGACTTTCAATATCGGTCGCTCTGTGTATTACCTCACTTGCTCTGACCGAATGCAAAAACACCGCATGGATGGATGGATGGAAAACATTGACGTCCGTGGTCTAATTTGTGTCAGTTTAGGGGTCCTTGACGTGAAATAGTTTGGAAGTTTTGAAACACCGCTTTAAGTTGTGGAGACCTCGTTTATCTTCAAGACTCCATTTTTAAGGTGGTGTACATACATCTCAAAATTCTGACTTGCTTGCTTTTTTATGAATAGCATTTACTTTTACTTTCAATACTTGAGTACATTTAATATCAGAAAAATTACTTTTGATTTTTAAGTACTACTAAAGTCATTTTCTGGTTCAATATCTAGACTTTACTCAAGCATTGCTTTCAGATACTTCATCCACCATTTCTTAAACTCAAGAAAATATCAAATTATTGCTTCTTGAAAAAGAAGCCTGTATAGCAGTTAAATCATTCAGGCGCAGTCACACCTGCAGCCTTTTTATGTGTACACACACACACACACACACACACACACACATACACATACACATACACACACCAGTATAATTAATGCATCAGATGTCACAGACCTGGACTGCAGATACATTTGACTGTCAAAGAGCCACTCACTGTGAAAACACACGATCACACAGAGACTGACGTGCATCCCGTAATCTTCATGACAGCTAACGTGTCTATAATTACACAGCATGTATCCACAGCAGCCATTAAAACCATCTGAGACAATTACTTCAGCTGTCAGGTCTGCTCACCGGTGTGTGAATGTTGATCTGCTCCACATTCAAATAATTTTTTTTTTCTTTATGACTTGATCATTATCGATGCTTCAGCTACAACACTGTAAATTCACAAAGGTGTCGTAGAATACACCGGTGCATTAACACTGAGAAAACAAGATTTTAATTCTGATTAAAAAGCCAAACTTTTGTCTCTTGACAACATAAAAAACATAAAATATGCAAGTATTACTTCAGCTGTCAGTGTGCAAATTCTAATCGCGTCTCATTTTAATTACCCAGATCTCATCTTTGTGCCGACCTGCACAAAAAAAAAAAAAATAGTTTAATGCTGATTGAAAAGCTCAACCTCAGTCTCTCTCGGGACTATACAGCTGCACAGAAAACACAACATTAATGTTCATCTGGGCTGTTTTTAACAAACCAAACCTCCGTCTCTCTCCACGCTGGAGAGCAACAAATACATGAAGTGATATGAATTCATAAATAACTGGAAAATGGAATTGTGCATCCAACTTAAAGAAAACAGATTTATGAAACTTAAACACAATAACATGAATGGACGAAGGAAGCAATAATAGAAAGCAAACTGATTCTGACCGTTCATTTATAAATTCATGTCTTTTACACTGTAAAAATACAAAAAAGGGAAATGTGATGCTGATCCATGCTCTTCAATTTTAAGCAGCTCTGTTTATGTCGACCGCTTCCAGCTTAAACAGGTTTTGTGGTTTTCCGAGGATTGTGCGCAAATAATCATCCTAAATTATTTTTACTTTGCCCCCATTTTTGTCCAATTTGGGATGACCAGTTCTCCCAGGACTGCAGTCTTTTCTCCCTGATGATCATGTGTGATGATGTTAGTCCCCGCAGTAGCCATTTCATTGTAGTGAAACTTGACCTCACAGTGTAAAATGACCTGTGGTGACCTCTAGGATAATCACAGCCTCATGAAACTTTACAGCCACAAACTAGAGACCTAGAGCATTCAGAGGATGGATGGCTTTCCTAGCTAGATTGACAATAAGGGGTTTTCTGAGCAGTTTACACAACACAAGTGCTCGACATCCAATCGCCGAAAAAATGCAATTCTTGCAGAAATCTCCAAATGTCAAAAATGTTTGATCCCAAATCACAGCATGGCTTTTTCTATGGTGTTCCTCAAGGTCTTGGTGTCTTAATGTGGTATTTTGGAGGGATGATTGATCATTTTGTCAATGCTCCAGTGGTAAAACAACTTATGAGACATAATAGAGCATGGGGATGACCATCATATACTTTTATCATCATGTTATAAACCCTTATACACTTTCACTATTTATTTGAATTAAGTCATGTTTATTTAGGATTTAACAACTTGACACACAGTGCTGAACTGCATCTCAAATTAATCTTCAGGTTCCCAGCTTTCAGATGTTGTTCACCACTTCTATGTGACATCTACTGTTGACCTGCTATCTCCCCCTGAAGACCCCCTGGACCCCCCTAAAGAAGACTAAAACAGCTCTATTGTGGATCTCAGGGGGTTAAAAGTATCCTACACAATTTGGAGAAAGTAAGTAAGTCACTGGCTTGTTCTGCAGCAGTCCAGTGAGTCCAGTGGCTCAAGGTTAGTTGCTCCTCGTGTGTAATTTCTGCTGATCTTTTGTTTCAGTCTAACTTGAAGCCGTAGTTGTTGACTCGCTGTACGTTCGTAGCGATCGTATATGCTCAGCACGTACGCGCCTGGTGGCATCACAGAGAAGACCTCCTGTCAAGCAAACATGACAGGCGATGACAGACACTGCTGGGGCTGATGAATAGTTTATTACCTACCTGCTGTCAAACAGCAAACATCCATCTGCAGCTCCACTCAACAATCAACTTCAACTCATTCAAACAAGCCGGGTGTTTTTAATGTATCTTAATATTTCAGGCTCCATGTTTGATCTTTCATTATTTAGATGAGACTTTCCGTCTCCATCTCGTGTCTCTGACGGATGTTAGCTTATAGCTCTACACTTGTCTGAAAAGTTTCAGGTTTTGATATACTTTATAAAGTATTTTTGTTCTATTTACATATTTAAATACGTGATTCATGTGATTGATTTCTGCTGTTTCCAGCCCTACATTTATCCAAACCACTTCCTTCTTTTCAGTTGTTGTCCAGCATTTATCCTTTACATCACAGGACATGTGAATCATCTGAGAGTGATGACAGATTCCAGGTTTTGGTCCCAGTCAAACCTTTAGTTTATATTTGGATTGCCGTTGACATGCAGTAACAGTAATGACCACTACATACCAGCACCAAGGTTCACCTTATCCACTCCACCATTACAGGTGGAGTGGATAAGGTGAACCTTGGTGCTGGTATGGTCCAATAGACCACAGACCTATAAGAAGTGAAAGTCAATTGGTCCTTTCATGGCAACTTCAGCACACATTTAATTATTTAATGTTTCTACTGATATGTCCTGTGTTGAACAATAAAATATTATAAATATGCATACTGTTATAACTATTTGCTTATTTATTTATTCAGCTTTTTGCCCGGCTGCTTCCCAGAGGAGCATAAAGTGAGCGATGGACATAAATGAAAGTTAGAAAAATCCAGCACACAGATTCTGAGATCAATCTCAAACTTTTCATGTCAAGGATCCAAAATGGAGTCCAATAGACCACAGACCATGGATGTAGAAGAGGGTCCAATAGACCACAGACCATGGATGTAGAAGAGGGTCCAATAGACCACAGACCATGGATGTAGAAGAGGGTCCAATAGACCACAGACCATGGATGTAGAAGAGGGTCCAATAGACCACAGACCATGGATGTAGAAGAGGGTCCAATAGACCACAGACCATGGATGTAGAAGAGGGTCCAATAGACCACAGACCATGGATGTAGAAGAGGGTCCAATAGACCACAGACCATGGATGTAGAAGAGGGTCCAACAGACCACAGACCATGGATGTAGAAGAGGGTCCAACAGACCACAGACCATGGATGTAGAAGAGGGTCCAACAGACCACAGACCATGGATGTAGAAGAGGGTCCAACAGACCACAGACCATGGATGTAGAAGAGGGTCCAGTAGACCACAGACCATGGATGTAGAAGAGGGTCCAACAGACCACAGACCATGGATGTAGAAGAGGGTCCAGTAGACCACAGACCATGGATGTAGAAGAGGGTCCAATAGACCACAGACCATGGATGTAGAAGAGGGTCCAATAGACCACAGACCATGGATGTAGAAGAGGGTCCAATAGACCACAGACCATGGATGTAGAAGAGGGTCCAACAGACCACAGACCATGGATGTAGAAGAGGGTCCAATAGACCACAGACCATGGATGTAGAAGAGGGTCCAGTAACCACAGACCATGGATGTAGAAGAGGGTCCAATAGACCACAGACCATGGATGTAGAAGAAGGTCCAGTAGACCACAGACCATGGATGTAGAAGAGGGTCCAGTAGACCACAGACCATGGATGTAGAAGAGGGTCCAGTAGACCACAGACCATGGATGTAGAAGAGGTTGTGTCCTGTGCTTTTGCCCTACGTGTTAATTGTTAATAGCCTACAACTCCATTAAATCCTGTTGATGTCATGCTACTAGCTACTGGCCGATAGCCGGTTGTTTGGGAACAGAGACGTTAACACATCCACCACGGTACAGGCTGACAGCATACAGCCCATGGGGGTATTAGAAGATTATAAAAGTGATGAATTACAGCCAATAGATCCATTATTACAGCGATACAGCTAGCAGGAAGCTGTCATATGAGCGTGCAGGGCGGTGCAGTCCCGTTGGTCTGATGATGCACGTTCATTATGGCGAGGAAAATATGTTATATGTTATATGTTGGATTCAGCTGTTAGTTCATTTTACTAATTTTAGGACATCA
Organism: Sebastes fasciatus; assembly: GCF_043250625.1. Lineage (NCBI taxonomy): Eukaryota > Metazoa > Chordata > Actinopteri > Perciformes > Sebastidae > Sebastes > Sebastes fasciatus. The sequence continues at coordinate 37,772,369 of NC_133795.1, read as the reverse complement.
TGATTTAAATGAGGGATATTCTAGTGTTCCTACTGGGAAGTTGATTTATATCCTCTGATTTACAGACGTCTCTTTATTCATCCATGGACACAGACTCATTGGTGTTTTCAGTCCAGAATGGCGGCTTTTTGCTTCTGTACTCTTTGATGTAAACGTGTTCAAGACTTCCCTTTTAGAAATCTGTGGGTTACACTACAGACAGTCCATCAGTATCATCTGATTTATGCTGGATAAAGATTAATTACATAAATACAAATAAAAACACACAAAAATATATTTTATTAATAACCTTTGTTAGTGTGAGTGAGGGCTAAAACCGCAGCAGTTTTGAGAGGAGACGGGCTTTCGTTTATGTCCCTGTGTGTTTTATTAGTTGATGCAGTGCTTCCATCTTCTGGAGGACACAAGTACAACAGCTTCAACGGCACTTCTGGTTTGTTTTGTCCCATTTGGGTTTGTGATGCAGGAATAAAGCTGTTAGAGGATCATGATATTTCAAGTCCGTCCTAAAACAATAGACAGGTGCCCGTATGTGCATTTAAACAGTAGGTGCTTGTTGTAATCATTCCTTTTGTTCGTAGGCTACCATTTAAAGACCCCCTCCCTCCTAACATGGTTCCAATGAAAGAGAAGGTAGACAAAATGCAAAAATACATTTCAAAGTTTTTCTCAAGCTATTATGAGGCTTCACCAGTCTGAATTAGACAAGTCTTCCAAAGTTATAAAAATATTTAAAAAATTGGAAGTTTGAAAGATACCCACATCTCAAAAAAGATAACCGAAAATAAACAGACGTGAACAGTAACTATGGAGGACAAAATCTGCCACAATCAAAAATAATTGAATAAATAAATCAGTGACTCAATAAATAAATAAATAAAAATGTCATTAAATGTGGCAAAATGGCCATTAATTAATGATAAAATGTGACACCAATTGATATTTGTTTTAAGTTACTTCTTTATGTATTTATCTTTGTATTATTTCCCTTATTTATTTACTCCTCTGTTTAATTTTCCCCTATATTTATTTATGTATTTATTTTTATTAATTTATTAATTTATATTATTTTATTTTATATTTATTTCTAAATGAATGTATTTTATTTATGTATTCATGCAGTTATTTATTTATTCATTTCTGCACGATTTTCTGCCTCATTATGCAATTTTAAAAAATAAATAAACAAATAAATAAATGCATAAATAAATATAAATAAATGCACATTTTAATAAATAAAAAACAAATGCAAAAGTAAATAAATACTTTTTGAGATGAATAAAAACAAATATATAAATAAATAAAAGGGAAAATTAAACAGAAGAGACAACCTGTATACAGATTGTGCAGTTTGTATTGGGTTTTATACATATATGTATGAGCACTGTCGAAATCTAAGATTTTTTTAATTACCAATGACTGCTTCACTGTAATTGTTGTGAATATGATATGATAATAAAGAACTTATTAAAGGGTTATGATGTTTTCTTTTCTTTTCTTTTATCTTTCTTTTCTTTTTCTTTTGTGTATTTATTTATTTATTTTTAGGGGGGGGGGGTCAATTTTTACTTGTTTATGGTAACAAAGACTAAGAAACATGTTGAGTCTACTGGGGAAAGAGTTTTCTGTCATTGTGGTTCAATTAAGTTTTCTCCTTCAAAAGCTGTTTGGGGTCATGACTGTTTGGAGTGAGGACTCCTCTGTTGTCCTCGTGTCCCCTTGGCCTCTCGTCACTGTTAAACAACATAAATAAACTCAATGGGAGTCTATAAAAAGGTTTGTGTCATAACTAAGATCATGTTACAGTTGAGTTACAGTCTGACACCAACTTCACACTGTAGGTCAAATGTCACTAAGCTGCCGCTGGATGGAGACTTCACCTCACAGAGACACACAATACCCTCCACATCTGATTTATTACAAACAAACTGAGCATTAAAAACATTTCAGCTGTGAGGATATTAATGTTTAATTTTTTTAAATTTTGTAATATGTTACAAAACAAAAAAAACAGGTTGTGTAAATCCACGTTGTGTAAGTTTTGCGTCAAGTTAGCCAGAATCAATCCGGTGACGTAGTTCCGGTCGGTCGGTGAGGGCTACCTTCAAAATAAGAGCAGCAGACTTGCGAAAAACATTTTTATCTCAAGAGAGTAGTTCAAAGTGTAACAGATGTTGGTAAAATGTAACTTATTCATTTAGACATAATCATAAACGACATAGTGTGTTTCCTCAAGGTTTGATGTAATGGCTTCTAATAGGCCCTACACCTGTTACGGCTGTATGTGATCCCTGTAGAGTGAAATGAAAACATTTCAATGGTTTAACATTTACATTTTGCAATTCACAGCAGATTCATGAATTTTTAGCTGTGCATTTAATTATGCTTTCTATGCATAACAGATATGACAATATGGACTAAATGCTTCAAAACTATTATAGTCTATTGTTTGTTTGACGTTGTTCGATTCTCCATGTAACATTCACACCTATAAACCTAGATTTTGTAGCAGCAATAACTGTTGTAAATGGTCAAATTAACGAACATGGGATTGCACATTTAGCCTTGAGTGTTTTCTACATTATTTAAGGTGATTTAAGCCCATTAACAGACTTTTCAGTGTCCCACATTTAGGACATGACTGTCCCACATTATGAAATAAAGTTTGTCTGGGACAACTTGGCAGTAAGAGTACTAATATGTCTACCATTTCTTTTATGAGTGTGATATCTACATTATCTTTTTTGGTTTGATTAGGACACATCCTGGAGTTTTCACAGTGGTACTCGTTGTGGATTTAATAAATTGGCTTCATAACGCGATATATTCCAGAAGTCTGAAATGCAAAAAAAATTCTCACATTAGGCTAATTCACCCTATATGTGTTCATCATCCCAACATCATCATTCATGCTGGTAGCCATCAGGCTCCACAACCAAGGCTGACCCCCATATGAGAACTATGAGGACTTTAAGGAGTTTAAACACGCACTATCTGCAACCATCTTGGACTCTATCCACTGGTGCACTTTACATTATACATCCTATATACCACTTTATAGACTGCACATATGCACATATAACATTTATTTATTGTACATACTACATGTATTTATTGACGGACTGCACACACTATGTTCACCCATTCACTCTGCATCTTTTATATCTCTATTGTTTTTATTATTTTGTATACCTTTACCTTTCCTGTGTTTCACTCTGTTTGTGATGTTGCTGCTTTGACACCTGAATTTCCCTCCGGTGATTAATAAAGGTTCATCTTATCTTATCTTATCTTATCTTATCTTATGTGCACTACTCTTATAGTTTGTCATACATACTGGATGTAGGGACCCACGTGAATACAGTGCACTTCACACAAGCTGTGTTTTATTGTGAAGGTCCAGACCGGAAGCATCGTGTGTGTCTTCATGCTAGTCAGAGAGCAGCTCTCCTTCAGCTCAGAGAGACGCAGAGAAGATGGCGGCGCTACGAGTCGCGGTGCAGTCAGGGACCGGGAGAGCCCTCCTCAGCACGGCGAAAGCTATCAAGACCCCCGTGGTAGGTGGAGAGAGTACTGTTGTGTTTATCACCCGGGACAGAGAGTGTTTAGAGCAACAGCTGACTGGAGAGAGGACACAGTGAGGTGATGTTAGCCTGATGGCTGTCTGTCTGCGGGTGAGACAAGGTCACTCGTGTTCACACACGTTTATAGGAGGTCGGAAACAACTGTGGCGTTAGCTCTTCGCATATTCTGACCCTCTTTAACGGTAGATGTCGACATGGCGTCAAGAACTGCCACAACAGACGCTACAGAGCTAGAAAACCAGGTAGCTATCTGTCGCTACATGGAGCAACCCAAGGCCTATAGAAGGAGGCTGGGACACGGTCTTGTTCTTTAGTGTAACGCGCATGCGCAGTGTAACTGAAGCTGCGGTCGTGCGTTTTGATTGGCTGAAAGCAGACCAGATTTTACTGCGCATGTGCGGTACCCCGAGGCTATTACGTGTTGATGACGTGTATCTTAGCCTCCTTCTACAGGCCTTGCTTGGAGCAGGCTAGTCGGTTAGCTAGGTCATGTAGTCAACCACCCGGTGAATGAAAAAGTTCACTTAAATTAATATTCTGTCTTAGCTAACGGTGCAGGGACACACATCTGCACCCCAGAGTGTGTGATCGTACTGTTGACATGTTAACATGGGTCACTTTGCGTTTATATTCCGTCTAAAACACCAACGGCTAGAGAAGCTAAGCTAATCGGCTAACGGGTTAGCGGTTCAAGGACTGAGAGGACTTCCGGTGATAGATGCAGTCTGCAGCCGGTCACTGCTGTACCCTTCATCTGTTAGGTAAATGACACCTATGGGTGTGTCTGGAGACTGTAGTGTGAACTGTCCACGTTTACCTGGTTTATGGACCTTTAATGGAGGTGAGACAACATGAAGCTAAATGTCACTTATTAGCTGTGAGCTGTTTGAAGTACAGATAGATCAGAGAGAGGTCAGCATGGTGTAGACTCATGTTTGTGGAGCTTGCTGCAGAGTTTGGATGGTATGCCACTCTTGTTTTTAGGGTTGCAATTAACTGTCGTATATTGTCTTTATTGATTAATATTCCCGATTACTTGTTTTGTCCATGACATGTCTGAAAATGGCCATCATAGTTTCACAGAGTCAAATGTTCTGTCTGATTAACAGTCTAAAGCCTGAATATAACCAGTTGTATTCATATATATATTTATATATATATATACATAGACAAGGAAAGCAGTAGGATCGGATATCAGGCCGATACTCACTGAAATAGCTGGATCTGATATCGGTGACAATGGGGCCGATCTATTAAATTCAATTCTTGTTTATGTCCTATATATATACATTATATACTAGAATTAAATTCCTGTTTAAGTTTTGACTAATTTGTTGATCCATTAAAAAATGTTTACACTTAGATTGGAATTCTTGTTAATTTTGATTATTTATTACCAAGTTTTAATAACGAATAACAATTCACTAAATGTATATCTATGTATTTATTTGTTATGTTTTGCAATGTTTAAGTCAGGCCTGATGTTGTCTTACACATTAATAATCCCAGTCACTTCAACACAGAGGCATACAGATTATTAATTAAACACTGGTATCTGATCAGTACTCAGTATCGGTTGATACCCAAAGCCCAGGAATCGGTATCAGGACTGAAAAAGTGGGATCGGTGCATCCTTAGCAGATGCAAAGTGTTTTGGCTTGGAGAATGTCTTAAAACAACTGTTTGTTTGGGGGTTGATTTTCTGTCGATTGACCTAACAATTAATTGAATAATCATTTCAGCTCTTGCTTGCTTTAGCGGCATGTTGGTTTAAAGCAGAGATATAGAGACACGAAGTGATGAGAGAGAGTATGGGTTATTACATGCAACAAAGGTCCCTGGTTGTAATAAAACCAGGGATTGCCATCACAGTATGTGATATGCGTCCTAACCACGACTAGGCCATTACGTATCCCCACATATGGGACTTACAGTAAATGGTATGTTGTCTGCTGGCAGATACCACGTCACCGTTCAAGTCTCTCATTTAAAGGTGCCCTTCCTGAGTGTAGCTTGGTTTCAGGCAGGAGATGGATGTTGGAGTGTGTGTTTGTGTCCTGATGCAGGGGTGCTGTCATGTGATGCCAGCTGCCTGGTTATAGAAGCACTAGTGAAGGGCAGTTTCATAAGGAGGACCAGCGTACACACTATAAGGAAGGGCGTTATGATGAACTGCACTTAAGAAATAGTATCCGATCCGTCCTGAGCTTTTAGTTAGAAGTGTCGTTGCAGTCGACACTTGAGAATCACGCCTTGCTCTCCTGAACAATACTTCAATTCTTTATACTTGCTAGATCAATTAGTCAGTTCCAGCCTCTATAATGGAAGGGTTTGCTTCTTTTCTTTGTTTGTCTTGTGTGATTGGTGGGACAAAACAAGCAAGGTGAACATGTCACACTGGAAATTTACAGAAATTGAGATTTTTCAATATTTCTCTATTAGGGCTATCAATTTATAAAAATATTTAATCGCATGATTGTCCATAGTTAATCACGATTAATTGCAAATTTTTTATCTGTTCAAAATGTACCTTAAAGGGAGATTTGTCAAGTATTTAATACTCATATCAACACGGGAGTGGTCAAATATGCTGCTTTATGCAAATGTATGTATATATCTGTTATTAGAAATCAATTAACAACACAGAACAATGACAAATATTGTCCAGAAACCCAAACATGTACTGCATTTAGCATAACAAATAAGGCAAACTGCAGCCCAACCGGCAACAACAGCTGTCAGTGTGCTGACTTGACTATGACTTGCCCCAAGACTGAGATTTGCTATATTATATAGACCAAACAATTTTAATTGAGGATTTAACCAGCAGACTAATCAATGATGAAAATAATTGTTAGCTGCAGCCCTACTTGCTACGAATGTTTTTACCCCTGAGTCAAAGTTTTTATGAGCATATCTTTGATATTTTATACACCAACCACAGATTTTGGAACAGAAAGAGAGTTTATCGAAGACTACAAGTCGACAAGATTAGGGCTGCTGATCTCTCAATTATTAGTTCGGTCTATAAAATTTCAGAAAATGGCAAATAAAATGTGCATCAGGGTCAATGTTTTCAGATGTTTTATCCAACCAACAGTCAAAAACAGAAAAAACCCCAGCAAATACGGACATTTAGGTTGCAAGAACCAGTGAATTCTTGGCATTTTTACCGTCTTCTAACACAGAATATAAAGTCATCTGAATAATCAGCGGTACATTATTGCACTGGGATGATTTTAAGTAACTAAATAACTGGTATCTTGTTTTATGCTCTTGTACCTCCGTAGGCCAACATGTCCTTCGCCAGCCTGCCTCGCCACAAGAAGGTTGCCCTGACGACACTAGGCGTGGTCACAGCCGGTGGGGCGGGACTCGCTCTGATGCTGCACCAATCCGTTAAAGCCTCCGACCTGGAGCTCCACCCCCCGAATTACCCCTGGAGCCACGCTGGACCTCTGTCCTCTCTGGACCACGCTAGGTGAGATGGATAAACACACACACACACACACACATAGATTTTCCAGTGTTTATCAAACCCTATCATTTTATGCTGTTTTATTAGAACTTTTGACTTAAAGTCCGATGTGTTTTGGCACCTTTAGTTTTCCACTTTTTTATGTAGAGGATGATCATAGTTGTTAAGCGTCTCACTGTGCTTTCTCTCTCGCTCTCTGTGCAGTATTCGTCGTGGTTACCAGGTGTATAAGCAAGTGTGTTCAGCCTGCCACAGTATGGAGTATCTGGCCTTCAGAAACCTGGTGGGAGTGTCGCACACGGAGAACGAGGTTAAGACCATCGCTGAGGAGGTGAGGCTAAGAATAGGAGAGAATCCATGCTGGAGCAGTTTCAACAGAACACTTTCTTAGTATTTTACAATATACACATTTTTGAAAAGCAGTGTTGTTGTTTTGTAGGCGTGTCACGATTTCGATTCGAAGTCAGGACCCGATTATCTATTTTTCTCCACCCCCGCCTATTTCTGTTTAGTTTTTGTAATGATTATGTACTGAGGTGGGTCACACAGATACTGGTACTGAATAGATGCAGCTTTTTGTATTGGAGACTGTTGTCTAACACTTTCTAAATAAAAAGGGAGTTCAGTTCTCTTTCTAAAGAAGAATTTGAAAGTGTAAATGACAGTTGTCAGGACATAAAACCAATGATCTGTTGATCGTTATGAATCAAGACTCCATAGTCTAACAATGGCATGTTTAAATCGAATCAAATCGTGGCCTAAAAAATTTAAAGTCAAATCGAATCATAGATTTGGAGAATCGTGACACCCCTATTGTTTTGGTAATTTTCGAAAATGAAACACTTAAGTTCTGCCAGTAGGTGGTGCCACCCGGCTGTATCTGCTGTTATATTCTAGGTTTTCGGCCCAAAGTTAAAGGTGTCTTATGTGTTGTGTTCAGGTTGAGGTAGTGGACGGTCCTGATGAGAGTGGAGAGATGTTCACCCGGACAGGAAAGCTGTCGGACTACTTCCCAAAGCCCTACCCCAACCCTGAGGCAGCCCGGGCCGCCAACAACGGAGCCCTGCCTCCAGACCTCAGCTACATCGTCAATGCCAGGTAACTCCTGAAAGACAGAAAACCTACACAGTTGAGTCTGAAAGCCACGAACTCAGCTTGAAAAAAATCCACATATCTTCGGTGTTGACTGTCCCCTTTGCTCCCCTCAGACATGGAGGAGAGGACTACGTGTTCAGCCTGCTGACAGGATACTGCGAACCTCCAGCTGGAGTGGCGGTGAGAGAGGGACTCTACTACAACCCGTACTTCCCTGGCCAGGCCATCGGCATGGCCCCGCCCATCTACAACGAGGTGCTGGAGTTCGACGACGGTGAGTAAAGACGCAGCGTGTGTGTGTGCTGTCAGCCTGTTCGGTTGACAGAAAGCGAGAACATGAACAGATATTGTGCAGGGAGCGCTTCTTCTGGTGTCACATCACCTGCATTATTTTGTTATGTCTAGATTTTCAGTTTGTCAAAAGACAGCAGAAGATGTTTGTTAATTTTTCAGGTATTAAAGCCCCCTCCAGCCATTTTTAACACTTTTTTGTTCTTTCTCAAACAGAGAATGGGGGTGTGGTCAATAAACAGACGTAACCAGATTGCATCATTTTTCAACCCAGTTTAGATGAATTTACTGTATCAGACCACAAATGAGACCAGAATTATCTCAACACACCAACTCTCTCACTCACCCTCTTCTTCACTGTCTCCTCCTGGAGAGGCGGCGGTCTGGCTGCGGCTGCACCAATGAGCCGCATTGCCACACGCCCCCCACAGCGTCCTGAAACTGCATTTCAGGACGCTGTGGGTGGTTTAGGAGGTTCACCGTCCACCAGCACCGGCCGCTCTCTCCTCACCTCCAGCACCGACATCGCTCCGGGCTGCACTGAGATCCGTTTACTTCTCTAACGGTGCTTTTCTCTGGTTTTCTGTTGAGCTGTAAGTTGTGCTCCCCGTCGTTCGGACCTGTTAGAGGCCCACAAACCTCCGGTATCCGCTGCTTTCTGTTAATTTACCTTCAGCAGGAGGAGACAGTGAAGAAGAGAGCGAGTGAGAGAGACAGTCAGTGTGTTGGGTTAATTTTGACGGTAGGATTTTGTGCAATTCACTACGTTGATTGCACCTGTTCACCGTACACACACAAATGTCATAAGCAACACACTAAACTAAGGTGGAAAACCCTCAGTTAGCTAATGCAACAAATTGGGCTAGCTAATTAGCTAACTACAGCTAACTAGTTAACTATTTAGAAAGACAAACTGACAGACAGATAAACAGATTTATCAGCTTGCTGCTGCTCAGATCACTCAAACGATCATGAGTGCTCCTGCAGCTTGGAGGATGACCTTTGGCCTGCAGCTTCTACTATAGTCAGACATCATATTCATGTTTTACCAACAAGCTTCTTTTTTAACTTTGAGCACAAAATTAAGTTAAAAATTTTGGAAAACAGTGTGGCTGATCAACTTAGTCAGGAAATGACTCAAATAAATATGAAATAACATAGAAATGCCAAAATACACTGTAGTGGGGCTTTAACCTCACTAGATTAGAAACAAACAGACTTTCCATTCTATTTATTTTGCATTTATATAAAAATCAATTGCTATTGGTTTGTAAAAATACAGTGATGGATGATTTAACCTTTTCATCCACACCCACTGTGTCTAGGACCGTGCATTACAGTTGGCTGTAGTTAAAGTCGTTGTGCTGATGGTTGTTGTGTCTCTGTTGCCATAGGAACCCCCGCCACCATGAGCCAGGTTGCTAAAGATGTGTGTACGTTCTTGAGGTGGGCCGCCGAGCCGGAGCACGACCAACGCAAACGCATGGGACTGAAGGTACAACACACGCACACGCACGCGCACACACACACACACACACACACACAAACACACACTGTTGTTTACTTGTTTATATCCATAATTAATTCATCCCTGATTCCATTACAAGAAAGACTTTGAGGAATCCTGACCTTCACTGTCGAGTATCAGATATTTATTTCACAGTCACACTGACTGAATTTTGGCAAAAAAAGAGTTACTCTATCGATTTCAAGTCATTGAATCGTATCGTATCGTATCGCTCTAGATGAGTTAAATATCGTCCTTGAATCATATCGGAACCATGGAAGGTGATACGTCATTGTAAAAACGTCCCAATGGAACAAGTGGAAACAGGTCGTAAACATGGAGCTCGTTGTCTTTCTCTCCCCAGATGCTGATGGGCGCCGGCATCCTCATCCCTCTGGTCTACTACATGAAGAGGCACAGGTGGTCTGTGATGAAGAGCAGGAAGATCGCCTACAGGCCTCCCAAGTAAACGGAAACGCACGCACCCCGGCCTGGGCCTAAAACCTACCAGAGAGCGCTGCGTTCAACGACCCCACGACACTCGCCTCACAATGACCATACGGACAAATAACAACACCCACATGCCTTTCTAAGAGGGGAAAGAGAAATGAGAGTATATATATATATATATATACTACCTAAAGAAGAATGTTTTTAGTTGTTGGCGCGGTAGAACCAATTTTTTCCTTTTATCTGGAATGCTGTGTGTCAGAGAGTTGTGGCGTTCTTGAACGCACCCTCCACAAATTGTGTTTGTCGGATCTGCATCGAATCATCACTGGCAGCGGTTCAGGTCTTGACATCTCGTATCAGACACCATTGACTGATAAGTTGCTGGACTGCCTGTCTCTGTAAGATACTCAGTAATCACACAAAGCGCTGAGAAATGGTTGCCGTCAAAGTTCGTAACAATCCCGGGTGTGTTTAAATCCATCCTTCCCCCTGTCCTCTCCACAAAGCCAGTCAGTGGATGCAATGCAACCTCTGTTTTACTGTACAAAATAAATTATCATAAAGGAAACCTTTGTGTGTCCGTTTTTGTTTCTAGCAGCGGTAGACGTTACACACACACAGACAAACACCTCTCAAAGCTGCCAGTGTTGTTCTGATCATTTCTGAATCTGCTTCTACGCTTCGTCATGTAAATATTTAATAAAGTGGTGAATGAACAAACTTTATGATGTTATTTGTTGACCTTTGTGCCGTCACCTGAAACACTGAATGGCTCAGAGGAGAATGTTACGGCCGGTGTTTCACCCGCCTTCCAGTGTTTCACCCGCTTTCCAGTGTTCAGACAGGCTATAAACCAATGATTTAGTTTGCGACCAAATATTTACAAAACTAATGAAATTCCCATCAGCCTCACCTGTCCTTTGTGTTTATTGCTAGAACCTGCCAAAAAAATAAATAAATAAAAGACTCAATAAATAAAAATAATTGTAACCATTAATTAATTGATAAAATGTGACATTGATATTTGTTTATTTATTTATATTTGTATTAATTCCCTTATTTACTTACTCTTCTGTTTAATTTTCCCTTTTATTTATTTTTATTAATTTTTGCATTTATTTTTTCACCCGTTATTTATTTCCCCAGACTTATTTATTTCTGTATTATTTTCTTTATAAATTTCTTTACACATTTCTTCATGCATTTCTGCCTCATTATACAATTTAAAAATATATATAAAAAAATAAATGCAAAAGTAAATAAATCAACTAAAAAAGAATAAAGATAAATACATAAATATATAGAAAGGAAAATTAAACTGAAGAGTAAATAAATAAGGGAATAAATACAAAGATATATAAATAAAGAAGCAAATTAAAACAAATATTCATTTGTCACATTTTATCAACTAATTAATGGTAAAATGTATTTTTAATAATTTTGCTTCATTTAATGACATTTATTTATTTATCAATTTATTTTTTGTTTTGGCAGTTACTGCCATTTAAACATTTTTAGGTTACTGTCATTTCGGTAGGGGGGGCTCGAGGGGAACAAGCTCCATTTTGATGCTTCTTAATGCACTCTGGCACCTTATTTACATTCAAATTACACGTCTTAATTATCAGATTAACGTCAGATTAATTATGAATTTGTGATTGTTAGAAATTAGTATTAGCATCGAGTAGAAACAAAACTTCACAACATTATCGACTAGAGTTGGAAAAAACAGTTATTATACTGTATGTGTTGAAATGAACAATGGTGGAAGTACATTTACTCAAGTACTGTACTAAAGAGGCTACAGTTTTGAAGTACTTTATACTACTTTATACTTTGATTCCACTACATCTCTGAGGTAAATACTGTACTTTTGCTCCTACATTCATTTCATATAATATAGATTATTCTGAAGTGTTGAAATATTCCCTCCACACATCATCACACTGCAGCAGAGTTTAGACGTCCTTCCTCTCTGCCAGTAGTCATCACATCCTTCCATCCATCCTGTCTTCCATTGTGGGATAAATAAACAAGTGTGCTGTGGGTTTAAAGCTGCTTCAGCAGGTTCATTAGGAGCTAATCTGCTTCTGAAAAGCTTTTCCTCCCTGCTGCTTCAACCTGCATTCACACGCTACGATGCTTCATCTGCATCACAACACACACAGATTAGGCTAATAGCATTAGTGGATCTCACCGGATCATTATTATTACCATCATTATCATTATTATTATTATTATTAGATTAAACCCCCCGTCTCAGACTTGTAACAGAAGGATGGACGTATTTTTACTGTGAAAACTAAACTGATTTTCTACTTTGGTACTTCAGAAGAAAAGGGTGGAATTACGCTTTGTGTTTTTGTGACACTGGTGACGGTTTTTAAAAAGGCTCCTCGTCCTAATCTATCACATACACTCACAGCGTGAAGCACAGGAGGGAAAACTCAGATACAAACACTCACACACAAGATGTTTATTTTGTCTCCTGCAAAGTTGTTAACCCTCTGAGACCTGACTTTACCGTCTCTCAGAGGCTGTGGAAGGTTCAGTTTTAGAGCCAGAACCGTGTCATGCTACCATGTCAGGAAGGAGGCTAAATAACGCTCTAAAGTTGGGCTAAATTTTAGCGAGGAAAAACTGACATGGCCATTTTCACAGGGGTCTCTTGACCACTGACCTCCAGATATGTGAATGAAAATGTGTTCTATGTGTACCCACGAGTCTCCCCTTTACAGACATGCATACTGGGGTCCCTAAACAGTCTTGAATTACATAAATTGGGTATCACTGTAAAGTTGAGACTCTTGTGGATCCAATGAGCCCAACTGTATTCATGTGTGATGATGTTAGTCCCCATAGGAGACATTTCATTGTAGTGAGACCATTTTTTGATACTTGACCTCACTGTATAAAATGACCTGTGGTGACCTCTAGGATAATCACAGCCTCATGAAACTTTACAGCCACAAACTAGAGACCTAGAGCATTCACAGGATGGATGGCTTTCCTAGCTAGATTGACAATAAGGGGGTTTCTGAGCAGTTTACACAACAGAAGTGCTCGCCATCCAATCCAATTTCTTTTCAGAAATCTCCAAATGTCAAAAAAAAATGTATTCCAAATCACAGCATGGCTTTTTCTATGGTGTTCCTCGAGGTCTTGGTGTCTTAATGTGGTATTTTGGAGGGATTATTGATCATTTTTATCAATTCTCCAGTGGTAAAAAATGGTTAAATTTAGCACCAAATCTGTGTAACAAATGGTATCAACCCAAAAATGTATGCAACAACTTATGATACATAATAGAGCATGGGGATGACCGTCATATACTTTTATCATAATGTTATAAACCTTTATATACTTTCACTATTTTATTTTAATTAATTAATTAATGTTTATTTCTGATTTGTGACTATAGAACAACTTGTCATACAGTGCTGAGCTGCATCTCAAATTAATCTTCAGCTTTCAGATGATGTACACCACTTCTATGTGACATCTACTGCTGACCTGCTATCTCCCCTTAAAGACCCCCTGTACCTCCCTAAAAAAGACTAAAACGGCTCTATTGTGGGTCTCAACTAAGTAAACTATAAATGTAAATACGCTGTTTCTCAGTAACACACACACACACACACACACACAGAGAGCAGAGATTAGCTGCTGTATGGAACCTCAGGGAATCTCATTCACATGGAAAACCACTTCTTAATTCTAATTGGTGGCCAGTGTAAATCCTCCACTCCCATTCAAACCAGCAGTCAGCAGTTTGTCTTCCTGCTGCTTCACATGTTCCTCAGATTTAACACCTCCTCAGCTGCTTGTAGACCACCAGGTCCACACTAGAACCGGTATCAGGGTTTTTATTGAAAGAAAATCATCTTATGGAACTATTTTGTTGTTTTGGTTGTTGTCAGTAGTTTTGTCAGCACGCCAGGGGCTTCCTGCTCTTAGATCACTTATTATGGCGTCCACTCCTGTGACAGCAGAACGCAGGCCGGCGTTCTTCATCGAGCAGATTCTGGGTTTGGAGCTGGAGAGACCTGGAACCTGCCTGAAACTCCACCGACCCTGGACAGGTGAGGAGCACAACTTTCTCTACAAGTTTGTGTCTTATTGATGAATGTCAGTCTGATATGAATTCTACTGTAGTGCTAAAAAGCAAATGTAAAATTATAGAAATATTGAATTGACCCATTAGATAGATAGATATATAGATAGATAGAGGAATGGACTTTATATGGACCTAAATTGGGAAATTCTTGTGGTACAGCAGCAGGTTATATGCATATAAACACTGGAGATAAATATATATAGTGTGTAATATAAAGAATATATTAGAATACACTATATAAATATACCAGACTACTTCAACTAGCTTAGAAAATATAAAATATAAACATGGAATAACAATAACACATTAACTATTGTCTATTTTTTTCTTCTTGTTTTTAGAGTGTGATGTCAAAAATAAATGGGAAATCACAGCTGACGCATAGAACAATTACTATTAATGCAAACATTAAAACCATTTATGAAAACATATGACACAGAGCATCACAGAGTCTCGTATACAGTACTGTAACTATAAAACTATAAATCTACCCCACTAAATGTAAAAAGAGGCTCCTACAAAAAAAGTTTCAGAATAAAAGTTGCAGTAAATGTTTCATATTACGCAAAAATTACATTTTTGTGTAATTATATGACTTCTGAGCTCTGTATATATTTTCCCCAAATCCCCTAAAATAGCTGATATATTTAGTACATTCACTTACAATCATTTTCAGTTTTCCAGCATTTTTCTTTGCTTGAAAATATTTCAGTTAACATTTTGGTTGAGGACAAACAGAAACATACTAACTCCAGCCCCCCTATCAATAAACAAAACTCAGCTCTTTTGCAGCTTTTTGAAAGGACTAATAATTCGGAGATGCTGTTCTGGGATGAGATGAAAAAGAAACCTGTCAACAAACAAGTTTCTCTAGTTCTTCTGTTGATTGATCTGTTGTCCCGTTCAGCTCAACTAAACTCAGCTCAACTGTAAACTCATTTCATTTCAATTCAAAATTAATTTCAAACATGTAAAATAAAAAAAAAATTAAAAAAGAGAATGATCATACAAACAAGTAGACAGCCAGAAAAAAAGTAATATTTACACACAATGAAAAGCATAAGCAAACACTTGATGCCTTGGTTTACATATTCGAAAAGGAGAGAGAAGAAGTATAAACTTATTTAATCCCACCCCTTCTCCATAAGTCATTCATTGATAATTAACCAGCTTCCTTATTGAGCTAAACATATACTCTAATAATAATAATAATAATAATAAACTTGTCTAAATATAATAATTATTACATTTTATCTCTGTCATACAAAAATATAAATGAATTACCGATATTATTATCCTTATCAAAATATAAATTCATTATTAATCAAGAATACCAATTCATAAATGTATCTTAATCAAAATACAAATTCATTACTTACATATTTATCTTAATCATATTTAGTTGTTATCTTTTCGTATATGCGCATATTATTTTATATTAATTTTTTTTCAAGATCTCCTTTTATCTTAGAAGGCCTAAATATTACATCTTATTTCAAGAAATATTACCAAGCAAATTTTCACTTCTTCCATTGGCAGATGTTTATATTTATTACAAGCAATACACTTTGTATTCATTCACTGTTTATGTTACTTATTAACTTAGAATGTATTTAAATGTAGATTATATATTAATACGTGTACAGTCTGTTGAGTCGAGGATGTAAAAGCCTGATTTGATGAGGCTGGAAAGTTTCCTCCATTCAGTTTAAAAAATAATTAATTGATTATTTGTCATACTTTAATTATAAAAGGTGTATAATGTGTGATCATCATTCATTGTTCCCATGAATCCAGAGAAGGAGAACAGAGGCAACAGTATGTGCTCCAAACAACATCATCATCACCATCATCATCATCATCATCCTCATCCTCAGCAGCTGAACTCTCCTAGCCCGACATCAAACTGGTACATCGGACGCAGACCACGCACTGCCTTCACCACCAGCCAGGTAATCAATCAATCAATCAATCAATCAATCAATCAATCAATCAATCAATCAATCAATCAATCAATCAATCAATCAATCAATCAGTCTGTCATTCAGTTGTGTCATAAAGTTGAGGACATGTCTGTTAATGTCTCTCTCTTTCTGTGTGAGCAGGTGAGCGTCCTGGAGACGGTGTTCCAGGTGAACTGTTACCCAGGTATCCAGCTGAGGGAGCAGCTGGCAGGAAGACTCGATCTGGACGAGGACAGAATACAGGTTCATACAGCACACACACACACACACACACACACACACACACACACACACACACACACACACACACACACACACACACACACACGTACACACACCGACTATTTAACACTGCTTCTGATGCTGCTGCTGCTGCTGCTATCTAGTCTTAGCCTAGGTATTGTTTCAACCTGTGAATCTGTTTATATGACAAAAAATAAACAGTTATGCTGTAAACGCAGGGATGTGCAGTGCTCCCCTGATCCCTCCTCCATCTAAATGGGTGTAAAAAAGGGTGTCGAAGATGGCGCCCTAAAACCAGTAAAACAATGTGAGTGATTCATTGACTGAGTAACCGATCAATGCCTCACACAAAGGAGGTCGACCCTGTTTGTATGTCTCACACGATCAATAATTGTGGGTCATCGTTAGAGCAGCAGAGAATTTCAGACACACTAAGAATAAGAAAACAAAAAACATTAGTAAATTCTGAGTATGAGAGTATAAAATAAAGAAGGAAGAAGGGTAAAAAAGTTGTCATGGCCATTTGGCGGAAAAATGTAAATCAAAGTTAAATCAAAGGTGGTTTACGCAGGCAAAACAGTCCATCGTCCATGCGAAATCTATGTGTTTCTGATGATTCATTTATCCAAAAAACAAGCAAACGAAGCACAAAGAACACATGGCTGTCGCTGCCTCTCTTGTTCTGCTTAAGCCACATACCCATGGTGCGTCAGTGGCCCCCCGATCCAAGCTTGACCTTCACCTTTCCGACAAATGGCCACTACATAAAGTAAAAAAAACATAAGCCCACCCAGGTGCATGCTGGTCCTACCCACCTATGTAACCGTGGGTGCTCACAGTTTTACCCAATTCATAAACAAAAAAAATTAAATACGCAAAACAACGAAATATACTTAACAAGAAAATAATTAAACTAAACAAATATCTAGCAAAAGAGAGTCTAATTAAAGTAAACATCGAGAATAATAAATCAAACAATACTACTTATTATTAGTAAAACAACAACTAAATACTAACAACTAATAAGTAGCTCCTACAAAGTCTGACAT
Source organism: Sebastes fasciatus (assembly GCF_043250625.1). Taxonomy (NCBI): domain Eukaryota; kingdom Metazoa; phylum Chordata; class Actinopteri; order Perciformes; family Sebastidae; genus Sebastes; species Sebastes fasciatus. The sequence continues at coordinate 37,754,588 of NC_133795.1, read as the reverse complement.
GAGGTAAGTTGTAGTTGATGACAAGCATCTCTTCTTCTGCTATCAGGGCCACATTAACTTTCCTCTCTCTCTCTCTCGCTCTCTCTCAGATCTGGTTTCAGAACCGGCGGGCCAAGCTGAGGCGTTCCCTCAGAGAAACCCGTCTGCAGCTGGTTCAGACGGCCGTGGCTGACCTCGGGGTCAGAGGTCAACTGAAGGTCGAGAGCGATGCGCGAGGTGACCTGGAGCTCGCCCAGAGACTCGCCTCTCGTCTGCAGTTTGAGGTGGAGGAAGAAGAGGAGTGACGCTGATGAACTCGTCCAGTTATTTATCATTTTCTACCAGCTTCTGTCTTCTTCTTCTTCCCTCCTCCCAAATGTCATGACAAACACAACCGTGGAAAACAAATGAAAGTCACAGTTTGCTTCCAAACCCGACACAGGATTTAACGTTTACACAAAAACAGGTTCCTTTATACTGAAAGTATGTCGTCTGTTGTCTTGAAGATCGAACTTTGTTATGAGATCTGCTCTGGATCAGGTTGTAATGTTAAGTGTCTTAATATGTGAATATGATTTCTGCTCTCCAACTGTACAAAGTCTAATTAAAACGAATTAAAGTATTTGAATGGTGTGTCTGTACCGTGCATGACTTCATTCATTAGTATTATTTTAATTTATATTTATTGAAACATTTTTATAAAAGAAGTTTGAAAAAGAAAAATTAGAACTGTACAGATATAACTACAACTCAAACAAATATAAATACACACCAAAATGAATTAATACATAAATATGTGAAATAAAAAGATAAACTGTAATTATATTGAAACTTTAAAAAAAAAAGAAGTCTTCATGCAGTTTTGGACAGTAACTAAGTATATTTAAGTATATTTAATCTATTTAAGTACAATTTTGAGGTATTTTTACTTTACTTGAGTATTTCCATTTTCTGCTATACCTGAATTCTACCATGTTTTTGAGGCAAATGTTGTACTTTTTACTTTTTACCAGTAGTGGAAGAAGTATTCAGATCTTAATTAAAAGTAGCAATACCACAGTCCTGCATTCAAAAGTTTACTTAGACCTAAGTAAAAGTACAGAAGTATCAGCATCAATATACTTAAAGTACCAAAAGTAAAAGTACTCATTTATATACTGCTGGGTAGTTTAATCTATAATAAAACATTATAATTTAATTTTTCATTATTTATTAATTATCTAAATCTGCAAAGTAAAGTCACTTTATCAAATAAAAATAGTGGAGTAAAAATGTACAATATTTCCCTCTGAGATGTAGTAGAGTAGCAACCAGCCAAAATCTAAAATAATTGAATGAATAAATAAATGACTCAATAAATAAATACATATGTCATTAAATATAGCAAAAATAATATTAAAAATAAATGTAGCCATTAATTAATTGATCAAATATGACTTAAATTGATATTTTTGTTTTAATTTGCTTCTTTATTTATGTATCTTTGTAATAATTCCCTTATTTATTTACTCTTATCTTTCATTTTCACTTTTATTTATTCATGTATATATTTTAATTATTTTTAAGATTTATTTATTTGTTTTTGCATTTTCTTTATTTTATTTTATATTTATTTCTTAACTGCATAATGAGGCAAACATGCATAAAGAAATATAAAAAGATATGTGTTAAGAAATATATAAATAAAAGAATATAGAAGTAAATACGTTTGTGGAAATAAATAAGGGGTGAAATGCAAAGGGTAAATCATGCATAAATAAATAAATAAAAATAAATGCAATGATACAAAAATGTATTAAAAAAATTGTTAAAATAAATACATCAATAAATTAAAGGGAAAATTAAACAAAATAGTAAATAAATAAGGGAATTAATACAAAAATAATTAAATAAAGAAGCAAATTAAAACAGATACATCAATTTATGTCACATTTTATCAATTAATTAATGGCTACATTTATTTTTAATACAATTTTTTGCTACATTTAATGACATATTTATTAATTTATCAATTTATTTTTTATTTTGGCAGGTTACGTCCTCCATATTGTAGAAAAAGTAGCAGAAAATACTCAAGTAAAGTCCAAGTACCTCAAAATTGTACTTAAGTACAGTGCTTGAATAAATGTACTTACATTCCACCACTGCTTTTTACTGTGTTGATCCTTCAAAAGCACCCAGCTGCATCATTAAAGTGATGCACATTAATGCATTAATTATTATATAACATGCATTATTTTGAAATGGGTAGTGAGTACTACTTTTGGGTACTTTAAGTATATTTTGATGGTAATACTTTTATACTTTTAACAAAGTATTTATTTTACTTTTTTTCTTTTTTGGATTTTTATCTGTAACCGAGTATTTCTACACTGCGGTATTTCTCCAGATGTAGTGGAGTAGTATGGAGGACGCAACCAGCCAAAATCTAAAATAAATGAATGAATAAATAAATGACTCGATAAATAAATACATATGTCATTAAATGTAGCAAAAAAATATATATATTAATATAATAATAAAAATAAATGTAGCCAATAATGAATTGATAAAATGTGACTTGAATTGAGATTTCTGTTTTAATTTGCCTCTTTATTCATATATCTTTGTATTAATTCCCTTATTTATTTACTCTTCTATTAAATTGTCCCTTTTATTTATTTATGTGTATATTTTAATTATTTTTAAAATGTATTCATTTGCACCCAGCTGCATCATTAAAGTGATGCACATTAATGCATTAATTATTATATAACTTGCATTATTCTGAAATGGGTAGTGAGTACTACTTTTGGATACTTTAAGTATATGTTGATGGTAATACTTTTATACTTTTAACAAAGTATTTATTTTACTTTTTTTCTTTTGGGGATTTTTACTTGTAACCGAATATTTCTACACTGTGGTATTGACTGATATTTTACTCTTTCTTTTATGTTTTTGTGTATTTTCACTTTTTATTTATTAAAGAAAAAGAAAAAGAAAGAATGCTGAATTACGCGGCCGGCGCTGATTGGCTGAGCCGTGCCCTGCGTGTCCCGGAAGTGAACGCGTTGGACTGATGTGTGTCTGGAGAGCAGGACTCTGTCGGTAACATTTGTGTTTAACGGAGGTTTTCTACCGGATAAAATGGACACGTTAAATAAGCTCAAACAGTTTGACGCTTATCCCAAAACTCTGGAGGATTTCCGAGTGAAGACGTGGGGAGGAGCGACCGGTGAGAGGCTTTAATTCACCTTTAATTCACCCACAGAGACCACAGAGACCACACAGCAGAGCAGCAGCCATTCACTGCCTGTCTCTCTGGCTGGTAGCTGCTAGGCTAACAACAAGGCTCACTCACCATTCTCTCCTTTAAACCATATACATATAAAACACATGGCGGTACCGTGTTACCGGTGTCTCTGTAAGGCCGTGTGAGCCTGAAGGCAGCAGAATAAACACCTTGAACTGTCTCTATTCAGTGACAGAGCATCATAGGAACCAGGCTGGTGATGAAGAGGCTCATACATGACCAGGATATGGAGCTGAAAGAGGAACTTAATGATATCAGCCTGGCAGCTTACCACATATATGTTCTGTTAATGATAATACCAGAGGTGTTGTATGTTTTAGCCTGTTTGATACAAACCAGGAACACTTCACATGAGTGATGGCAGCTTTACAAACCAAGCTGCTGGTTTAGATTTAAGATGAGATCAAACGTTATTGATCCCCAGAGAGGAATGTAGATGTTTCAGCAGCACAGAGGCCAAGAGTTAAGAAACCCAGTGGTGGAAAGTACATTTACTCTAAGTACTGTACTATTTTGACATACTCTTACTTTATTATATTATATACTCTTACTTTACCTGAGTATTTCCATTTTCTGCTGCATTCCACTCCATCACCTGAGCTCATTGGTATGTCCCCAGATGTTTCAGCAGCACAGAGACTAAGAGGCTAAGAGTTATGAAACCCAGTGGTGGAAAGTACATTTACTCTAAGTACTGTACTATTTTGACATACTCTTACTTTACCTGAGTATTTCCATTTTCTGCCTCATTATACTTCCACTCCACTACATCACCTGAGCTCATTGGTATGTTGCTCCAGGGTTGTGACCCCAGGGTCGTATCTGAATTGTCATGACCAGGGATTTACCCGTGTTGACTGGCTTGGTTTGAATTGACAAAAGAAGGGTTGAACATGGGTTAGATAAGATATAAGATATTCCTTTATTAGTCCCACAGTGGGGACATTTGCAGTGTACAGCAGCAAAGGGGATAGTGCAAAAAACAAGGAGCATCAGTAAAAACAAAACAAAAGTAGACAGACAAATAAAGTATGAACAATTTAAATAGAAGGAAATATAAAAATAGGAACAATATATACAGTATTGACAATAAACAGACTATTAACACAATTGCACAGTGATTGGACCCTGATATAACCCTGGTCCGACCCTGGTCAATGGTGGGAAAGAGGTATCAGAGATCTGAGAGCTATAGTTACTAGTTAGATTTAGATTAAAATGTATGTATTCAAATATATATTTTTTAACTAATACATCCACAGAGCCTTTAAAGATGTGCCGAATGAAAGTTTGGCTTTTCCTGAAAAAGATTTTTATGATTGTGAATTAATCATTTAAAAAAATGTTGGTGGGTCCAAAATGAATGTTTTGTTTATTTCTGTGGAAGATATGGGTGCGCTCCTTTTCATACAGCCGGGGCACAATCCATCAGAAGTGATAATGAGCGGTGAGAGGAGCATACCTATTAAATAAAGGGAAAACATTTGCTGGCGGGAGGAAGCGTCACTTTAAACAAAGCGTGGATCTGTCTGAGTGATCAAGGATTAAAAAGGATGATTTGCACCAGTCAGTAAAATCACTCACTACAGGACCATGTTCATAGTCGTCACTGCTGAGGAGGGACACAAAAAGTGCCTGGCAACAAGTTGTTGTGAAGTGAATGCAATGGAACGGGGGAGGGAGAATGCAACATCTAGTGGCTGAATGTTATTAATGTTATCCATTGTACCTTTAATAATACAAAATATAATCAACAAATAGCCTAAATTATGATGAACAATGAGCTCTACCTTTACCAGCTGCAACATTAAAGTGGTAATCACATTAATGCAACAATAATTACAATACATATACACATATCTTTATAATAACATTAATGAATTGGCAGTTTGATATTCTTTATTATTGAGCTACAAATAAAAGATAAAAGATTTTCTACACTTTTCTTAAACAGAAGATATCAGGCTGATGTGAGTGATAGAGGGAAGAGGATGTATTTTACAAGGTGAAAAACATTAAAAAAAATGTTCTTGCCTATGATGAAGTATGATTTTTTTTTTTAAAAACAGAATTCAATTTGAGGGATTTTTCCTTTAAACTCTCGCTCTCACAGATTGATATAAAACGACTGTTCTGTTGTCTAACACACACTCGCTCTGTGTCTCTGCAGTGACCATCATAAGCGGCGTCATCATGTTAATCCTGTTCATCTCTGAGCTGCAGTACTATCTCACTAAAGAGGTGAGTTCATCCACACCGCTTGAGTATCTGATATTGTCCGTTAATGGGAGGAATTCTCCAGGTGAAATCACATTTGACTCTTAACACAGACGCAGTATAACGTGTGTGTGCAGACAAAAAGTCCAAAAGCAGGACTTTTGGACTTTTTGTGTCAAAGCCTCATCTATTGATTATCCAGATGACATATATAAACAGCTGCTATTTTGTCCACTGACTAGCACAGAGTATCTTATAGTTGTTTATCATGATAATAACATTATTGACAGTATTATTTTTGCCTTGGACAGTTTTATATTCATCAGATGATGCTAGATAAACTACTGACTGTTACATTTTAACATGTTAGCTTCAATAAAATGAATCAAAGACAGAAATTCACAAAGCTGTTGTCAGTTGATGTCTTTTGTTATAGCTAGAAAGGCCAGTAGGACAGTAGTGTGGGTGTATTTTTCCTTTTTTGGGGGGAGAAATGTATATATATGTATATATTAGACCGTGCATCAATGTCAGACATGTTTGTGCTTTGACTGATATGAACATGAATCCCTGCTGTTTGTCTCCCTGCAGGTCCACCCCGAGCTTTATGTCGACACGTCGCGAGGAGACAAACTGAAAATCAACATTGACGTCATTTTCCCTCACATGCCCTGCGCCTGTAAGTAGCACTGCTGTTACCTCGCTGGTTTGTCGGGAAGGAGGTTAAATAACGCTCCAAAGTTTTACATTTTGGCGAGGAAAAACTGTCATGGCCATTTTCAAAGGGGTCCCTTGACCTCTGACCTCCAGATATGTGAATGAAAATGGGTTCTATGGGTACCCACGAGTCTCCCCTTTACAGACATGCCCACTTTATGATGATCACATGCAGTTTTTTGAATGCAGTATAAATGTGTTATTGTCTCCTATTCTAAAATGGTGTGTCTGAATAGTTCTGCATACTCGGGTCCCTAAACAGTCTTGAATTACATACATTGTGTGTCACTGTAAAGCTGAGACTCTTGTGGATCCAATGAGTCCAACTGTATTCATGTGTGATGTTAGTCCCCATAGGAGACATTTCAGTTTAGTGAGACCATTTTTTGATACTTGACCTCCCTGTATAAAATGACCTGTGGTGACCTCTAGGATAATCACAGCCTCATGAAACTATACAGCCACAAACTAGAGACCTAGAGCATTCAGAGGACGGATGGTTTTCTTAGCTTGATTAACAATAAGTGGGTTTCTGAGCAGTTTACACAACAGAAGTGCTCGCCATCCAATCACCGAAAAAAATGCAATTCTTGCAGAAATCTCCAAATGTCAAAAGTTTTTGATCCCAAATCACAGCATGGCTTTTTCTATGGTGTTCCTCAAGGTCTTGGTGTCTTAATGTGGTATTTTGGAGGGATTATTGATAATTTTTATCAATTCTCCAGTGGTAAAAAATGGTTAAATTTAGCACCAAATCTGTGTGACAAATTGTATCAACCCAAATTTGCTGCAACAACTTATGAGACATAAGAGAGCATGGGGATGACCATCAGATACTTCTATCATAATGTTCTAAAACCGTATACACTTTTACAATTCATTTTAAATAATTAATTAATTAATGAATTCATGTTTATTTCTGATTTATGACTGGTACATCTTGACACACAGTGCTGAGCTGCATCTCAAATTAATCTTCAGCTTTCAGATGATGTACACCACTTCTATGTAACATCTACTGTTGACCTGCTATCTCCCCCTAAAGACTCCCTGTACACCCCTAAAAAAGACTAACATGGGTCTATTGTGGGTCTCAGGGGGTTAATTATCAACAACCCATTCTTTTTCTTTTCACGCTCAGATCTCAGTATAGATGCGATGGACGTGGCCGGCGAGCAGCAGTTGGACGTTGAACACAATCTGTTCAAACAGCGACTGGACAAAGACTTTAAAGCCGTCACCACCGAGGCAGAGAAACATGGTAAACTTTGACTTTGCTCTGACATTTGACCTCCTCACACTGATGGAGGGGTCTACAGGGGCTACGTTGATGTGGTCAGGTTGCTACAGGTTCCTGTGAGTAGAGGAAATAGGTTGAGTGATCCTTCTGCTGCTTGCTCCCGTTTCTTAGGTAAACAGTGGAGTTAACGGAACACTGTAAGGTAGTCTAACAGGAAAGTTTGGGTGCACATTTTTGATTTGCCAACAGTGTTAACAGATGACACTGGAATACATGGCTGCAAAAGATAAGATGAACCAGGTTGAAGTTAGTTTTTTTTTTATGTTTTTTTTGCCAGAACGTCTGCATCTGGAATTTCTTCAACTGAAGGGTTAAACTAAATCATGGTTTTGTGTTTTTGTGTGTAGACCTTGGAATGGCTGACGATGGTGAAGTGTTTGACCCCAGTTCACTGGATCCAAACAGATGTGAGAGCTGCTACGGAGCCGAGACTGAAGACCTCAAGTAAGGGCGTTTTCACACCTGTACTTCGTTTGCTCTGGTCCGAATCAGGGACCAGATTGTTACCATGCTGCATATTGCCTCGAGTTTGGTTTGTGTTCACACGGCAGCATTTACAAGCGGACCAACATTTTGGTGCGCAAAGAAACTGCTCTTTAATTGGTCAGAATTTCCATGCTGGAAAACTCCCAGAAGTAAACAAAGAATTGCGCACTTCCACAACGCAACAATGGAGAGACAACTACGCGGCTTGATCTTGGCCCTGGTCATCTTTTCTTTTTTTTTACCTCGTAGCAATTTTTCACTCAAGGCAAACGATACAGTTTGTAAATGAGGCGCGGCTGTGACTGGAAAACAATGTGTTGATGCACTGGAGTCGCCGAAGTGTCAACACAGCCTGACGTTACACCTGTTTAGTACTGATTTGAATAGCGAGGGCAAGCGTAGGCTCTTTTGTAGTTATGTTGTCTGGTGTTCACATGCACAGCGCAGCTGGCTACCAGAGCTGGTTTAATCCAAAAAGGCGCAATGCTTTCTCCAGTTGGGCCCCACCCCTTCAAGGAGGTCTCGGTTTGTTTGTTTTGGTGCTGCACCCGAGTGCGATTGCTGTGTTCACACCTGCCCAAACAAACCGCACCAAGAGGGTAAACGCTCCAGGGTTTGATTCAACCGACTAAACAAGGCAGGTGTGAATACGCCCTTATGGTCAAAATTATATTTTCTCTTCAAGTCCCTCTAAAAAACATTTCCCCATGTGACCTGACGTAGGTTTCTGCACGATTACGCTGCTACGTGAACAGTATATATACATCCTTATAGTCAGTGTATTAACGTTACATCATAGTTCCCTGTTTGAAAGGGCTGTCTGATGGCGAGGTAAAGCATACAATATTATAAATATAGCGTACACTGAAACTGATATTTGATTTTTTTAGTTGTCTAAAATCCGTTTTTCTGCTGCTCCCTTCCACAACCGCTTTACATCGCCGTCAGAATTCCCTTTCTGACGGGGAACTGAAGCTGTTATATAGCTCTGTTCAGAGCCACCAGACTCCATTCACAAAAACAGTAATTGTACCTCTCAGAACACAGGAGTATACATACAACCCCATTTAAAAAAATCTGGATCAGTTATTTCCAAACTTAGCACAGTTAACGTTGACTCAGCTAGTGCTAGCGTTCACATTATTAATAACCCGATTGATTCGCTTACTGTTGTAACCTACGTCACTGCTGTCAGCTAACGGCTGAGTGGACGTTTCCTCCGCTGGAGGGAACGGAGGCACGGGAGAACCAGAACCAGGACTGAGCGGGGCGAGTCTGTCAGACCCCGCTGCAGTAAAATGAGAGGTTTTCTAAAGGGACTCTGGTGCTCGGAAACCGGAAATCTAAATATCTTTTTGTTTTTCACTAAAAAACAATATGTGTCCTACATGTGTTTCTTAACAAAATGTAAGGTAAAGTGATTCCAGTATGTTGCAGTGCCCTTTTAAGAGTTTTGAGCATATTTTGATGATTATCGGAATAATTATCTTGAATCGCAATTATTTTGGCCAGGATAATCGTGACATGAAATGGATCATATCGTCCCATGCCACACACACACACACACACACACACACACACACACACACACACACACACACACACACACACACACACACACACAGGCTCTGCTTTGTATTTCTTTGTGTTGTCTGTATAACCTTGTAATTTACTTGCATTGCTTCTGCTTGCTGTGTGTGTGTTTGTGCAGATGCTGTAACACCTGTGATGACGTGCGGGAGGCGTACCGGCGGCGAGGCTGGGCGTTCAAGAGCGCCGACACCATCGAGCAGTGCAAGAGGGAGGGCTTCACACAGAGGATGCAGGAGCAGAAGAACGAAGGCTGCCAGGTTTACGGCTTCCTGGAGGTCAACAAGGTGAATTATTGTTAGTAGTGTCTCAAAAGTAAATGTCAGTTTTTCATCAAAGAGCAGCAGCCTTGTTTCTGTCTGGAGGACATCCAGGAAAATGATCAGAAGAACATTTGGAACTTTAACTTTAAGATTAACATCCTGTATTTGCAGACCTTGGATAACCCTTGTATTGTATGTTAGAAATGATTTAAGAGTTCCTTAAAAGATCAGGATGAACTTAACAAACACACAACACTCTTGAACTCTTCCTCAGACTATCATCGCTCCTCACCATGAAATTTGGTCTTCTCTTGCTTGTGTTTTTCTCTCCTTCAACATCTGTTCCAGACATAACCTTGTTTTGTATGCAGTGATATTATGATGGAGTATGAGGCCCGCTATGAGGAGGAAAATCTGAAATTTTTAGAGTAAAGTTGAAATATTTTGAGGCCCCGGTCCATCCTGAAGTAACGTAAAGAGGGGTAACCTGTGCGTCAGGCTCTGATGCCGAGGAACACTGATTAAGCGTCGGTATTTGACGTGTTGGGAGTGAGAACGTGTTGCCCCCGGCCAGGAGTAGAGTCCAGTAAGCTCACGTCGCATACTCCATCAATACATCCAGGCATTTCTCACGTACACAAAATCCACAAACTGTGTGCAGTGTGAACGCACTACGTACTCAATTTGACGTCGTATTTGGTATTAATAGTATGTTAGTGTGCGATTTTGAACATAACCTCTGACTTTATTCTTGAAATGTCTTATTTTGCGGCCCTTTTACTATACTGATTGGATTATTATTATTATTTCCTCCTCTTTGTGTCTCAGGTGGCAGGAAATTTCCACTTCGCTCCAGGAAAAAGTTTCCAGCAGTCTCATGTCCACGGTAAGACCTGCCGTTCATCCTCTCTCCTCACACAGAACCAGTTAAAGGTTTTTGAACACCCTGTGTTAGTTTCCTGTGGTAAAACTACCTTTTTATTGATGAAGACACAATACACTAGTGCTGGGACGATTCACCTATCTCCCGATTCGATACTATCACGAAACTTTGGTGCCGATTCGATTCAATATTGCGATTTTATTGTGATTGTTGTCAACTTTTTTTACACTAGACCATGGGAACAAGTTGAATCATACACTTCTAGGGACTTTTACTTTGGAAAATCTCTAAATGAATCCAGTAAAAATGTTTAATTTTCAGCATGTATGTAGTCAGAGATGTCCTGAAGTCAAATATATCAGTCATTGTCAGGAATTATTAACACCTTATTTTGAAAACTGGACGTATTCATACGTGTATACTTCCTCTAACTTCTCCAAGGTGGTCTCTAGCTCTCCCGTCAGCTCCGTTCTCTTTATCCATCCATGGTCAGCTCCATCGGGGACGTTTCAATGCATTTAACATAAATGTCAGTATATGGGTGCTCTACAGTTGTAGCGTCGGCCCATTTGACCAAGGAGATTACCGCGATACGATAACGTTTCCTCTCCGTGACAGAGTTAGCATGCAGCTTTAGCCGTGATGCCTAGCTCTGCTTTTAATGTGTGAAACCCAAAGTGTTTCCATACTTTACTGGATGTGTAGTGTTTACCACTTTGGATTTAAAATGTGAGGGTGCAGGTCGTATCCACGCAGACCCTCCAACGCTTTATACTTTCTCGTTTCGGCTTGCTGCGGTTTGTTTTGGTTGACGGATACGGAACGAAAATGACGTCACGTTACTCAGACTACAATAATAAAAGCTGTAACTTCCTTCTACCTCCACATAGACTCAAATGAAGCGAATATATTGATTCTGGAATTAAAAAATCTATTTCAAAATCGTAAAAAAAACAATCGCGATACTTAGGTGAATCACCCCTGATAGAAACACAACTCTGGTGAAGCCATTCTAGTGGCGTGTAGAGACGTGTTTTGTCTTTATAGAAACCACTGATCAAACTACTTCGAACGAATATCAGCTGATGACGACCGGTGGCCGATCGATCGGAGTGCATTGCTTAATGTTAAAATAACGGGTGTTCAGAAACGTTGACTATTTCTGTTCTCTCATCCATTCATCATCCCTCGTCGTAGATCCACCCATCCATTAACACATCATCCATTAATCACAACTTGGGCTGCACACAATCAGGCCTGATTGCATGTTGAGATTTTCCAGCACCAGCGTTAATCAGCGAGATATTCTGTTTGAACACGTCTGTGCACTAAAACTGACATTTAGAAGTTGAATGATGAAAATGTAGGCGTAGGACACACAGTGTTGGTGTTGTGCAGCCCGTCTGATGTTTGAGTCTCACAGGTGAAGCAGGTAAAGCAGGTCAGGCAGCAGCTCATAGATGCTTTACTGCATTCTGTTGAAGCTTTGGTTTCATGTCTGCAGGCATCAAACTTACACAATATATATATTTTTTTATATTTTAACAAAATAATTTGTAGCTCCAGGTCTGCTTACAAGCCTTTTTTATGTAGGTTTAAGCCGCATCACACCGTGTCTTTATCACAGAATGGAGTGTAATTTGGTTTAAAAATAAATGCCAAACTAAAAATACAATCTCAATCAATGAGAAGATGAATGGATGTCACATGACACCACGTCATTCCTCTCCTAGAGTTGGACTGGTACGTGGTTTCTAAAGCGGATGCCAGTGTTATCTGATTGATGCAACATTTGGTGCCTTCAAATGGGGTCGTATTTACTGTGTTCACTAGAAGAGGCCATATGAACGCCCCCCTCTGAGTTTCTGAAAGCTCCGAGTTCACGAGTTGTGACGTGTTTGTTGACGTTGTCAGAAACGGCGGAGGCCTTGGAGGTTCATTTTTCGGTGCATAATAAGTTAATATATTGTCGTTTTAGTTGTATATTGTTTTTCTTCGTAATTGTATTATACAGTATGTCTGAGGAAAATGTTGATATTCCCAACGGCCTCATCTTCTTCCTCTGTCATTATGTCTTTTGCATTTACTGCATTATGTTAACCAGTTGCTAGCTTGTTAGCCTCTGGGGCTTCTAGACGCCAACAGTAACGTTAATATTGCCGTTGCTTAGCAGCGGTGTTCTCAAGACTTAATCACTTGAACGCCACGCATATCGTGTACACGACTTCCCAGGTTGTAAACACGAGCTCATGAGTTTCATTTGAAGGCACCAATTCTCTAGTCTGTGTTTCTGTCCAGGTTTATTTTCCTGTCGAGTGAAACAGCCTCAGAAACCTCATTTAGGCCGTGGTGAGGCTCAGTAACTCAACACTGAAACTAAACAGGTTATTTTGCATAAGCTGACGAATAGTCAGTTCCTTTACTGTATCTGCTCTGATCATTTGTATCAATGCAAAGCACCATTTGCTTTCCTCAGCATTTGTATTTCTTTCATTTGTTTCTCTCTTTGACTGCTGTTGTTGACTTTTGCTTTTCTGCCATCATTGTGTGTCAGTCCTGCTCGTTTGCTTGTTATTATCTTGACTGGCCTGCCTGCTAAAAGTTTCCCTCGTCTGCATATTCAGCCAGAGAAGAAACAATTGCCAGCCATCAAATGCTCAAATAAATCTTCTCTAACGGCTACTACAGCAGGAAAAGTGCCACCGTTTATAGGCTGCCTCTAGAAGAAACTCTTAGTCGACTAACTCTGAGTTTCTCCACAAAGAATCACACAAAAGCAGCACTTTAAATCTGGTGTTTACCAGAGATGTGCTCAAACGTTTCTCAGATATAAGTCACTCAGCATGAAAAATGACTAATCAATTAATCCTTTGAGACCAACAATAGACCCCTTTGTGTCTTTTTTAAGGGGAGATAGCAGGTCAGCAGTAGATGTCACATAGAAGTGGTGAACATCATCAAGTTGTTCTCGTCATAAATCAGAAATAAACATGAATTAATTCATTAATTAATTGTAAAAGTGTATAAGGGTTTAGAACATGATGATAGAAGTATCTGACGGTCATCCTCATGCTCTATTACGTCTCATAAGTTGTTGCAGCAATTTTTGGGGTTGATTCCATTTGTTACACAGATTTGGTGCTAAATTTAACCATTTTTTACCACTGGAGAATTGATCAAAATGATCAATAATCCCTTCAAAATACCACATTAAGACACCAAGACCTCGAGGAACACCGTAGAAAAAGCCAGGCTGTGATTTGGGATCAAAAACTTTTGACATTTGGAGATTTCTGCAAGAATTGCATTGAGGCTGTGATTATCCTAGAGGTCACCACAGGTCATTTTATACAGTGAGTTCAAATTTCAAAACAATGTCTTACTACAATGAAATGTCTACTATGGGGACTAACATCATCACACATGAATACAGTTGTATTAATACCAGTATGCAGAAATATTCAAATCATCATCACCATTTTAGAATAGGAGAAAATAACACATTTATACTGCATGATACTGCATGTTTTTTGCCTGAAACTGCATGTGATTATCATAAAGTGGGCATGTCTGTAAAGGGGAGATTCGTGGGTACCCATGGAACCCATTTACATTCACATATCTTGAGGTCAGAGGTCAAGGGACCCCTTTGAAAATAACCATGCCAGTTTTTGCCAACATGGTAGCATGACATGGTTGGTAATAATAGATTATTAGGTAATTAGGTTTTGTAGTTTCATATGATATCTGTCTCTTCACTCTAGTCCTAAAACTGAACCTACAAGAGCGTCGGAAAAGACAGTAAAGTCAGTCGGGATCGCGGGTCTCAGGGGGTTTAAAGAAATCTCAGTCGACTAAGACCAAAACATCTGGCTGGTTGGCTACTAAAATGGAGAATGCCTCCATCCTCAATCCTCTGATCTCTGGTTCTGCGACGTTAGCTCTGGTTGAATGTATTAAACTAATTCAGTTTGGCGTTATATTTGAATGCTTAGCAGCAGAAACAAAGAGACAAGAATCACTTGTGCTGAGGATTTGACTGTAAACGAGGCTGCGGCTGAAACAAAGCAGCCTCCCCCTCATTCTGATCCCAAACTGCCCTTTAGTCTCTGGACTGACCTTTTAAAGTGTTCAACGCTGCGTCATGTGTTTGAGGCTGCACCATCACCCTGACAGAAGTTTATTTCCTAAAGCTCATTTTCTTTGGCACAGAAAAATCAATAATCCTCCTCAATGAGATATTCTGCTGTTGTGTAAAATCTAGAGCTTCTAAATCAGTTTAATACTTTGAAACCAACCAAATCATGAGCACAAAGCCTGAGGTGAAAGCTGTGTCCTCGCGTGTCACCGTTCACGTCTTAATGAAATCAGATTTGTAAAACAATCTCCAATAAAACGTTGTCAGTGTTGTGCAGCCCTCATACACATTAACATCACCTGGTTTGTTGTCTACCTGCATCATTATAGTGACTCTTCTCTCTTCTTTCTGCAGTGCACGCTGTGGAAAGTAAGTCCATCTTTATCTTACAAATACCTCTGAGAACAGCCTCATTCCTCCACAGTAACCTGTTTATATGGTGTATGGGAAAGTTTCATTGCAAGTACGCAGACATTTTGTGACATGGAGTGAAAACGACTTCATTTAAAAATGTTGGATTTACAGAAAACATTCTTAAAAAGCTGCCACTATTTACTCTACAGGAATAAATCCCACATGAAGTGGCAGCATGCCGAGGTCATTCTGAAGTAGTAATAACAATTTAAGTTAAAGATGTCTCAAACCGAGTACCTCATGACTGTTGATGAACACAAACAGCCACATTTCAGGGAGGTCAAAGGTCAGCAGCTCAGCATCCTGAGACGAGGGGTGCTTTTCATTACGCCAACTTAAGTCTTTTATCAGATGGCGTGGCGTATAAATGCCGCACCTCCACCATGTGGCACACAGTTTGAAGCAACTGACGTTGCTGAAGACTGACACTGTGGAACCGCAGATTTCTCATTTGGCAGCTTCGGCTCCTCCGTCCTCACGTCTCTGTCTCGCGTCCTCGCTGGGAGGAGCTGAGACGCGAGGAAGAGACGCGAGGAGACGCAGAAGCATAACGAAAAGCACCCCAGATGTGACTTGCAGCTACTAACTCTGATTTCTGAACTTGTGTGTGTGACTGTTGGCTTCAGCTTTACTTGTTCCCTTTCATCTATAAACTAATCCGACTGAACAGCTGAATCAATGAGCAGTGATCAATCACAAACTGATCAATAACTCACATTTCTGACAGATCGGTAACTTGGGATACATTCACACTTCTTTTTCTTTACTAAATGTGTGTTTGGAAGTCTCTGTAATTAACATGTTAAGTGATGTGATGTGTTTGTGTTTGCAGTTCACGACCTGCAGAGTTTCGGCTTAGACAACGTAAGTTTATCTTTTAAGTTTCTGCAACTATTCTATTTTCAAAACTTTATTTTTTCTTTGCTCATTTAAATATTATTTTGTTTGGTAGTTCATATAATTTTAGAAAAAACGTGACCCAAAACTTGAGTTGACTGTAACAAAGAACGTACATTGCCAAGAAATGAAAGTCAATAGTTGGCTCCGTTGCATCATCAGCGGCCAGCAGCAGAGCTACGCCTCCGCCATTTTGGACTGAAAGCGACCACCGGACGCCAGTAAAACGTCCGCCTACAAAGTGACGTACAAAAGTAAAACTAAATTATTTTTATTCTAATGTCATATTCTACTGAAACGGCCTGTATTGAACTATAAAATATTATAAATATAATAAGCATTTGCAGTCCAAAATGGCGGTAGCGGCAGTTGCTTTTATACTTTTTGACTGTATATAGTATTATATATACAATTTAGAATATTAACAGTTCACGACACCCCTTATTAAAAAAAAAAATTAGGAAAAGGCTTTTGAGGTGACAAACTGTACAATTAAATTAAATGATTTTGTGTTTGACGTCTTGACACCATGATAGTTCACAAAAACAAATAATTCCTATGAAGGGTTGTTGAAGTCTGCCAACTTGTGATCTTTCTGTCCGTCGTCCTGCAGATAAACATGACCCATCTGATAAAACACCTGTCGTTTGGTAAAGACTACCCCGGCATCGTTAACCCTCTGGACGACACGGACGTCACAGCGCCACAAGGTCAGTCATTTCACGGTTTTACAGGTTTTTTTTTAATATGATGCTGGCGGGAAAAACGCAAAGAGATGTGTAACACTAAAGTTTAGTGTTCAAAGTAAAATAATGCATCATTCGTCTCAATAACGTCTATGCTTAGTTCAAATTTTCAGAGCCAAAGACGTAATTTATGCAACATTAATTTCTTCATCTTTGTGGATGTCCATGCACCACCAAAAAGTTATGACCATGTAGACTGTCCCTATCTAATGCACATGTGAGGAACATATATATATATATATATATATCATCAATCATTGTTGATTAATTTGTTAATTATGTTCTCTATTAATCGATTGTTTGGTCTATAAATTGTCAGAAAATGGTGAAAAATGTGGACCAGTGTTTCCCAAAGCCCAAGATGACATCCACAACTCAGATATTCAGTTTTTACTGTCATAGAGGAGGAAAGAAACCAGAAAATATTCACATTTAAGAAGCTTGAATCAGAGAATTTAGACTTTATTGTTCTTAAAAAATGACTCAAACTGATTAATCGGTTATCAAAATAGTTGGTGATTAATTTCGTAGTTGCCATCTAAATCGATTAATCGTTGCAGCTCTACTCACAACGTTGCAGGTTCAGCTTCTGGCTCGAGGGCTGAAATGACCTGCTAAGAGTTTAACCCAAATAGAACAAGATGTTTGACCATCCAGGCAAAAGCCCTCATCTGGTTTGACTCGACCAGTTTCATACATTTGGACTCAACTTTAGGTTTTCCTTCTTTCTGTAGCTGCATTTTGCACAACAATCACAGAAAATGCATAGTAAGAGAGACTAACTACGTGATGTAGAATTAAAACAACTAAGCAGAGAAAAGGTGTGCTTTCTCTGCAGGTGCAAATTTCCTTCAAGGTTAAATTAGCTGTTTTGCGTGAGGACGTTGGCGGCACCAGAAAGTGTAACACATCCACTCTGAAATCCATTTGACAAATCTGAACTTTTATTGACAAAACTAGACTGTCGGTTGAGAGTGTGACAGCATCGTGCAGATAGAGAGCTGTCGTTGTAGTTCCTGGAAAAGTCCCATAGCTGTATAGTTGTGTGGAGGAGGAGGTGGACGAGGAGGTTGTTCCTCGTCCTCCTCAGCAGCGGATGCCCATACCGATGGACATGAAGGTGCCGAACGTCCCTCCGCTCTGCATCATGGTCTTCCCCACTCCTCCCATCAGCTCCCTGCCACGCATGCCGATCCTTGAGACAGAAGAGACCGTTTTTAGTTTTTATTAAGTGTCAACTGAAACGAACGATTATTTTCAATGTTGATTAATCGTTTAGTTGTTTGGTCTATAAAATGTCAGTGAAAAAGAGAATCAGTTTATTGTCACAGAGGAGAAAAGAAACCAGAAAATATTCACACTGCTGGAATCACAGAATTTGTCCTTTTTTTTCTTAAAAAAAACCACTCAAACCGATTAATCGAATATTATCAAAATAGTTGTCGATAAATTTAATAGTTGAAACCTAATCGATTAACTTAATCTTGCAGCTCTAGTTTTAACAGTAAAACAATAATTCCCTCCGCGACCCCTCAAAGCGAGCTGACAGATTACAACAAATGGTTAAAATGACACATTAGTTATTTAAAAGGTTGGCAGTGGCTGCCAGTATTGAGGATGTAACAACTGGATTTGGGGGTAGTGACTTGTCATTTGTATAAAAAGCCAATTTTATAGTCACAATATTTGGGGGGCAATCGTGCCACTAAGTAAAGTACTGGACTATAACATCTGGTCTTAATGGAAACCAAGTCCACATTCTCAATTTCACCACACATGCAATTGCTGTTTCAATAAAAGCAGAATATTTAGAGTTACCTGAGACAGGAGAACGTGCCAAACATGGCACCAGCAGCCATTCCCACCGCAAACCCCATCATGAAGCCCATCTTGACCCGGTCAAAACAGCTGGGCTGAGTCTGGCCATACGGACCTACAGCCACTGGCATCTGGAGAGGAAAGAACTCAGTATTATATCTTTACCTATTTAGCACTTATCAAAAAAAAAAATACTAAGTACTTCACATAACAAACAAATAACAAAATAAAAGTACTGAAAGAGCAGCATACAGATAAAATCGCGATATTAATGTATTAACTTAAATTTGTTTTAACGCCAATAATTTCTTTAACACAACTTGTGATTTTTAGGTCGTAGCGGGCTCAGTTTTAAAGCTAGAGTGAAGATACTGGTATCATATGAAACTAGAAAACCTAAAGAATCCATTGGAATAGAATGTAAATGGGTTCTATGGGTACCCACGAGTCTCCCCTTTACAGACATGCCCACTTTATGATAATCACATGCAGTTTGGGGCAAGTCATAGTCAAGTCAACACACTGACACACTGACAGCTGTTGTTGCCTGTTGGGCTGCAGTTTGCCATGTTATGATTTGAGCATATTGTTTTATGCTAAATGCAGTACCTGTGAGGGTTTCTGTAAAATATTTATCATTGTTTTGTGTTGTTAATTGATTTACAATAATAAATATATATACATTTACATAAAGCAACTATTTGTCCACTCCCATGTTGATAAGAGTATTAAATACTTGACAAATCTCCTTTTAAGGTACATTTTGAACAGAAAATGTTCGATTAATCGCGATTAACTATTTTAATTGATTGACAGCCCTAGTTTAAACCGGTTTACTCTGGTTTAAAGCCTGGCAGTTCTGTACTGTCTGTAGCCAGTCTACAGTTTTTTTTCCATTTAATCCAGGTGTGATGACAAAAAAGCATGTTTAGTTGTTTCTGTATCTTTTAAACTTAAAATAGGTCGAAATCTGTCGATGTTCCTGGTGAAGAGAGAGAAGGATCAGTAGACACAGTGACATACAGTATGATCTGGTAGCATCTAACATCAACAACATACTGAGCAGGACTGAAGGTGCTGAGCCACATCCTGGTTCAGTCTGGTTCAGTCTGGCTCAGCTCTGTTCACAACAACGTGACTACTGACACAAATGTGATTATGTGAGGAGGTGATGCCCAGCCCCTTGATTTAATCATCTAAAGCTACATCACCAGAAGACATAAACACTAAACACCTCACAACAACAACAGTCACACATTTGACCTTTGCATCCAGCTCTGCTGCTACTAGTCTATTACTGTTATCTAACCAGTCCATACTGGATATGCAGTGCTTACTGAGCTGACAGTCTAAACTAGCTACTCACGTTGCTTTAACTACAGACATGTGAAGGTAAGCTGTTGATGATGACGTTGTGCTGCTGAACCTGCAGCTAACGTTAAGTAATCAGTGATGTTGCATTAGCTTGTGAGCTAGGCTAACGTTAGCTTAATCAGTGCTGTTAACGTGACAGGAGAAATAATCAGTTTGTTTAACCAGTCTTTAAAGGTAAGCATAGAAACACCACATCATAGTGATTCATGTGAAATCCTCTCTTTATCCTGCCATAGCTTGTTGTGCTCGTTAGCATGCTACCTAGCTCAGCATGCTAACTAGCAGGCTGATGTGGCCTTGACACATAAACACGACACGTCCTCTCACCACGTGGTTCATTGTGATCAACGTGCTCATACACATGCAGTCAGAGGTGCAGCTTACCTTGCAGTGTGTGTTAGACTAGTGTTGGTCGTTTAATGTTCCTGAGCGGAGGATCTGTGGTGTTGGTGAGCGAAGCTGCGTTTAAATGATCTTCACTAGCAGACCTCCATAACCGGACAGAGACAGAGGAGACACATCAAGAGGAGACACGACCCGGAGGACGAGATTAACAGATACACAGCGACACCGGGTGGTTTAGGACCATCACTGCTGTTATTGAGAGTTAAAGGGCAGTCTCCAGCGGTCCTTGATCCTTTACTATAGTCTGATAATACTTCATTACAACTAAAAGTCCTGAATTCAAAATGTTACTTAGATGAATTAAGGAGTATTTTTACATATTTACTTTACTAAGTTTATTTTTGGACTGTCAATCGATTAAAATATTTAATCACAATTAATCGCATGGTTGTCCGTAGTTAATCATGACTAACAGCAAATTAATCATTTTTTATCTGTTCAAAATGAACCTTAAAGGGAGATTTATCAATTATGTAATACTCATCAACATGGGAGTGGACAAATGTGCTGCTTTATGTGAATATATGTATATATTTATTCTTGGAAATCAATTTCCAAAACTGTAGACTGGCTACAGACAGTACAGAACTGTCAGGCTTTAAACCAGAGTAAACAGGTTTAAACTAGGGCTGTCAGTCGATTAAAATAGTTAATCGCGATTAATCGAACATTTTCTGTTCAAAATGAACCTTAAAGGGAGATTTGTCAAGTATTTAATACTCATAAACATGGGAGTGGACAAATATGCTGCTTTATGCAAATGTATGTATATATTTATTATTGTAAATGAATTAAAAACACAAAACAATGAGAGATATTGTCCAGAAACCCTCACAGGTACTGCATTTAGCATAAAACAATATGCTCAAATCATAACATGGCAAACTGCAGCCCAACAGGCAACAACAGCTGTCAGTGTGTCAGTGTGCTGACTTGACTATGACTTGCCCCAAACTGCATGTGATTATCATAAAGTGGGCATGACGGTAAAGGGGAGACTCGTGGGGAACCAGAGAACCCATTTACATTCACATATCTGGAGGTCAGAGGTCAAGGGACCCCTTTGAAAAGCGCCAGTTTTTCCTCGCCAAAATTTAGCGTACATTTGGAGCGTTATTTAGCCTTCTTCATGACAAGCTAGTATGACATGGTTGGTACCAATGGATTCATTAGGTTTACTAGTTTCATATGATACCAGTATCTTCACTCTAGCTTTAAAACTGAACCCGCTATAACCTTTGATTTGCGTTAATGCGTTGCCAAAATCAGTGCCATTAAAATGAATTTGCAGTAACACGTTATTATCACGTTTACTTTGACCGCACTTGTTTATTTGTAATGGACGAGTACAGAGAATCATTGACAGTTGCAAAAGCAGTGTCCAGTGTACTGAACACTATCTCAAACTAATTTCCACCACTTGATGGGTGTTGATAGTTCAAGTAATCATTGAAGTTACATGTTAAAATCAGTACATATAATGATCAAAAACAAGAGCAACCATCCATGACAACACACAAACAAACAGACAAATGAAACAAACAAACATTTATAGCATGGACGACTGTCTTCTGTTTTAGTTTTAACACGGATCTCCTGTCTCTCCCCGCAGCATCGATGATGTACCAGTATTTTGTGAAAATTGTTCCTACCATCTACGTGAAAACTGACGGAGAGGTGAGATTATTTTACATCCTCTTTCATTTCAAACGTTATCAAACCAAACAAGAAACAAGATTGGTGGATGTGTCACGGTAACACTCGGTGAGTAATTGATGTACAAATAGTCATGTTGTGGGTGAAGTATTCCTTTAAAAATCATAAAGCAAACATGCATTTATCTTTCCAGATGTGTTTGTCTTTATCTAATCTAGAGTTTAATTGAAAGCTGTACCAGGCTACATTTAATCATCCTAAAACAGTGTTTTTTTGTCATGTTGTTTTTTGCAGGTGGTAAAAACGAACCAGTTCTCGGTCACCAGGCACGAGAAAGTGGCCAACGGGCTAATAGGAGACCAGGGCCTGCCGGGCGTCTTTGTTTTATATGAGCTGTCGCCCATGATGGTTAAATTCACAGAGAAACACAGGTCAGTCACAGCACCGCTGAACACTCTATTAACACTTTCAGTAACGTCTCGTTCATACACAAGTTGAAAAACTGTCTCTTGACTCTCCTGAGTCTTTTAGCCTTTTGCTGTGTTCAAGTGCGTCTCCTTCAACTCGTGTACAGACGTCTTCTAGCTTAGTGAAGTAACAGAATAAGTTATTATTTGTTTTTTCAAAGATTTATTTTTATTCGCGAAGTGCTTATTTTACAATTCTACTCTGTGTGTCAACATTTCTTTTTGTTTTTAAAACAAATATTGAATCTAGAAAAATAAAATAAAATAACAAAAAATTAATAATTATAGAAAAAAATGTAGTAATGATATATTATTGATAATGAACCTATCCTTGTATCAAATATACTTTAACTACATAATAATAATAATAATAATAATTATAATTATAATTATAATAATAATAATGAGTCAATGAAAATATAAGATGCATTCAAAGTAATGATTGAAATAATAAAGAAAAATTAATACAAAGTAAAAAAAACATAAAAACACTTAAAAAATACATATTGACTAAAATTTATATAAATAATAAACACATATCTAGTCCACATACACGTTTATAATGCGTCAGTAGCAATCATGGTTTGAAGAAATAATAATAGTAGAAAACAAAACTGCATAAAAGAGTTGTACGTTTGTGGCCATCTATTTCCAAAGAGGGCAAAATGTTAAAAAAAACGGCGCTGTGTCCGCCATTTTCGTAGCTTCCTCTGAGATGCGTGCTTACGATCTGGCACCTGGTCGCTACGTTTTTATAATGGTTGACGTCCTGAAACCTCCCGAACACAACAGCATGATAAAATCCCGGCAGAGGGCTGCAGGGTCTCTTTAGATACAGACAACACCACACACTGCTAGAAGGGTCACAAGTGATGATTTAGAGGGATCATTTTTGTATATGAGTCTATATTGTTTTCAGGAAAATCCTACTCATTGTGTTTTGAAAGAGAAAATGGTTTTAAGTGTCATTTATGCCATGGTTTCAAGAAGTATATTTAAATTGCCAATCTGTCACATATTTATGGAGGAAGCTCAGTTATGTGAGTAAAAGAAGGATGCTCTTTAAACCTTATTGTTCTCTCTCTCTCTCTCTCTGTGTTCAGATCGTTCACACACTTCTTAACAGGAGTTTGTGCCATTATTGGAGGCGTATTTACAGGTCAGTCCCTCTCTGTGACCACGTCATTTAACGCTGCGTGTTACCTAATAATAGCAGAAATTTAAAATGAAATCTGACTCTCTTTTTCTTTTTCTTCTTCTTGTGTTTCCCGTCTGCTCGCCTCCTGCAGTGGCCGGTCTGATCGACTCGCTCATCTACCACTCAGCTCGGGTCATCCAGAAGAAGATAGAGCTGGGCAAGGCTTCCTAACAGCGCTCCCCCGCTGACCTCCACGGTGCAACAACAGACCAAGACGTGGACACACAGAGACGGAGAGAAGAGGAGCAGTCTTTCTGTCTTCTGTCAGATTGAGTGAGAGAAACACAGAGAGAGACAGAGAGGTTTCAAATCAGCCACGTTTTTAATTCCTCTGTCTCTCTTTTCGTCTTGGAGAAGCTCTGGAGAGGAACCTTTTTTTGAATTTTGCTCTCCGCTGTTAAATTCGATGCCAACGGGACAGAGTCAGACGTCGACGTGAGACATTTTGTGATTGAACTAAGAGCAGAGAGGAGGACGACTCATCTGGAAACAAGGAACTTCCTTCCCTCCCTCCTGTTTTTAAGTCCTGCTTCAGCGCCGCTCAACGCTCAGACCGCCACACTGAATGTTTGTTAAGGCGATCGGCGGTCGAGCCGTTGTTCCTGAGGGGTGAGGATGAGAGGGCACGGAGACTTTTTAAAGGAATACGTCACCCCGAATGTTATAATCAGTTACTCAGCTAATGTAACCTGGACTGCAGAATCACAGATAGCCATAATTCATGTTTTCTCATCAGTACGAGAAAGTTATTTTATGATCTCAATATATCAAAATGTATTTAGTCCTATTGGTCGCAGGTTTTAAGGATAAGTTTGGTTATACTTTTCTTTTTGTCAACAAATCCCATGAAATGAGAGCACCAAATGTGGCTTAGTCCGCTGCTGAAAATAGTCCCCATCAAATGCAATATTTCCTCCTGTTTGTTTGATAAAAACTACAGTGGCCAGCTGTGTTACAAGAAAAAGACAAGTCTTCAGTAGGAACCAACGGGCTTTGGGCTTGGAGTTCCACAGACAGCGTAGGGAGATCAGAATGTATTGAGTGACGGACTAACACATTGTTGGTTTTGGTCTTTTAATGGGATTTGTTGACAATAAGAAATACGATGTAAAGATATAGAGGAGTAATGTCTACCTGAGCAGAGCATTAAGTCTCTCTCCCTCTGTGTGTTGGAATCAGAGCTTCTCTGTGCTTTGTTGACATCGCCGGGCCGGACGTGGTGCCATTTAGTGCACGTGAGCATGCCCCACTCACGGCCGCCGTTCTGCACTACGCTCATATGGCGTTTACCGCTGATAACGCCGTCCCGACTGACGCTGTCACCGTGGACATGTAGCGCCCACCCTCCGGTTTCCCCCCCAGGTTAACACTGTTAGCGCTGTTAGTACCATTAGCTGCTGGCCCGTGGATGTATATTAAGACCTGGATACGACGCCGCCGCTCACCAATTTCTTTCCAGTGGCCACTCGCGGTATTGCAACAAAAATCCCCTTGTGACCCAAAAAACATTTTCCCCATTGGCCACCATTATTAAAGAGATGTCTGTAAAACTGTTGACTTTTGGCGAGCATTCTCATCGGAACGAATATGCACCATCTTGCGATCCGCCATGTTGAGAGCCATGTTGAGGCAATAGATACGCTCTGAATACCTTTAAGTGTTTTAAATACAGTAACTTTAAATTCAATGAAAATCCCTCAGATTTAGACCCGTGTTCAAAGCCATGCAGGATCTGACGTTTTAATATCGTGAGTCTTTGATGAACTTAGGAGAAACCTCTTCTAGTGAATGTGAGGAAAGGAGGATCATCCGGTTCTCCAGGCTTCAAGTTGATATACGAAACATTTTGGGTGACGTGTTCCTTTAAAAGACTTTCTGTACAAAAACAATATTTGTAAAGAGCTGATTTTCTTTTTGAAACAGCTATTAAATTAATGACACTATTCTGTCCTCACTTGCATTAAACCCACTATGTGTAGGATGTTGGAAGTTTGTAAAAAGAAAAAGACAATCCTGATGGAGGATGGTGCAGCCTCCTGTGCTGAATCTGTGCACGCTGGTCTCTGACATCGTGTCTGATCACAGCCATAAATGATACGAAGTCCAGCCGGTGAACACAAACATTACATTAACTTCATCTTGATGCAGACTGTTGGGTAACACGTGTGTCCAACTGGGTGATTATCAGACTACCTTCAGCTCGGTGTTCGACCTGCAGCTCAGCAGCTGATTGTGACCGATCGGCTCGTTAGTCTCAACTTCCCCCGGCTTTGTAAAGACTCGGAAGGTTTTCTGTGCCACTTGCTTGTTCCCTGAAGTTCATTAAACCTAATATTATAATTCATAGGCGCTCTTTATTTCAGGCAGAGGCGGGGCACCTCTGCTGTAAAACACTGGGTTAACTTGACATTTTTCATGATTCAGTTTAAGAGTTGTTGAGTCTGTAAGTCGACTTACAACTCTGTTTTGTGCCAATTTATTCTGCTGTCAGTTTATAGGCTGTGAGTGACGTAGGAAGACCACATCCTCGTTCTTAAGCCCGATTATAAAGCTCTGATTGTGATTTTAACCAGACAGGAAAAAGCCGTCAATAAGCTCAACGCCAGACCTGTTTGAATTTCAGAAAAAAATGACGTGTGCTGTGATTCAGAGGTCTGGAAGCAGACTCATAATGTCTGTTTTTGGAGGTCATACATTTTCAAATCCTACACATAGTGGCTTTAAAAAAAAAAAAAAGAGATTTTAAGACTGAATTAACGACAAAATGACTTGATATAATCAGAGGTTGAGAGTCATGCCATGTGAGGCCTACAGTGTGACTGGAGCCAGATATTTAAGAAGCCACTTTTGTTCACTGTTTTAGAGGCAGAAACCAACGAGCTGCAGCCAAAATTTTCAATTTCTCTTTTCTTTTGTCCGCCGATATTTAACTTCAGCTCTCTGTGGGTTAGACTCCGAACATGAAGACGAGTCTCGAGCAGGAAAACCATCGTAGCTTCCTGTGATTTCAATGATTTTCTGACTGACCTCTGCTTTTCGTCCTCCCCTCTCGTCTGCATCCGTCATCACCTGCAGAGTTTATTTAATGGAAATAAGAGTTTTTAGATTTTTTTCAAGATTAAAGGTACAGTGTGTAGGATTTGGCGGCATCTAGTGGTGTGGTTGCAGATTGCAACCAACTGAGTACCCTTCCGCTCACTCCTCCCTTTACAAGACTGCGGTAACGTGAGCCGCTGAGTGCTAAACCGTGGTAACGCCGTTCACCTCGCTCAGAGGTCACCCATACCATAATAAGTCAGATGGCAGCTGGCGGTACCATGGTTTAGCACTCTGCGGCTCACGTCATCAAAGTTTCACAAGCGTATCGGAGAACTACGGTGGCCTTCAGGTAAAAACGTGAAAGTCTCTCTCTAGAGTCAGAGTTTGGTTTGTCCATTCTGGGCTACTGTAGAAGTATGGAGGACTCCGTGAAGAGGACCTGCTCCCTATGTAGATATGAAGACCTCATTCTAAGCTAACGGAAACACATCGATTCTTAGTTTCAGGTAATTATATACTAATGAAAACATAGTTATGAACAGGGTCTGAAATTATCCCCCATCACCCTCCAAATGCAGGTAAATTGTTGGTGGTGGCGGGTAAACTCATCAGGACATCTTTGGCAGACAGGGAAAACGCTAGTGATGGGAATAGAGAACCGGTTCCCGTTAAGAACATCTTCGTAGCTGTTTGATTCTTTGGCATCTCATGCCTCTGTGACTATCGATTCCTCTTATTGATGCTTTCCAACAGTTATGCTGCACAATGACGCATACGCACGCTGTATCATGTTTCAGTTTGTTTGGGACTGGAGACACAGCTCAAAATTGTGGAGCTACTAGGACACATACTATTTTTTTCTGATAATGCGAGACTGTGAACAACAAATCTGTGTTGTAATCAACAGGAAGAGCGTTAGTAACGTTACCTGTTAGCAACCGTTAGCAGCACAGTCCTGCTCGGCGCTACTAACGCTAACGGAGGTGCCACTGAGTTATTATTATGAGGCGTTCAAGTTCTGCTCAGTAAAATGATTATTGGCGAGGGTAAATTACAACGTTATCATGATGTGTTCAAATGAAATCTCGTAAAATTAAGTTTTTTGGCGAGAAGGAAGAGAGAGAGAATTATGACCTGTTTAACTTCCTAACATTAGCTTTAAGCAACTTGCCAAGATTTTTTTAATCAAAGTAAATATTTAAATAATCGTTATCATTTGAATTGTGCTTTTTATGCAAACAACCACTATAGATGACAATAAGAAAGTAAAGTACAGTACTGTGTACAGTACCCTCCCTACCCCAAACACTGTAATTTACGGTGTATATAATGTTTTTTATGTAAAATATATCAAACATTGAGTCACATCAGATCTAAAATGTTTGTCCTTCATTTAGCGCAGAGATTTCAAAAGTGGCAGATAAAAAAAAAAATACTTGTCTGCCACAGTGGCAGGACGTGAACAAAGTTAATTTCAGACCCTGGTTATGAATATTATATTCCATTTCTGCTAATAGATCCCCTGAAATGTTACACACTGTTCCTTTAAATGCTGAGTTTTAAATTGATTGCTACCTGCAGAAAAATATCTTTTCCTGACTTTTCGCTCAACATGATCCCGCAGAGATTTTCAAATTAACTCCGTATGATTTGACCTCTTTTTAGTTTTGTATTCAGGAGTGTAAATATTGTACAGACACATCCACCACTGCCTCAGAGAACGGAAGGAAACAACTATCCAGATCGAGTGTTAAAAAGACTTTTTCTTTTTTAATATATAGGGAAAGGGCTGCTTCTATTCTGCTTGTTTCTTTCTGTCATTCCATGAGATGGTTCAGTACAGTTTGCCCTTTTAGACTGCTCATATGTTCTTGTATTTTTTTTTTTTTTTGAATCTGGTCTGTGGGAGTTGGGAATGTTATAGGCTCATAACACAACCGGTTGCTTCAGATGATGATCCTCCTGCTGGGAGTCTTATTCGCATCAGTTAATGAGAGGGGCTGGCAGGGAGGCAGCAGGAAGCCCACACCACAAGAAGACAGCGTGGAAATGTCGGGTTGACTCTGACTTTGTTCCTGACTCACGTGTTGAGTCACCAGATGAGACCCAGATGTTTGTTTTCACTAGATTGCGACCGTCCTGAGGGTGTCAGACAGACAGAAACAGACCCAGCGGGGTGACGGCGGTGGTTAAAAGGAAAAGGAGAAGACCACACTGGTGGTCTCACATGTTTTGGCCCATTAACTGCAAATCAGGCAGAGTTTATATCACACCCGACCATTTTTTATTTCACTACGTTAAAGGTTCTCTATTCAGAGCATTTCTATAGAGCTCAACAGTGAGGTTTCAGGGGTGAAAATCCCATTCATATCAAGGATTTGATTATTAGCCATAATGTCGTAACCATCCGAGGTGAAACGATGGTGTCTGCTCCTGTAGAATCCAAAAGTCTGTATGATATCAACCTTGTTTTAAGAAAAACATGGTTTATTCACGATGTCATGGAGAAGTACTACATTACCCACAATCCCAAGTGCAACAGCGACGTTTTCGAATTAGTGGAGCTCGCTGTTAACATGGAAATGTTTACCGCACCTGCGGAAACTGCTAGCAAAGAACGTATATTGCTAAGATGTGAAAGTCAATAGTTGGTTCCATTGCAACATCAGCGCCCAGCAGCAGAGCTACGCTTCCGCCATCTTGGACTGAAAGTGACGCTAGTAAAAACGTCCGTAGAGCCGTACAAAAGTAAAACTAAATTATTTCTACTCTATTGTTATATTCTACCGAAATGTCCTGTGTTAAACAATAAAATATTCTAAATATAAGAAGCGGCGTGCTGCTCCGTGGTCTACTCCCGGATTTCAAACCGGGCCAACATGCTCCCTTATATCATGAAAATAAAATAGTTCACCGAAATGTGTTTCTGAAAACATTTGAGGCGAAAAATAAAGCACGCAGTTCGCAGAATCTGTCTTCATTTTAGATCGACAATGGTTAGTTTAAACGTTATTCGGGTGTCTCCAGAGGTGGCGAGTCACCATTCGCAACGGTTTATGGGATGAGTAGTTCCTTCACTCTTAAAATAATTATGTACACAGTGTTGTACTTTTGCCTTTTTTTAATATGGATTTCCTGAAACGTCAATGGAGTAAAAATGAACAGGAAATTCACCTCCTGAACCGGAGCTGTTTAAAAGGTGTGCAGTCACTGTTGAGCTCTATAGCAGCAAACTATTATTGGTTATATAAAGATATAGAGAAGTAATGTCTACCTGTGCAGAGAGTGAAGTCTCTCTCAGTGTGTGTTGGAATCAGAACTTCTCTGTGCTTTTAGTGCATGTTAGTGCGCCGCTCTGCACAGCTCTTATACGGCAGTTACAGTTGATCGTCCCGACCAACATCGTTGTCGTGGAAACGTAGTACCCACCCTCTGGGTCCAACTAAAGACTAAAACGTGCAGAAATCAGCAGCTTCTCTTTGTGTGGTGGACGTCACGATGTTGCTCCCACTTCTTCTGTTTCTGTCTGTTCCTCAACAAAAATCATAAAATCTATATCTCTCCTCCTGCCTGCTGGAGGATTTTGTCCCAGTAATGATGTACATTTATTCAAATATGTCCCAGGTTATTGCTTGAAGACACTTTGAGACATTCAGACCAAACTGTTGACTCAACTTCTTCTCTAGATTCACTCAGTCGACAGACAAACACAGTTTTGTAACAGCAGGTACGTTGTCCAACGTTATTTATGATGGTTCATCCACGATGTGAAGACGTGTTGGTTCAGCGTGAATCTGTGACGGAGATCGAAGCTCATGTGACTGTGGAACAATTCAAGACGAGTATTACGGCTGAAAAGAGACACCTTTAAGATCATAAGTATGAAAACTGTCCAATATTTCTTCTCTCTCTGTGCTTCTGAAATCTGGATGATGACGTTTGATGAATGATGATTTGTTGGTTGGTTGTTGCACCTTTTAACATCTAAATCAGTGGCGGGGGTCGTGTGTGTGTATGTATGTGTGTGTGTGTGTGTATGTGTGCGGATGTGTTCGGATGAGTGTGAGAGAGAAATGTATTTATATTTTGATTGTCCTCGAACAGTTTTTAAAATGACAGAAAATAAATGTTGAATACACCAGCTCCAACCGTCCACCGCCTCATTATTTTGGTTTTAATCTCACAGATTTGGTCTCCTTCCATTAAACTAGATTTACATTTAAGGCAGGGCTGGACTGGCCATCTGGCATACCGGGCATTTTCCCGGTGGGCCGACGTATGTCTTTTTTTTCCTTCTTTTTTTTGGCCCAT
Organism: Sebastes fasciatus; assembly: GCF_043250625.1. Taxonomy (NCBI): domain Eukaryota; kingdom Metazoa; phylum Chordata; class Actinopteri; order Perciformes; family Sebastidae; genus Sebastes; species Sebastes fasciatus. The sequence goes on along the minus strand of NC_133795.1, from coordinate 37,723,395 downwards.
AAAACAGGTAAATCGGCCCATTTCTTTTCCTTAACTGACACTGGGCTAGCCCAATGGCTCTGTGCTGGGCAGCCACAGTCGGGAGGGAGTGCAGAGTTAAGCAGTTCTGGGCTGCCTGGCTCAACATATGTCATGAGAGATGAGCAGTGCTTGAAGTGGGCCGGTACGTTGCGGTACGCAGTATTGTACTCATTTTATTCTTTGTCGTACCGTATCTTTTTCATGCGTACCGGAGCTTCTCACAAGCTGCCGGTATCAGCTTCTCTGGGAGATACATAATGGTGATACATAACGACGCAGAGTCAGCGCATTTGCGCCGCGTGTGTTCCCAAAGTGAACTGAAGCGCCGCGCTATTAATCTCCGCACGAGCTGAAGCCTGGCTGTTTACCTCATTGGCATCATGGCATCATTTATACCAGAGGGGACATTTAATCAGTTTTCTTTCCTGAGATTTAAAGGTAAAATTAGAAGTTTAACATAAAAATGCTGTTGCAGTGTGCTTATTATTTTCTTATTTTCATTGTTTTAAAGTCACCAGAATTCAGAAAACTAAGTCTCTGAAACTCAAATTTTTCTGGGAGGATCCCCAGACCCCCGCTTTGGTTTTGAAATCCTCTCTATTTTGAGGTCTCAACATTGGCAAGCATGCAAAACAACTACATTGGAAGGTATTTCATCGAACAGAGCCGTCAACAAAACGTGGTACACACAGCACTAAATGGGCGGTGATGTGGCCGGTCTGGGCCAAAATTCCAGGTCCGATTTTTTGTCCCAGTCCGGAACCCACAAGTTGAAGAAGCTCTCATGAGATGGTTGAGGTTAGGCACTGACCTCAAATAGTTCAGGTTAGGAAAGGTCGCCGGGCAGCGAGTCTAGAGAGAGTTTTTGCGGATCTCAGATCAGATTTTGCAGTTTGCGGGTTACCTTCTAGACACAACCGTATAATGTTCAATGTAACACCATCGTACTTAAGTTTCATGTTATTTATTGTCATTTTGCTCAACAACAATTCCAGAGAAGCAGTTGTTGGTTCTCAGGCTCCCTCCAACAATGCGCATTAAATATGTTTAAAAAAGAAAATCACACAAGTAAAAAAAAAAATGAGAATATAAGACCTAAAATAGTGCAGAAGTTAAAATATAGGGATGAAATATCAAATAGGATGATATTTATTTGTGGTGTGCAGTAATGAAAAAATTAATAAACTGAGAAAGAAGGTTTTTTTTTTTATTATTATTTTGCACAAATTTAGACAACACAAACATAACACAAAAAAATAAATATATAATATACAGTGCAGGAAGAGGCAAAAAAAAGGGCTTATTTGAAGCCTCCACTTAGAGACAAGATTAATATACAGAAATAATATGACTACATAATAGTGATGACGAAAGTTATATAAATTATATCCAGAGATGTACAGAGGTTGTAAGTAAAAGTATATAAAGGTGAAGTGACAAGTTGAGGAGGAACTGGAGACACGTCAGCCGTCCCTGCCGCCATCTCTCTCTAAGCTTTAGGGATGATAACATTTGCCAATTAGCAGTAAAGTCCAGCTGAGGCTGATGGGAATATCATTAGTTGTGCGTGTCATAAACAGAAGCATAGGACGAATCAAAATGTCGAACTGACAGAGGAAAAGGCACGGGAATCACCAAAGATGTCACCAGAGTTCATCCAATAGTCGGAAGCACAAATGACCGATCAGAGGATCAATAAAGTCATGACGCTTCACAGACTTTGTTGTAGCTGCTCTTCCTTTTCTCTGTGGTAGTTTCCATCATATTCCGTAGTATATTCAGTATATTTTTGGCATCATTGTGCAAAAATTATATAATAACATTTCAGCATATTGTAATTCAAGTGTTCTGAGAGAAAACTAGACTTCTGCTCCTCCTCATGGCTCTGTTTTCAGACTTTAGAAAATCTAGCCCGTGACGGGAGACTTTGACCAATCACAGGTTATTTCAGAGAGAGAGAGCGTTGCTATTGGCTGTGCTCTGGTCATTTGACCGGAACTTGGCGTTCCTTCACAAGACAATGTCACAAACTTTCTCATTTTACAGCTAAAGCGTCTCTCATAGACGGCAGATGGACAGCAGACCTCAGATCAGCTCTTACTGCTTTTTTCCCTCCGGTCTGTGAAATCTTGCAGATGTCGTTAGGAGCACCGGAGGACACAGAGGCACATGATTTTGTTTCAGGTTACCTGTTTCATGTACTAATGTCATGATATAGCGACCGTTTTATAAACTTTTTTTAATCATATTTGCTCCAATCTGGCCTACTTCAGCTTTAATCAGATGATCAAATCAAACTAACAGGAAATTTAAAGAGTAATAAGAGTAGTGACATGTTTTGTTAAATGTTATATTCGATGTAATTGTTGATAATAATTGTTCTTTCCTGCTGAAATTAAAGTTTCTCCTTCATAGTAATGAATCTCTTCTTCTATAATCTGAACTAGCTGTTACGTCTGTCGGCCACCAGACGGCGACTGTGTACCTCAAACTGTCTGAGTTCTTCCTGTCCACACAGACAGACAGACAGATCAGAGCATCTGAATGAAATTACAGCCTTGAGTAACTTCCTGTGTGTGTGTGTGCGCGCGCGCGCGCGTGTGTGTGTGTGTGTGTGTGTGTGTGTGTGTGTGTGTGTGTGTGTGTGTGTGTGTGTGTGTGTGTGCGTGCGTGCGTGCGTGTGTAATAGTAATATAATGATGTGTGTGTGTGGAGCGTAGCGCTCAGTATCGTATTAAATCATCACACGTCCTCACAGGAGCAGAAAGACATCAGGTTCATTTAGATGGTTGTGTGAAGTAGTATCTAGATACTTTACTTAAGTAAAAGTATCAGTACAACAATGTACTTCAGTACGAGTAAAAGTCCTGCATTAAGTAGAAGAAGTACAGAAGTATCAACAAACTGTGTGTAAAGTATGAAAAGGTGTCAGAGAGTTATATTATGATTTATTGGATTAGTATTATTGGTTAATCAAAACGTAAGCAGTATTTTAATGTTATTTATCTAATATAGATATTAAATCATATTCTATAAGGTGATCATATGCTTTGTATAAAAATATTGATCTTCAAGGTGACTAGTAACTACAAATAAATAAAGTGAAGTGTTCAATATTTCTCTCTGAAATGTAGCAAAGTTGAAGTATAAAGATGAATAAAAGGGAAGTACTCAAGTAAAGTACCTCAATATTGTCCTTAAGAACAGTACGGAGTTTTCCAGCTGTACATTTTTATTAGGGAGATTTTAATAGGGTTGCCAAATAAATTAGCAGAATATCTTCCATATGTTCCTGTATGTTCATATTGTTCTGATAATTGTAGCCTACTGTAACATCTAACATCTAATATGATTATAAGACTAGTGTAGATTCTGTTTGTTTTAACTGATGAGAGGACAAAAAACAAGAGCTTGTTAAATCCGCCTAAATGCATTTATTTGGTCTCATTTATTAAGTATTTAACGTTTTCAATAACACGTACATAATGTGGAAATGGCAGTAAAATGGTTAGGAACGTTTATTTACACACAAATTAGCTCTTCTCACGATTTCTAGATATAAGGCCTGTTGTGAATTCGGTCACGATGGTTTGTCATTTTTAAAAAGTGGGCCCATAAAGTTGTGGAAACACGGGGTTAAAGGTTTGAAGACACAACAAGACGACGGTCGGCCGTCGGCGAGCGTCTGTCTGTCTAGTTTTTTCGGTGTGTCCCTCACCGTCAACTCTAGTCTGCCCGTGTCGGAGGTTTTTCAGCCGATTCAGCATGTTGAAACGGCGGCGGCGCCCGTCGGTGAGAGAAATCTCTCTGATTGGCTGTTCAGCTTAAACCAATCAGTGCACGAGAAGAGAAACGGAAGTGAGGAAAGCAAGCCGACGAGTAAAGTCAAGAGGACACACACAGAAGGCTCTTCTCATTGTTCATCTTCATCCTGTGGGGTTTCACTGAGATGTATGAAATTTGGTAGGTATATGTAACATGTTGAGACGTAAAAAAAACAAAAAACATTTGGAGGTATACCGTCAGCCCAACAGGAAGTCGGCCATTTCTGATTTTAGGTCGGGTTTTTTACCATTTCAAAGCGCTGTACTTTAACAAACTCCTCCTAAAGAGGAGGATCAACCCGATCAACTTCAAATTTGGTCAGTACAGTCTTAGGACCTTTGTGATGAAAACTTGTTCAAAGCTTCAGTTTTCATGGAACAATGTTGCCGTGGCGTGGCGGCGAAAAAACGCCTTTCGCCAAAAAAATAGTTGTAACTTCGGCGTACATTTTTCAATCTGCTTCAAATTTCTCATGCCTGATAAAAGTCCCTCCCTGACGACATCCACGTGCAAGTTTTGCCTCGCAGTCATAGCGCCACCTACTGGCAACAGGAAATGTCACGTTTTACACATTGATGTACTCTACCTCACAAATGAATCAGATCCGCCTCAAAAAGTAAAATTCCCTACACCTGAACTTGTCGGCCAAGACAAAGGAGACGTGAGGCGACTCAACGGTGGCCTTCATCGCTGCTAGTTCTCTGATGTCGGGTTGGGGTTTCTGTGCCTTTAGAGCTCTACCATGTTCTGATCTAGACAACAGAATACAGTTCAGCTTTAATTTGTCGCGTAGGGCTCATCCGTAGGGTTTGTAGGTAGTAGAGCTTTCTGTTGTGTTGTATTTTTAGGAATAAGAAGATAACTTTACTGTCAATGTTTGCTTTCCACACATGACCCTTCAGAGGTCAGAGGTCAGGGTCAACCACAGTGCAATACCTCTGCAGCTGTTGTGGTTCAGTGCCTTGCTTAAGAGCACTGTGGATGTAAAACAAACCTTAGTTCAGGGATTATTTTAAGTTATTATTACAAGGTTCAAAGATGAGTTTCTGTTTTTAATGTATTGTGTTAGGTTCAGGTTATGGTTGGGTCGGTTTCAGGGTCTATTTTCTGGACTTCTGGAGAGTCGGGTTAATGGGTTTTGGGTAAAGATTTAAGGCCTATAGTTTGGAGTTGGAGGTTAGAGGTTTTGGTTTCTGTGTTTATTTCTAGGGTTAAAATGTGTTTGGGCTAGAGTTAGGGTTGAGATTTAATTTGACGTTTAGGATCCTGGTTTATTTAGAGGGTGCAGGATTTAGACTTTAACTTGAGGTTTGCTCTGCATACAATTCAAAGCATAACGTCTCGAGGGGAAATCCTCGCTACTGACGCTCAAACTTACATTCTGTGATGAATGTGGTGGTGATGCTACACACACGTCTCTGCTGAAACAATCTGTCATCATGTTGCATATTTAATTACATTTTGGTCTTGATAGTTGTCGTGACTGACTCGTGCAAATCATGTAAAACAAAATGTTCAAGTTATTTATTATATTTACAAATCAAATTAAGATGCACAGAGGAGATGAGATGTGGTCATAAGTGAAGTCAGTTGATGTGAGGAATGTGAGGAAGGAACCAAACCGCAGCCCACAGAGAGCCCCGTTAGCGGAGGATAGAAGCTCTGATGGAGTCTGATGGAGGTTCAGGTGTCCACTAATGAGACGGCTCCACCCACGTGATCGCCAGCAGGACATTTAGGACGACGAGCAGCTGCAGGGCTGTAAAACACACTGAGCTTTAGAGGACATGGTAGCTGCTGTTTCCGGTCTTTATGCTAAGCTAACCATCTGCTGGCTGTAGCTGCATATTTATCACACAATCATGAGGGTGCTATCAAGGCTCTCATCTAACCGTCTGCAACAAAGCAGATAAGAGTGTTTCCCTAAATGTCAAAGTACTTCTTGAAGAGCCTCAAGCCAGGATGGAGCCACAGATCCAGACTCAGACCACATGGTGGGATCTCATGGGTCTCATTTGACTTTACCACACTGGTGCCAAAACAAAACCTGAATTTCAATATCCAGAACCAAAACTATACTTTTCTTGACTTCCTCCAGGCTAACTTTTAATTTCTTGTTATAAAATTAATTCTCAAATGTGAAATGTTGTCTAAACTCAAATAAAATGGACTCCGCTTTACTTGAATCAGGAACTACGAGATGAAAGAAAGACATTCAATGTCAGCTTTCAGCACTGACAGTTTTTATTGACACTCTACGGACACATTTCAGTCAGTACCCCCCAAAAGAAGTATTGAGGTTCGTTACCCGGCCCCACTTAGTTTTCAGTTTTCCTTGAAAAATGTTCATTATTCTGACTTTAGTCAAACAGACCATAAAGCAGGGGATGCTTTAGGGCAGATTGACAGGTCGCTACCACGGCGTTTCCGTGTTTTCGTCTTACAACTTTAACCCAACTTTAACCCTTTCACCGTGTGTTTTCACTTCATCAGAGCTAATTATAAAAATTTTGGTCGCCTAAAAATGTCTTATTCAGCGTTCGGTTGTACTTAGCTCCACCCTCTCAGGTGTTGCTAAAAAAACAAGATGACGACGGTCAAAAACCAAAGATGGCGACGACCAAAAACCAAGATAGCAACGGACAAAAACTGAGATGATGACAGCCAAAAACCAAGATGGAGACGGACAAAAACCGAGATTGCGACTGCCAAAATCCAAAATGGTGACTGTTCACATTCATGCAGTGACCTGCTGATGGCCCAAATGGAAACTAAGCGGACCGTGTCTTCCCATTGTCAATTTGCCAAATACTCCCAAAGCAAGTTTTCATTTCCTGCTTGGATTGTTGAGAGAGAACAGAAACACACAGCAGATATTTAGTAAAGAAGTAAATCCACAGCTTCTCAGAGCCTCTGATATCCTGTAAACTTTCCCATTACATCAACTACTGAGTTGTGATGCTGAAAAATCTGCATTTCTTTCATATCTTTTGGTAAGATTGGAGTAATTTCCCATCCTGGGAGCGTCCATCTGGCTGACGTATTTACTGGAACTAGTGTCGAAACAAATGAGATAATATTACTGTGGAACAACTCCCACATCTGATCGCACTGACCCTCAGACTTTCCCCTGGTGCTTTTTCTTCATCATCCATCTTCATTAGCCGGCTCACAGGGAGGTTCATCTGTGGTCTTAAAGGTCCAGTGTGTAGGACCTGGAGGTATCTAGCGCTGAGGTGAGGAGATTGCAACCAACTGAAGCCTCTCCTGTGTGCCAAGCGTGTTGGAGAGCTACGGTAAGCCCTCTCTAGAGTAAGAGTAGCGTGTGTGTGTACGTGGGAAGTGAGTGGTGAAGCAAGAGAGAGAGAGCGGCGGCGACGGGAGCGAGTAATGTTATCGACTCCGACCCAAGCAGGAAATAGTTAACAGAGGACCCACTCCCTATGTAGATATAAACGGTTCATTCTAAGCTATCGAAAACACAACGATTCTTATTATCAGCTGATTATACACTAAAGAAAACATGCTTATTAATATTATTAGTGCCTTCATGTGAAACTTGTGAGCTCATATTTACAACATGGGAAGTCGTGTACGTGATATGCTTGGCGTTCAAGTGGTTAAGTCTTGAGAATAATCGTCATCTAGAAGCCACCGAGGCTAACAATTTAGCAAGCTAGCAAGTGGGTAACATAATGCAGGAAATGCAAACTCCTAATGACAGAGGAAGAATACGAGGCTGTTGGGAATATCAACATTTTCCTCAGACATATTATAAAATTATGAAGAAAAGCAATATACGACTAAAATTACAATATATCAACTTATTATGTACCGGAAAATGAACTTCCAAGGCCTCCGCCATTTCTGACGTCAAAAAACACGTCACAACTCGTGAACTCGGAGTGTTCAGAAACTTTCCACTTCCGAGGTTGTGAATACCACAAGAGAGGGGGGGGGGGGCGTTCATATGGACTCGTCTGGTGAACACGGTAAACACCACCACATCTGAAAGCACCATATATTCTATTTCCTATTTCTGCCAATAGATCACTCTAAATGTTGCAAACTGGTCCTTTAAATGATCAAGTTATTTTCTGGTGTGGTCAACATAACATCTCTATCTTCACTTACAGTAATTTGTAAGTATTATGACTCCTTCTGAGGTTTAACAGGCCCGCTGGTACATACTTTCCCTCTATGTCAGCTGTGTGTGTGTGTGTGTTTTGGCAGTGTATTCACACACTCATCCCCCTACTTCCTGTCTCTGGATTATGATGCCATCAGTGTGAGCCACTGCTCTATCAGCTGGGATCTACCAGCTACGGATGTTAGCTTTGGGATTTACACACACAGTGGACCCCTCACACACACACACACACACACACACACACACTGGATTGCTGGCATTAAAAGGAAAAGGCGTAGTCAGTGGTTCTGCTGACCAGATGTGTTGAAACTAGAGCAGTGACTGGGTTCATTCCTCAGAATAAAACTTTAGTAAGTAATCTCATCCCTTGTCTGCCAGTAATCAGTTCCTCCTCATCCCCTCCTCTATCTAACCTCTGGGTGTGTCTCTCCCAGTAGTTCAGTAGGTGGTAAACTGCCCCAAAAATAAGCACTAATTTGGTAATTTTGCAGCTCCAAAGACGCCCAGACGATAAAGGTTTAAACTGGGCTCCGCTTGGTTTAAAAGTGGACATTTTTTGGACGTCCAGGACACAGATAACGGTCGTTTCTGTGGAATTTAAATGATGATATTTCAGAGTGAAGGAGATCCTAACTACAGATTCAAATATAGTGATGTTGAGCAACAGTTATATGGATCCTAGACATTGAGAAAAAAAAGTTTTAATGTGAAAATGACAGTGCTTACAGGGAGGTTTATAGTCTGCCAGAGTAAGAACACCATTCCAGTGTACTGGAGGTTTAGCTTTCTAAGAAATACCCAGAATGCAGTTTAAAAAAAGCAGTGGGTGACATCCGTACAACGGCGAATTAGGGCCATTTAGGGCAGCAGACTAAGCAGGGTATTCCAGACGTCCCTCTCCCCAGCAAACTCTATAATAAAGGACATAATTTGCCATAATCTGTGGTTCTACACAAGCAGTTATGTGACTTTTCTATGTTGTTTTCCCTTCACACTGACACAGTGACAGACGGCTAAAAACTGAGATGGTGACAGCTAAAAAACGAGTTGGTGATGACCAAAAACCAAGATGGTGAAGGACAATAACCAAGATGAAGACGGCCAAAAACCAACATGGTGATGGCCAAAAACCAACATGGCGATGGCCAACAACCAAGATGATGACGGCTAAAAACCAAGATGAAGAAGGCCAAGAACCAAGATGGTGACTGCCAAAATCCAAGATGGCGACGGCCAAAAACCAACATGGTAACGGCTAAAAACCAAGATGACGACGGCCAAAGTCCAAGATGGCGACGGCCAAAATCCAAGATGGTGACTGCCAAAAACCGAGATGGCGATGGCCAAAATGCTGAACTTGAGTCTTCAAAACTGTAGACCACAAACCAATGGGTGAAGTCACAGTGACGACGTCTACTTCTTACTGTATATACAGTCTATAGCTCTACTCCTATTCTATTTCTTAGGTTTAGGCAACAAAACTACAACTTCTTTAGTTTAGACAACAAAACTACAAATTGGTGTTGGCACGCCGCTCGCATATCGGCTCTTGAGCGTCATGTGTGAACTGCTCGAAGACGTGAGCCAAGAGGCTCGCCAGGAGGCTCGCCGATGCCTCGCAGACACATTCCAGATATCTAGCATGCTAAAATCTGGACCTCTTCCTGGACACGGGTTGAGGGGAAACCTGGAGGAAGAGGGGTTGCCTGTAACAACAGGAACTTACTGTATGTGCTGCATTTGCAACACGGAGCAAAGTTGTTGCACCTAGAGGAATAAATGGTAAAACACAGTGTGGAAACTGGTGGAAACAGGCTGTTTCATAAACACATCTGCCAACAACATCAGCATTGTGTGGCATCACGTCATTTGCTGTGTATTTCTCATTTGTTTTCATGACAAAACATAGTTTGTTGACCTCATCGTGGATTCCTCTTGGTGAAAGACCTTATGGTGTGTGACCTCCTGTCTCCGGTCAGTCATGTAGTGTCAAAACCATGACGGCTTTAAGACTCCTGATTACAAGACAGCAAGTTGTGTAGTGTGAACAGGACAGAGATCTGATCACTTTGAAAGTCGTGTAGTGTGAACTAAGCTTCAGTGGTTTTGTTGCCTAAACCTTCTGTGACCCCTTATGTGCACCGTACAAAAATAGCAATATTGTGGTGTATCTCTTAAACTGGGTCATGAGAGCCAGTTTGTAAAAGAACAGCCAAAATTGTTGTGAATTGTGTTTTTTAGATGTTAGTCAGATGAGAAGAAATAAGTTTATTCTCAATGCACCCAGAGAAAGGTCTGAAATGTCTTCAGCCTACTACAAAGCAAAAACCTGCTAGCCTCGCTCTGGGTCTCGTTTACATACATCACAACAGTTGGCAAGGAAATCACCAATATATTTGAAAGTCAGCTATTTTATCGAGTTACAACAGCTAAAACCACAATGTTCTGACATTTCTAAACCTACATGTGTTAATTCAGGCTGTTCTTATACACCGTTCGTAGCAATACCTAAGAAAAAGTAAAGACCGACTAACTCCGCGGAGAGAGAAGGTCAAGGTGGGTCCAAAAACACCGGACTTTCTCGCAGGAGACTGGTATTGGTGCCCCGTGTGAAACCAGAAGTCAACGTTGATTTATTTGTCACGTAACTTCCGTACTTTAGTAACGCCACTTCCAAGGTTATTTTAACCCAAACCACCATCTTTTCCTAAACCTAAATAAGTACTTTTGTCAATGAGCTATTATGCTCCTAATCACCCCACCCAACAATTACTACAGGTGTATAGGCGTATTGATGTGTGTGTTAGATGGACAGGAGGACGTTTTCATTTGCAGCTCATCAGATCTCTACATTAATAGCATGAATAGAAAACAGGGAACAGGAGTGGACTTTAGTGATTCTGGACATAGTGATGAACTTCCTGTATCTCCTCTGCCAACCAGATGCAGACAATTTTAGAAACGAGCGTACTTCCCTCAGAGAGTGGACAGCTGGATCTGACTCATCATGTCGTCTGAAGCTGCTTCATTTCCTCCTTAGCAAAATGGAAAATATCAAACATGAATCAAAAAAGAGTCCACCATCATTTTATTCAGATTTTATTTCAGGCATTATTAGTCTGCCTCTGATCCACAGTGACTCACTGAGGTTGATGCTTTATACGCTCATGGAAATCACAACAGATGAATCAGTAGAAATGTTTAAAACTCAGCTTAATGGTCCGTAGCGGTGGTTTGGCACAACGTGTTATAAACATAAACAAGTCTTTAGATTTATTTTCCTTCCTTCCTTCCAGGCAGACAACTATGTTTATTGCCAGTTAAAGCAGTTGTGAGTATTTTTGATCTGGTCCTCTCAATCATGACTTACCTCCTGTTTGACTCCTGACAACATGGCTCAGTAGTGAACCACATTTAGAAAGTTCACTCTGTTTTATTTGATGCACAAATTGAAAATGTGAATAAAAGTAGGTGGAGTTTCCAGTATGGGCATCATATGAAGAAATCCTATATGGTGTTGCGGTTAAAACGTAGAGGCCCTGTGAAACTGTAATACTCATTACCACCCAATGTGACTGTTATCAGGCCATTAAATAGGTGTTATCAGTCGCTACAAGCACCATAGATGTGGGTCAGCAGGGGCCTACTACACCTACTACGTTGTAAAAGTGAAACTTTACATTCTAACATGTAAAACTAAATGAAACGTCACGTTTTGAACACAAAGAAAAAGGCTTCTTCAGGTTAAGCAACAAAACTACATTTTCTTTAGGTTAAGGCAACAAAACTACAACTTCTTTAGGTTTAGGCAACAAAATTACAACTTCTTTAGGTTTAGGCAACAAAACTACAACTTCTTTAGGTTTAGGCAACAATATTACAAATTCTTTAGGTTTAAGCAACAACAACTTCTTTAGGTTTAGACAACAAAACTACAAATTCTTTAGGTTTAAGCAACAACAACTTCTTTAGGTTTAGACAACAAAACTACAACTTCTTTAGGTTTAGGCAACAAAACTACAACTTCTTTATGTTTAGGCAACAAAACTACAACTTCTTTATGTTTAGACAACAATATTACAACTTCTTTAGTTTAGACAACAAAACTAAAAAATTGGTGTGGGCACGCCGCTCGCATATCGGCTCTTGAGCGTCATGTGTGAACTGCTCAAAGACGTGAGCCAAGAGGCTCGCCAGGAGGCTCGCCGATGCCTCGCAGACACATTCCAGATATCTAGCATGCTAAAATCTGGACCTCTTCCACACGGGTTGAGGGGAAACCTGGAGGAAGAGGGGTTGCCTGTAACAACAGGAACTTACTGTATGTGCTGCATTTGCAACACGGAGCAAAGTTGTTGCACCTAGAGGAATAAATGGTAAAACACAGTGTGGAAACTGGTGGAAACAGGCTGTTTCATAAACACATCTGCCAACAACATCAGCATTGTGTGGCATCACGTCATTTACTGTGTATTTCTCATTTGTTTTCATGACAAAACATAGTTTGTTGACCTCATCGTGGATTCCTCTTGGTGAAAGACCTTATGGTGTGTGACCTCCTGTCTCCGGTCAGTCATGTAGTGTCAAAACCATGACGGCTTTAAGACTCCTGATTACAAGACAGCAAGTTGTGTAGTGTGAACAGGACAGAGATCTGATCACTTTGAAAGTCGTGTAGTGTGAACTAAGCTTCAGTGGTTTTGTTGCCTAAGCCTAACTGCGGCCGTTGCCGTAGATTTGTTGTGTCAGCGTAAAAATAACAGCGAAAAGCTTAAAATGCGTCCCCATGACACGCAGAATGTCCCTGTAATGTTGTGCTATTTCTATGCCTTCCCATGAGATTGGGTTGGTCTAAACTTTAACAAATCCAGTCCAATAATTGAAATATTTGACCGCTGTCTGAACAGTTGATTAATGGTGAACAAAGGTTTTCTCCAGTAGCTGTCCAGTTAGTGAGTTTGAAACTTGGTCTACATGCAGCTCTCAACGATGAGTCTGAGATTCCTTTCATAATGTCACCGCGAGCTGTTTTATATTTACAGATGAGGAATTGAGAGTCACTCCTGATGCTTTAATTCCTCCCAGTCATTTGTTGTTTTGTTATGGAGGATGGAGGAAGTGTAGGCAGCAGACGACTCAGTGAGTCAGTCCAGCATCCACAGCTCTGAGGAGGGAAGTTCAGGCTTCTCTACATATCTATTCTAAATTATTACGCAAAGTTCTTCATTCAATATCCTTTAAATATCAAGGATTCAGTCTGTACAAGTGTCTGCCCGGCTGTGGTCAGACTGCTGATACGTGTTTTTTGTTAAATCTGAGCCCTGATGCACGTTAGGGGGTTTCCAGAAGAGTCTCAGATACAAACAAGGGACTTTTCACCTCTTTATGAAGTTTATTTACTTCTGCATTTGGATATTCCTCTGAAGCTGGTCTGTTATTAAGTAAGGGATGATGTACAGCAAGCCGGTCATTGTTGTGAAAGAATCCCAGACAGGGCGATGCTGCACGACGCGACACGGAGGGGTCTCTCATCGCCCTGAGGTTATGGTTATGGAGAAGCAGTCTCGAACACCAGTCTCCCAGTTAAAAGTCTCCTGGTTAAAAGTCTGGTGTTTGTTGGAGCCATCCACCACCACCCACCATAAGTGGACTTTCTCGCTTTTTATTCTACGTCAGTAACTCTTACCGTAGCATTTATACGTGGATGTGTTTACATTGCAGTCCCTACAGGACACATGGCGTACACATGACACGCGGAAATCAAGAAAGGCGTTATTTACTGCACGCTAAACACCTTGGCATTATCGTGGGATTTATACACCTTTTCATGTTAACAGGCCGAAAAAAAGATAGATGTAATCATTTCCATTTTTTATCTAATGCAATATTCTGCTTCAGTTCATATTTGTTGGCATTTAGCCATTCAAAAACAACAATTTCACTGCGGTCAAGAAACAGTTTGCTTGCCACACACAAAGGGAGACACGCACCTGTATTAACGGGGCGGTCTGGCAGCAATCCTTAACCTAACCAGGTAGTTTTGTTGTGTTTTATGTTGTGTTTTGTTTCAATTTACGTTAACCACCTGTTTAAAACTGTTTAAAACTGCAACTCAGAAAATATGTTTTCCCTCAAAACGTAACTGCAAATGCAGTTTAGTTGTATGGGAACATAATTTTGTAGGAGACGGGTGCCAATCGTCTTCAAGCTTAAAGTATATCTAGCAGGAATTGAACCCCAAGTGTGTGTGGAGGTGGGCAGGTAGTTTATAAATGTCTATGTTGTGTGTGTTCACCTGCATTTTACTTGGATCTATGTATGTGTACTCGTTGACCCTCCGTACATGTGTGTGTGTGTGTGTGTGCCTGCTGAGTAACAGCTGGAACAGTCTGAGCTTCATTTTATGATTTCACCAAGAACAGGAAGTGGAAGTGTGTGTACATGTACAGTTTTGCCCGTGGATGTTCTCGTCTATGTGCTTATATGTGTGTGTGTGTGTGTGTGTGTATGTGTGTGTGTGTGTGTGTGTGTGAGAGAGAGAGAGAGAGACAAAGAGAACTTTAAAGTTGGACCCCCCCTTTAAATCCCTCCAGCTGAAAAGCTCTCAGCGTTTTTTCTTTCTCTCACCACACATCACTCCACGTGCCGTGTGGACGCCACGTCAGCCGTGTTAGCCTGACTCTGCACGGTGTGTGTGTGTGTGTTCTGTATAAGGCTGTCTCCAGCAGCAGGGAGCAGTCAGAGTCCATATTTCATAATCAGACTCTGGATATGGACGCAAATGTGTGTTTAATATTTCAGAGTCTCCTCAGCTCGGGTTCACTGTGTCTCAGTTTACAGCCTCTGTGGTTTCATGCAGTAAATACCTCGGAATCAAATAAAAACGCTATTGCACAACTTGGATGATGCAGCGTGGTGTAGTGGAAAAGCCCCGTCTGAACCCAAGCCTGCTCCTGTTGACTTCAGAGGAAATAATCACGTTTTTATTAGGGCTGTCGATCGATTAAGATATTTATTCGCAAATTGATCACACATGTTTTATCTGTTAGTATGAGTATTTAATACTTTTATCAACATGGTAGTGGACAAATATGCTGCTTTATGCAAATGTATGTATATATTTATTATTGGAAATCAAGTAAAAACACAAAACAATGACAAATATTGTCCAGAAACCCTCACAGGTACTGCATTTAGCATAACAAATATGCTCAAATCATAACATGGCAAACTGCAGCCCAACAGACAACAACAGCTGTCAGTGTGTCAGTGTGCTGACTTGACTATGACTTGCCCCAAACTGCATGTGATTATCATAAAGTGGGCATGTCTGTAAAGGGGAGACTCGTGGGTACCCATAGAACCCATTTCCATTCACATATCTTGAGGTCAGAGGTCAAGGGACCCCTTTGAAAACAGCCATGACAGTTTATCCTCGCCAAAATTTAGTGTAAATGTTGAGCGTTTTTTAACCTCCTTCACAACAAGCAAGTATGACATGGTTGGTACCAATGGATTCTTTAGGTTTTTTAGTTTCGTATGATACCAGTAGGCTATCTTCTTCCGCTACAACCTAAAAATCGCAAGCTAAGTTAAAACGAATTTGCGTTAAAGTGTCATATCGCGTTGACTTTGATAGTCCTAGTTTTTATCAAATATGACATGATCCTTTCAGGGCAGAAGCAGAGGCACTACACACATCATAAGCCAGATATTTAATACTTGAGGAAGCTGCTTATGCCACCATCTAGCAATCTATCAATCATCACATTGTATGTTCGCTTTGTAGGGATTAATCAGAACAGCACATCTGACAGATTTTGTCACCGTGATAGCGTCACAATCGTGCAAGATGCAGTCAGGAATCTTTATAGGTGTGTAGTTGAGATCAAGAAGAAGGTCGAGTTTGAAGATGGGTGTGGTCTGACTAAGAGCGCTGGAAGTAGGGGGGTAAGAAGTGGGGAAGGGGCCATTGCCATTCCCCCCCCCCCACTTTACACCCAATTTGGCATCACGGCTGGTGTGATCCACCCGGTTCGCACGAAAAGTCGTATCAATGCCACGATAATGCGCAAGGCGTTTAGCGTGCAATAAGAACGCCTTTGTTGATTTCCACGTCATGTGTACACCATGTATCCTGCACTGACTACATTGTAAACGCATCCACGTATAAATGCTACGGTAAGAGTTAGTGACGTAGTATAAAAAGTGAGAAAGACCACTGATGGTGGGCGGGTCCAACAAACACCAAACTTGTTCGAGTGTTCGAGGCCGTTGTTAACTGGTGTTTTGTTTTGTAAGTTACGTTAGTGACAATTGTCACGTTTTTTTTTTTTACGTTTGTGACGTGTTTTCCATATAGTTGGGTAACGTTGTTTCCGTACGTGTTTTACTTAGTTTACATACTTATTTTAAGCCCAACCATGACATTTTCCCTTACCCTAACTAAATGGTTTTCTTGCCTGAACCTAACTGTGGACGTTTGCGTGGTGTACAAATGACACACAAAAATGCGTACTCATGACGTGTGGAATGTCGTGGTATTTATACACCTTCCTGTGAGACGGGTTGTGTGATCCCATCGCGAGCCCATGACTGTCACCTCACATTTTTTGCTAAAGCCTAAATTATTCATCAGCCTTTTTTCATTTTTGCTAGATTAAGATTATCTACAGTTCATTTATGGCTGTTTAAGACAGTTTCATGGTGTTTCTATGAGGATCTAAAACAATAGTTTTACATCCAAATCTTTTTGATTAGTCAACACTGGTCAGGATTTAAGTCTTTACAGTTAAAGATATCCTAATTATCCTTTTAAAGTATATATAAAAAGCTCTTACATGACCAGTCAAACTGCAGTTGTACGTATCTGGATCTAATGGAGTTGTGAGGAGTCATAAACAAAGCTGAGATATTGAATTTGAGTTATAATGAAAAGGTCTTTTATGTAAGATGTAAAAGGTGAAGGGGGACATGTGGATGGATATCTAGAGAGCAGAGTCAGGTGTTAAACCTGTGACGAACCCTGACCAATCTGTTTTTATATATATTTTGGTCTCCGGAGCGTCGAGGCAACGAGCTGCGGCCAACACATTCCTGCCTGAAATAGAGCGAGTGTAGGATTTCAGCGACCTGACCCGCTCAGCTGCATTACACGGATCGTATCCTCGCTGATGACATAGTAGCACATTTATTCTCAGAGCGGGACACTTCGAACGAGGCACGCCACGGCGGCATGCGCGTGGGCGGGTCGGCTGCTGCTGCGGACCGGCCTGCTGGCCAACCAACCGGCAGCGTTGGCGCCATCTCTGCTGAAACACATGGTCAGGAGTGACGGAGTGAAGCCTGGATCACCGTGACTTTAAGTACTTTACGCTGGAGTTAAATGTAAATCCTCAACATCTGAAACGGCTGCATGCGTTTGGCTTCGTGAGCAGGGATAAACACTTTTCCTCGACCATTTATAAACGTCATATGAAAAGACGTTTTCTTTATTTGTTGAGGAAAGAGTAATCCCATCTTTCTTCAACATGTCTCCAAAGTGGATATGATGCACAGCAGGTTGAAATTAAACCTGACGAATATAGAATGACTCTGCAGGTTTAGTGTCACTCTTTGAACACTTTGGAAAAAACCTCCCGCCAACCAGCTGTCCAAAGAGTACTGCTGCTGCTTTTGATTCCCAGAAGATCACCCAGTGAACCTGAAAGAGGAGGAGGAGGGTGGAGGGGGGTCGTCAGGTTCTTGGGTGCAGTCCCGGTCATAGAGAGAATGTGACTGTGTGTGTGTGTGTGTGTGTGTGTGTGTGTGTGTGTGTGTGTGTGTATGGCAGCGACGGGTTGCCAAATATGGCGAGAGGAGACGAGCATCCAGACGACTACAGTGTGTTCCCGCCACACTGAGAGTGTGCTGCTGTTCTTGTTCTTTATCGGTATCAGCCGATGTTGGACGTGTTCCACGGCTTCATCCAAAGACAAAAACTAAGACAAGCAGACTCACTGACAACGTTTACATGCACAAGATATTCCGTGTTTTGCCTGTATTCTGAAAAATACAATATTCCTACTAAGCTGTTTACATGGATAATGAAAATTAATATTCCACTAATATTCATGTTTACATGCAGCCGTTCATACTCTCATTAACATAAGCAGTGGTTACGAGCATAGCCTCCCTCTTTCATTCCTTCAACCACTGTTACAACCCTAGATGTCGAGGGATGAGGGAAGCAACAAGACTTCCGACGAAACCATAAAACAAACAAAAACAAACACGCTTCCTAACCCAGCTATAAACCTTCTACTTACCTACAGCCAACAATATAAACACTACATGTGGTGCAACTATTGTAAGGAATGTACTGATAAATAAATAATCCGCTCCCACTACACGCATCACGCGCTGTGCGTAGGGGGCACCACAGTTATGATCATCATCATAATAATCATAATAATAAATTATTTATATTTAAGATGAAGCACAGGTGCACAACTACAATTGGCATCATTAGACCATTATAGGCAATACAAAGATATACATATTTGCTTGAAATAATAAAAGGAATGATGGTGCTCCCCTCCTCCATCATCCTGTGGTTTGTTCCATTGCACCTCACAAACGCGATCCTGGCTGGTCCAGACCGCCCGCGTGAGGAGCGCATGGTGGCTGCGTTTCCTGTTGTTTTGTATTTCAGCGTCCGTGCAGGTTAGAGCAGCTACACTGCCCGTCTCAGCTGCGTCTCTTCTAGCCGCGCAGTTCACAGCAACAACAGACATTAAAGGTTATCTATTGACTGTAAATTGACATCATATCAGCAACATTACTATAGTTTAATGCCTTTATCTGTAGAACATGTTACGGACATGAAAAAAAGTAAAGATTTATTTGTAAATCAACACTTCCTGCTTTCATTTCAAAATAAAAGCCCACAAGCGTTTTTTCTGTGGACAGAATTCCTTCATTTGTTAACACCAGGCTTTTCTTCTGAAATACTTGCAGGACAGTGTTGTAGAACATGCAGTGACTTGCAGAATAATGAATGAATATAGTACGGGGTTTTAATGGTGGATTATTACTATTATTTACAAATTACCACACGTTTCTTAACCTTTCTCTGTCTAAAATAAATATAAATGGCATCTATAATGCAGTGAAATGACCATTATGAAAGGCAAACTCAGTGTAGAAAGAAAGGGCTGACAGCAGCAGCAGAAACGTAGCTGGTGTGAACACCCGGCCTGTGAAGCAGCCGCCACGCGCTGCTGACGTTCCCTGTGTGGACAAAGCGTTACGTGTGTGACTAATTGAACAGTTTTTTTTTTCTTACAAATACATATATTTAAACAAATATTTGTTGTTTTTAATTATCTAATTTTTTCTTTTGGGGGGGACACCACAAAGCAATTACGCCTAGGGCACCCAAATGGCTAGCAGTGGCGCTGATCCTACTGCCCAGATCCCAGAACCACTGAATGATTGTCTCATACACGAGTTAACCTTTGAGTTATCTCTGATACTTTCATGAAGAGGCTTTTATCAGGTGAGGCGGCGGATCATGCAGGCTGCTGCAAGGTTGTTTTATGCTCGAGCTCGAGAGGGTCAACTCCCTGGTGCTCTGGGTTTGGTCCACACAGACCTCTTCACACCGGTGCCGTCCCTCATCTTAACATATTTGCTGTCCATGATGGACGCCATCTCTAAGGACATCTTCTCCGTCATCGACCTCTTTAGCTTCTTCACCTGGCTGTGTGTTGGTACGGCCATTTGCTGGCCTGGTCTGGCTGCGCTTTACCAAGCCCGACCTCAGAAGGCCCATTAAGGAAGAAGCGGCTACAACGGTTGTATTTTCTTTCTGCGGGTGTATCTGTTCATCCCTGTGACGTTCGCTCTAGGCTGCGTCTTCATGATCTGCATGTCCTTCTGGGCAGCTCCATTTGAGTGCCTGGTAGGCAGCAGCAGCGTTATTCTCAGAGGCATCCCGGCGTACCTACTGGGCTACAAGTGGAAGAAGAAGCCCCATGTGGTCAAGAAGATGCTGGAAATTTTCACCATGTTCTTAGTCAGGTTTTGACATTTGAAAATTGCTTTTATTCCATATTTGACAATTACATCTCCTTTAATGCTAGAATATGCTTACATGTTGCATGTTAGGTAATGGAAAGTCATGCTCTGATCTTAAAATGGGTCGTGTTTAGAAGGTAACCTACGAGTTGGGAAACTCTCGCGAGATGGTTAAGGTTAGTCATTGACCTTGAATAATTAGGTTGCGTCCAAAATCCGGTCGAGGCAGATGGCCGCCCACCCATAGCCCGGTTCTGCTAGAGGTTTCTACCCGCTAAACGGAGAGTTTTTCCTGGCCACAGCGCATTACCATAACAATGCAATGTTCATGGGGGATCTCTGGTTGGGTCTCTAAACTATAGAGTACGGTCTAGACCTGCTCTATGTAAAAAGCGTCTCGAGTTCAAATCATAACTTCTGTTATGATTTGACGCTATATCAAAATAAATTGAATTGAATTGCTGATTGGTGGCTGGGACCAAAAGTGAGACGAGGGAGGGGCCAGTCAAAGTCGGGAAAGACTTGGCACAAACACAGGTGGGACGGTCCGGAGGTTTGGCCCAGGCGGGAATCCTTCCAGAGGAGCGAGTGACATGTTGGCAATTCTTTATGAACAGAATGAAGGAAATACCGCACCACAATTAAACAGACAAATACACACATACATATACATATTCCAAAATGTTGCAGAAAACAGACTTTCTGACTCTTTCCAAGGTGTGTTGAAGTTGATTAGATCAGATGTCAGAAGATCACAGATATGTTTTTATTACTTCTTTATTTTTTAAGGGTACTTTTTAAAAGCTTCTAACCTGAGAAAAACGCGAGTAAGCCAAATAAGAGGAGCATGTAGGTCACTTCAGGGTCAAACGTCACCCCCTTACCCCTTTCTATGATAGAATGACAACCAACACACAAATGAAATTTGACCCTGAAGTGACCTTCATGCTCCTTTAATCAGCTTGAACACACCTTGGAAATCATCAAGAGTCATAAAATCCGTTTTCTGCAACATTTTGGAATATTCATTACACGGCTGTGTTGAATACTCGATTCTGATTGGTCAATCACGGCGTTCTGCGGTCTGTAATTTCTGTATAGCAGACCGTTGCTATGGGCGCAGCTCTGATGTTGGACTCTGGCGGACCGTTTTTGTGTCAAAATATTGATTTCTTCAGTAAGTAGCCGTGTAATAAGCAGGATAATGTACAGCTAGCGGGTCATTGTTGTGAGGGAATCCCCTTCAGGGCGATGAGAGACCTGCAGCATCGCCCTGTCGGGGATTCTTTCATAACAATGACCGGCTTGCTGTACATTATCCCTTACATAGCGCCTATTTGGCGGCCATTTTGAAAAATGGCTGCCACGGCCCTCAGGGGCCAAATTGGCAGCGCCCCCATATCTATATCTTTTCATAACATGTAAACCTACATCTGTGCCAAATCTGTTGCTTTTATCGCAAAATGCACAGTTGTTCAGCTTAACCGCCACGCTAGGGGAACAGATCAGAGATCAGCATTTTTTCAGGGGCCGTGGTCATGAGAGCCTACTCTGGATGATGTATTGACGATCTGTTGTATACACGTTCAAAGAATGCTTCTAAAACCTGAATAATATCAGAGCAGGAGTTAAGTCTATTACTTTAAGCTACTGAGGTGATTAGCCCTGGACTGACGCGCTTTCGCTGTTGATGTTTAGCTCCGTGTTGTGCTAAACAAAACCGATCTTCAGGCCGCTCCTTGGTTTCCAGATAACAGTCCATTTGTTCGTGACAGAAGAAAGTCCGGTTTCCACAACAACAAGCAAAACGACACAATATGGCAAACAATTGTCAGCGTCACTGCGGTCAAAATCGCTTTTGCCCTTCCGGGCTAAACCCTGACGCCAACAAAACACTTCCTACCTATATACCCGTGGCTGGGTCAGGCAATTAACACAGCGACACCCAGTAATCGTAACAGTGAATTACGCCACAACCTCAGTATGTGTCAGCATCCTTTTTGGCTCCTACAATCAGCATATCCCACATGTCTTAATCTGAAAATGCTCCATTCAGAATAAATACATTCTGGACGAGTAAAAGGCACTTGCCAGTAATTCATGGATATCATGATTGCGATAATTAGGATGGGTTCACAACTTTTAAAGTTTGTCTTAAACAACAGTCATATGAACACTGAAACAGGTGTTCCTTGCTGTAATCTCTCCTCCTGTTCATACTGGACATTCAAAGATCCATTCTTCTATTGTAAGTGATGGAAGACAAAATCCTTAATGTTTATTTTGTGCAAAAATATATTCAAAAGTTGAGCTGAGGCTACATCGAGGCATCATCAGGACACTCTCAGGGACTTTGAACTGAATAATCCTCTAAAATGCTCAGATGTATAAATATTTATAATAATGAAGATAAAGCAGTTTATTTCTGCCTTTCTTTCTGTCTCTTTCTTCTTGTAGTCCTAAAAATAAAGTCCTCTGGTTACACCACTCCACCACACTAACCCTGATCTCCCGCCCTGTTTCCACTCCTCCTCCTCCTCCTCCTCCTCCTCCTCCGTTCGTTCCTGAAGTTCCTAGAATCTTCCACAGTTCCAGTTTCAGGGAACGTCGAGAACGTCGAGAACCTGCCAGCTCCAAAAAGCTGTGGTTGGCCTCAGACGTCTTGTCTCTCCGTCTGTCCTCATGTAGTTCACATGTGAGGCCGTCTGCTGCTGAACACTCTGTCTGTTTGTCCATACATCCGTCTGATTGGTTCACTGCCATGTTATTGGCTGACCTGTCTGTGTATACATTACGTGCACTCAATAGCATCAGCAAATTATTTAAAGCTGCAACATTTTTATACTCAAAATAGATCAAATGACTGTGTGAAAAGTGAAAAGGCTGACTCATAGTGACAAACTCCCAATTATGTCTTGATTCAGCAGGTCCTCTCAGCTCTTCAGAGCATTTCTGTATCTTATAGCTCCTTTTGGTTTAACAGAACATTTACTGTATGTTTCATTTGTTTCCAGCAGCAACTGTTTTCAGCAAACAAGCTCTGATAAACCTCGCTGAACACGACCTGTCCAGCAGCAAACAGCTGACAGATACTGTTAGAGAAGAGCTGGTGAAGAAAGTGCAACATCTAGCAGCTAAAGAGCCAGATATTTCTCTCAGGAGTTGGTGGAGACCAAACCAGAGCTAAAAGGAGAGTCAATATTGGACTTAGATTGGATAATATGTCAGTGTTGTATTTACAGCTTGTTGCGCTGTTGACACGTGGCAAAGTAATCAATTATTAATGCTTTAAATAATCCTCAACAAGGGAACAACTTTATGAACAAATCTTGACTCCAACAGTAACCCATTATGTTTTTGTGTCATTTTAACATAAATTTTCAATATGGGAGCAGGACTGTTTAAAGTTTCTATGTACAGTAGATATATGGATATCTTAGTCTTATTTGCCGAACATGTATAGCTACTGTATATATTTTGTTATACAGTGTTAGCCCTAGAAATAGACGTAGAATAGGAGTAGAACAGACAGCCCATTCAAATCAACGTAGCAGGATGTGCAGACATTTTTATGTGTACTGTTGCCATTGTGACCGTTGTAGCAGGCTGACTTTTGTACAAACTAAACCGACTTACTGCGAATCGCAGACTCACTGAGGTGAGGTTTTTCAGTAACAACTAAAACGAGCGGTGGAGTAGTAACGTTACGAAGCATAGAGAGCCAGAGGAAATGAGTCACATTTAACAACTTAAAGGATCCAGGATCTGGTGGTATCTAGCGGTGAGGTTGCAGATTGCAACCAACTGAAGGCTCTCCCATGTGCCAAGCGTGTTGGAGAACTATGTTTTCCGACACGAAAACGCGAATGTCCCTCTCTAGGGCCAGGTGTTGTAAGAGTAGCATAGGTCATCTGGTGCAGAGCCAGTGATTAGAGTGTGTGTGTACGTGGGAAGTGAGTGTTGAAGCAAGAGAGAGAGAGCGGCGGCAACAAGAGCGAGATACGTCATCGACTCCAGCCCAAGCAGGAAAAGTTAACAGAGTTTGGTTTGTCCGTTCTGGGCTACTGTAGAAACATGGAGGAGAGGACCCGCTCCCTATGAAGATATAATGATGATTCTTATTTTCAGTTGATTATCCACTAAAGAAAACACACTTATTAATATTATATTCCATTTCTGCCAATAACTGCTGTTTAATGCTGCATCCACACACTCTGGTCACAGCGGAGGAAAGCGCATTGCTATTACCAGATGAGTGACAACTTTGTTTGGCCAGTAACCAGCGTAGCATGAAATCATCTCCAATCAATCATGGTGGAATTAGCAAGTTAAGAGTAAATGAAAGTGTATTAAATCACATCTGGATTGTGTGCGGAAACGAGAAAATTGAAATGACATGTGTGGGGCCACAATGTAACTGTGTGTTTACAAGAAAATGCTACGATATACCTTTAAGAAACGTGCTATATAAATAACAATTGTTCTGAATTATTAAATGAAACATGCACTATTCTTTAAAAGTTAATGTCTTTACAAACCAGAGGATTCACTTTTCCCAACTACAGTAAAGTGGAGTATTAAATTGAGTTACACAATGAATGGATCCTGAGACATAATGTTCCCACACAGAGATGTGCTAGGAAACGTGACATTAAAACGTCCTGGAGCTCCTTCCCTAAATAATATAATAACCGACCGGAAAAACAGACATGTGATGAGACACAGGAAAAATGTCTCCACGGGGCTGAACGGGTGTTCGATCACACAAAGGAGCATCTGTGGCCGTGTGTTCAGAGGCCTGCAGGGATTCACTTCGGCTCAATAGGACAGTGTGTTTTGTTTATGTCTGTGTACAGTATTGGCTGAGTGACAATAGGAGCAGTGTAGCTGAAGGACTGGACCATAACTGGGGCAGACTGGTGGCTCAGCAGGCGGCGACGACTCACTCTGAGCCGGCGGCGGATCGACGCTCACTGTTGGCTTCCGTCCTTCTCCTGCTGCATTCACACCACATCAGTTATTCATTTCAATGTGCAAGGTCCTTTAGGCTGCGGTGGTGTGGACCGCACCGTCCTGCAGTGAAAAGTTGAAACAGGATCAACTTTTGGAGAAACGCAACCCGACGTTGCGCTGCAGCGGCCAATCACGTAACCGTGGATCCAGAGCTGTTCAACCCAGCCATGAGGGAACAAAATACGTTAATCATTGTGCAACCGTTTGCCGTTAAATGTGCCATTAATAGGCTGGTTGGAGATGAGCAAGGCCTGCATAGAATCGATCACCAACGATCGTTTATTAGATTTGTGTCCGACTTGCTCTGACGTCATGAACACGTGGGCTGCAGTTTTTAGAGCTTGGCACCGCAGTTGCTCTCGACCGACTGCAAGACCCAGGGCATGATGGGAAACGACTGGCTGTCGCCTGATTAAAAAGAGCTGATTAGCTCTTAGTTTTGGCAGCAAACACCGTGTGTTGTAGAAAGTCACAACTTTCTGTGTAATTGTAATATTTAATGCTAGATTATATTAGTCTCATGTTGTGCAATGAAGGTTTCACCTGTTTACAAACATATCTGGTGTGGTTAATAATAATAATAATAATAATTATTATTATTATATAATTAAGGCACTTATCAAAACGAGAGCTCATTACAAAGTGCTTTACAAGGCAGACATAAAGATATTAAATGCCAGATTCACGCACATTTACACATATATTTACAAACAAATATAAATAAATCTGAACGTGGTCTGAAAACTTCAAGTAGCCTACAGATCAGATCTAACAGGATGTCACTTTTCCTGTGACTTCCTGTAAATTCTTTAAAGGAAGGCTGCTGGAAACTGTCCGGCTTGACCCAAGCTGTCGCTCAATAAAACTGTCATCATATTTTCTCATTTTACCGAGTGTGGTCTTAGCGTCACTTGACAATGTATTATGTACAATGTTTGTATGAGGAAGACGTGTTGGTTTAAAGGAATACGCTGCCGACTGTTCCTGTAAAATGCTCTTCACACCAACATGAACGCAGCATGTTCTCAAAGACAGAAACATGTGACCTGCTGTCTGCATGCAACAACTTCTCAACACTTGCGAAAGGCATTCAGGCTCCATAACGTCCTCTACTTTCTATTATTAAGCATAAAGAGGAAGAGATGAAGAGAGAGCAGGGCGGTAGTAGCGTTGATGAAGGCCTCTTCCTCTTCCTCCCTTTCCGGTTGCATGAACGAACAGGTCTCTGGCCAACTGAATGGAGAAGTGTGTCTGCAGGCACATCTCTTCTCATTCATGCTTTTTTTATTCATTCAATAAATGTGTGTATGAAAGTCGGAGCCGACAGACTTTAGTGACTTTTCATCGAGTGAC
Source organism: Sebastes fasciatus (assembly GCF_043250625.1). Taxonomy (NCBI): domain Eukaryota; kingdom Metazoa; phylum Chordata; class Actinopteri; order Perciformes; family Sebastidae; genus Sebastes; species Sebastes fasciatus. The sequence goes on along the minus strand of NC_133795.1, from coordinate 37,696,973 downwards.
ATTTTTGTTTTTTTGTAAAAAAATGATCCTACTTCTTACTTGATTTATTACCTCAGTAAACATTGTAAACATGAGTTTATGGTCTCAATCGCTAGTTTCAAGTCTTCTTCAATACAGCATGATGTTCATTTAGTAAATTATGGTCCCATTTAGAGTCAAATAGACCATAAAGCAGGGGATGCTTTAGGGCGGGGATGCCTTGTGATTGACAGGTCGAGGTTTTTGACCTCCATCCTCCGAGTGTGTGTTCTCCCTCCTTAGTCTGAACCGTGAGCCAGTTCATGACAACATCTCTGTCACTGGATTCAACTCTGAACCAGCTAAATGCTCTGATTTAAAACTAACTGGCCATTAACTGGTACAATCTTCCAGTACCCAATCCACTTTGACATTACAGCAATCTGCCCTTTTACCCTTCTGCAGAAGTAGCATTTATAGGTTCATGTTCAGCAGAAGTAATGTAGATGAAGATCTCCCTGATGTGTATAAAAAGCCTTGTAGTGAAATTAACTGAGTCTGTGCAACTTCCTGCAGCTCTTAAAGTATAACAGCATGATCTCTGAAGGCCCTGAGGGCGTAGACTTCTCCTTACCAGCTCCATGAGATCCTAACGTCGCATTTAATAACACATGAACGTCCACTAATTCCTCAAAAAGCACCGAGAGTGCCATAAACATGCACAACACACACTCAACTCAAGCACCAATCGACTGATAATCTACTGTTGTTTAAGTAATTGACAAAAGTAAAAAATAATGTACAATAACGAAAATTTGTATATTCTTCTGTTATTGCTTCGTATATTATGTTTCCATGAACTTTATAGGGTTAAATATTTCTAGATTGCAACACCAAGATTGTTTTTGCTTTGTTTTTACATTTTTTAGGGGCAGTTTTACGCCATTATTCAACAGTTACAGTAAATAAAAAGATACTTAGGGGGAGAGAGAGAGAGAGAGAGAGAGAAATGGGGGATGACATGCAACAACAAGCCAATTTCAAAGTTAAAAGGTCAAATATCGTCCTGGCAGCTCGATGTTACACACATGAGTAAGTGAGTGCCGTTGACCTCCAGACTTCCTCTTTTCACTTAAACTTGAATGAGTCGCTTCCCGGCAAAACTATGTGTTAAAAGTGTGTGTGTGCACATGTGAATGTGTGTCTGTCTGATGGGGACTCGATATTATGACTTGGACTCGAGTTGCACACACAGTGACTTGAGACTTGACTTGTGAACAATCTTTTATTTATTCTTCACCTTTTTTGGCGCATTAACATTCATGAAAATGTCTGATGAGCTGAAGGTCAATCCCTCTCTTTATTATGCATAACCTCACACATCTAGTGCTCACGGCCCAGCCCAGTCGCACAGCAGTTCGTGAAATAGTCACGAAATTTTATGTATTGATTCGTGTACATAGACACGAATTTCAAAAATTTTCATGATGGTCAGCATGAAATCAATTTGCATGTAATCCATGTAACTGTGAACCAGGTATAGGTGTTATTTAAACTCAAAACACCATTTTTTCCTAAACCTAACTAAGTCGTTTTGTTGCCTAAACCTAACCAAGTCAATTTCCAAGTAATGACTTGTGAGCATCTCTCTCTGTGTCTGTGTCCTTACCTTCCTCACTTTAAGGTGGCGTGTTCGATTCGATTTTTAGATCTTGGGTGGCGCTTGTCAGGGGGATCACCAAAGTCAGTAGGATTCATCTTCGGGAGAACACGGATATCTGTACCAAATTTGATTTCAATCCATCTAGTAGTTGTTGAGATATTTCAGTCTGGACCGAGCTGCTGATTGTTATCGACACACGAGGGACTGACGGTCGATTACACGTCGCCTAGCAACAGCAAGACTGCCAAAAATGCATCAGTGTGATGGGAATCAGAGCTGCGTGGAAGCGTTGTGATTGTGTTCGTCCAGACTGATCGGCCCATGAGACCGCCGCCACGGCTGCCATCTTAGTTACTATGGTTACAGATGAAGCTGAGAGAGCAGACCATAGACATATGGTATATCCTGGATCGTACGTCAACGTGGGCGCGATATTGGACCGGGCAAGACGGACAAGTAAACGGGGAGAGCTGCCATTGTTTCTGGATAAAAAGCACTATAACGTCTACATTTTTCAACCAATTTCAATGAGTCCTTTTATATTCAAATGTTTATGATCTACGAGGAGTAACGTTAAGTCCAATATGGCGCACATGTTGACGTATCGCCGCAACGGGCTGAAGCGTCCAATGCGACGTCTATGTACTGTATATATATGTCTATGGAGCAGTCTGTGTTTACCTGCTCATATACACACACAGCAGGGCACTCTGTGGTCACATGTCATACAAGATTCATTCACGTATGTGCGTGTGTTTGTGTGTGTGTATGGGTGTGTGTGTTCATGTTGAGGGTGTTTCTGAGGAAAAACCACAACGTTTCTCCACTTAAACAGAAGTCAGGAGTTTCAGTAACTGTGATATCAGGCGAGTGTGTGTGTGTGTGTGTGTGTGTGTGTAGGCCTACAGGCAGGAGGAAGTGAGATGTGTGTGTGGAGTCAAGTGATAGTGTGTGTGGGTGTGTGTGATCAGATGCTGTGATGTGTTGCACTATACGGCCAGCTCTCTTATCAATGAGCTTGCTACTCGCGCGTGTGTGCGTGTGTGTGTGTGTGTGTGTGTGTGTGTGTGCGTGTGTGTGTGTGCGTGCGTGCGTGCGTGCGTGCGTGCGTGCATGTGTGTGTGTGTGTCAGGACAGCAGCATGTTGTTTCTGATAGCTGTCTAGGGATGAACTGTGTGCTTCTGTTTTCTATTGATTGTCAGTCAGGATTCACTTATCTGTCCTGACACAGCAGGCAACTGATTACACATACACACACACACACACACACGAGCAACTGATTTCCTCTCTGCTGAAACACAACGGTAACACACACACTGACGTATGAAACTGTCCCGCAGCAGCAAGAGGTTACAGATGTCTGATGATTACAGTAACAAAACAACAACTGTTGTTTAAAACACTGATGTGCATTTTCTCCTCAACCAGTTTCAGCTGCTGTCATATAAATTACAACTTCTATAAACTAAAAATTAACAAATGTGTCTAATAAGGAAGGAAGTGTCAGTAATCAGAAAACCAGGGCTGTCAGTCGATTCAAATATTTAATCATGATTAAATCGCAAATTATTGACTCATTTTTTTATCTGTTCAAAATGTACCTTAAAGGGAGATTTGTCAAGTATTTAATGTGGAGGTTAAAAGTTCAACCAAGATGATTTGCTAAATGGATTTTCACTCTAATGGACCATTTTTAAACAAACATGAGAAATGTCAGCATTTAAGAGATAAAAGAAGATCTGTGTCATCTTTTTGTTACAAGAGCGCCGCCATGTTGCAGTACTCTAGCCTGGGACGTCACCAGGTTGGTTGGCTCGGCTGAGTTACACAGATACAACGGTAGAGAGACCGTAAAACACGGAGACTGAGGAGACACGGGACAGAAGAAAACAAAAGAGGGGACATGTATTGCTCCTGGATGTAAAGATGAGTTATACAATGTTAGAACCAAGGACAAAACAGTCCATTTCATAAACTGACGCTGAAAAGGAGATCAGGCACTGAGTCCAGCTGACTGTCTCCACATCTCCCGTCCGCTCCCCTCTCTGATCACCAGTCTCTGTCTCCCCATGTCCCGTCCTCTCACCCTCTCTGATCACCAGTCTCTGTCTCCCCATGTCCCGTCCTCTCCCCTCTCTGATCACCAGTCTCTGTCTCCCCATGTCCCGTCCGCTCCCCTCTCTGATCACCAGTCTCTGTCTCCCCATGTCCCGTCCTCTCACCCTCTCTGATCACCAGTCTCTGTCTCCCCATGTCCCGTCCTCTCACCCTCTCTGATCACCAGTCTCTGTCTCCCCATGTCCCGTCCTCTCACCCTCTCTGATCACCAGTCTCTGTCTCCCCATGTCCCGTCCTCTCCCCTCTCTGATCACCAGTCTCTGTCTCCCCATGTCCCGTCCGCTCCCCTCTCTGATCACCAGTCTCTGTCTCCCCATGTCCCGTCCTCTCACCCTCTCTGATCACCAGTCTCTGTCTCCCCATGTCCCGTCCTCTCACCCTCTCTGATCACCAGTCTCTGTCTCCCCATGTCCCGTCCTCTCACCCTCTCTGATCACCTGTCTCTGTCTCCCCATGTCCCGTCCTCTCACCCTCTCTGATCACCAGTCTCTGTCTCCCCATGTCCCGTCCTCTCACCCTCTCTGATCACCAGTCTCTGTCTCCCCATGTCCCGTCCTCTCCCCTCTCTGATCACCAGTCTCTGTCTCCCCATGTCCCGTCCGCTCCCCTCTCTGATCACCAGTCTCTGTCTCCCCATGTCCCGTCCTCTCACCCTCTCTGATCACCAGTCTCTGTCTCCCCATGTCCCGTCCTCTCACCCTCTCTGATCACCAGTCTCTGTCTCCCCATGTCCCGTCCTCTCACCCTCTCTGATCACCTGTCTCTGTCTCCCCATGTCCCGTCCTCTCACCCTCTCTGATCACCAGTCTCTGTCTCCCCATGTCCCGTCCTCTCACCCTCTCTGATCACCAGTCTCTGTCTCCCCATGTCCCGTCCTCTCCCCTCTCTGATCACCAGTCTCTGTCTCCCCATGTCCCGTCCGCTCCCCTCTCTGATCACCAGTCTCTGTCTCCCCATGTCCCGTCCGCTCCCCTCTCTGATCACCAGTCTCTGTCTCCCCATGTCCCGTCCTCTCACCCTCTCTGATCACCAGTCTCTGTCTCCCCATGTCCCGTCCTCTCACCCTCTCTGATCACCAGTCTCTGTCTCCCCATGTCCCGTCCTCTCACCCTCTCTGATCACCTGTCTCTGTCTCCCCATGTCCCGTCCTCTCACCCTCTCTGATCACCAGTCTCTGTCTCCCCATGTCCCGTCCTCTCACCCTCTCTGATCACCAGTCTCTGTCTCCCCATGTCCCGTCCTCTCACCCTCTCTGATCACCAGTCTCTGTCTCCCCATCTCCCGTCCTCTCCCATCTCTGATCACCCGTCTCTCCTCCTCTGCTGTCTCATTCACACCATTCAAAGACGGGGTCGCTAAGAAAATAAACGCTGAAAACACTACTTTATTCTGAAGTCCACGTTATAGCGTTTGTTTACGTAACTTGGAAGTGACGCGTGTTTGAAGTGAATATATAATATATAAAATCAACAGGGATTTGCACAATTATTATAATTCATTAACATACAAAAATGCAATTAAAGAAAGTTGATTTAATTAAAAAAAAAAAGACTACCTCATTTAATACTCTGAATCACTTTATTCAAAATGAGGATTTTGTTTGAGGATTTCTAATATTTTTTAGGGTGATGACGTCGAGAGGGCTCAGCTTTTCTTAGATACGAGTAGGGGGGCTTCAAGGAAAATAGGTCGGGAACTAGTGGTCTAATCGGCTGCACATGCTATACTATCTATATATAAATATATCTATATATATATATGGCATAAAGTCAAACCATGATCACAGACAGAGTAACTGAAAACAAATGTGTGAGTGTGCAGGGCTGCAACCAGTGTGACTCCAGAACTTACTGCTATTTTCTAACACACAGAGAGCCCTGGAGAAAGTGCAACAGGATGCACTTTTACATGTTCCTGGCAAAGCTGTGGTTACTCCCTTTGATGACTACCACCAAGCATGCCGAACCACACACACACACACACACACACACACACACACACGCGCGCGCGCACACACACACACACACACACACACACACACACACACACACACACACACACACACACACATACACACAGACCACATGAAGGCTTTTCCCAGAAGGAATGCTCCTCTCTCTCTCCGGCAGCTGAGTGAGGTCAGACGGACGCTCGCTTTCATTAACATCCTTGAAGGGAAAACTCCACCCAAAACCACTTAAACCCGTTAAAAACCAGCCGCTGGTGGTCGGCCTGACATTTTTTTTGGCTCCGATTGGTGTTTTTGTCGTATTGTTCTTTTCCCTGTATGGATATTTCCAGTACTATGTTGGCAGAAAATGTCTCCCTGGTCTGAAACGAGAGTAACTTTATAAAGGGTTCACAAGTTGTGATTAAAGCCATGTAATTTTTTTTATTGCACGTTATTTTTTCTTGTCCCTCGTAATGGGAGTGAGATGAAGAATTTGTAAAACAAAATGTGAATTTATTTCAGAATAAAGAACAAATAGTCTAAAAGTGCATTTAAATTAAAAAAACAAGACACAACATTTGCTTCACTTTATTCAACTTTTCCAGCCATTGAAACCTGAGAACGAACCATTTCATTGCCAACGACTGCTTCACTGTAGTTGTGCATATGACAATGAAGACCTTTTAGGGACTTATCTTTCCCTATTCACTGCATCTATTCTGTAGTCCAGGGAGAGGGATCCTTCCTCAGTTGTTCTTTCTGAGTTGTTCTTTCCCAGTTAAATGTTTTTTTTGGCGAGTTTTTCCTCATCTAAATTGAGTGTCTAATGCTGCGTTCACACCAAACGCAAAGCGAATATTCGCCTCACGTTACTCGCTCGAGTTTCACTGTGGGATCATTTGTGTTAAAGGAAGAAAGGCTTACCTCCATGTAGATACCAATAGCGTTCCATCAACCATGGCCGTAATAACCACTGTTGCTGCTTTGTACATGTTGTGGAAGTCCCAGATACGTTGGAAAAACAAAAGCCATCTTGTCTTGGGGTTCATAACATCGCCCGGAGGTGCTCGGTGAATTTCACTGAGCTGTATTCACTGTGTCTAACAAGCCATACGTCGCTACAGCAGTATGAACCCAAAATTAACAGATTGTGCTGTGATTTAATTGCAATAAACTGATCAAAAGCGCCCACGCGGATTTCTCAAGTCGCGAATTTGGATCAAAAGGAGACCGAAATAACTACATAATGATGTCTGAATTCATGCGTCATCAGGCCAAGACGACAAGCCATTCACTGAGCAGTTTTACATAAAACTAAATGATACTACAACAAACTTTCTTGACTTGCTAAATTGTTTGTGTTTTACATTGACAAACATCATCTGTGTGATTCATGGCGCAGTTCAAACGGGATCAAAAAAGTATTTGTCTCTCTCCGTTGACTACCGTTCATATTTTTTCTGAAATAAGGTCCCATGGTGGTCCACCGGAAGGGGCGGGACTTCACCTCTCTATTAGTCATAATTGTGCTTGTCCTGACATGACGTGTCAAAATGTCTGCCATGAAAAGAGTACATTGACTGTATTCAAAACCTCATACTATACTAGTAGTACAACCTCATACTATACTAGTACTACAACCTCATACTATACTAGTAGTACAACCTCATACTATACTAGTAGTACAACCTCATACTATACTAGTAGTACAACCTCATACTATACTAGTAGTACAACCTCATACTATACTAGTAGTACAATCTCATTCTATACTAGTAGTACAACCTCATACTATACTAGTAGTACAACCTCATACTGTACTAGTAGTACAACCTCATACTATACTAGTAGTACAACCTCATACTGTACTAGTAGTACAACCTCATACTGTACTAGTAGTACAATCTCATACTATACTAGTAGTACAACCTCATACTGTACTAGTAGTACAACCTCATACTGTACTAGTAGTACAACCTCATACTGTACTAGTAGTACAACCTCATACTGTACTAGTAGTACAACCTCATACTATACTAGTAGTACAACCTCATACTGTACTAGTAGTACAACCTCATACTGTACTAGTAGTACAACCTCATACTGTACTAGTAGTACAACCTCATACTGTACTAGTAGTACAACCTCATACTATACTAGTAGTACAACATTATACTATACTAGTAGTACAATCTCATTCTATACTAGTAGTACAACCTCATACTATACTAGTAGTACAACCTCATACTATACTAGTAGTATAACCTCATACTATACTAGTAGTACAATCTCATACTGTACTAGTAGTACAACCTTATACTATACTAGTAGTACAATCTCATTCTATACTAGTAGTACAACCTCATACTATACTAGTAGTACAACCTCATACTATACTAGTAGTACAACCTTATACTATACTAGTAGTATAACCTCATACTATACTAGTAGTACAACCTCATACTGTACTAGTAGTACAACTTCATACTATACTAGTAGTACAATCTCATACTATACTAGTAGTACAACCTTATACTATACTAGTAGTATAACCTCATACTATACTAGTAGTATAACCTCATACTATACTAGTAGTACAACCTTATACTATAATAGTAGTACAATCTCATTCTATACTAGTAGTACAACCTCATACTATACTAGTAGTACAACTTCATACTATACTAGTAGTACAATCTCATTCTATACTAGTAGTACAACCTCATACTATACTAGTAGTACGTACTGATTTGGCTAAAATGTAGCATGTAGTATGAAGTATGCGAACAAAAGCAAATTCTACAGTATGTATCAGACCAGTCTACCTCGCCTACTGTATCCCACAATGCAAAGCGCTGGACCGCTACAGGCTACAGTTACATCAACAACAGCAGCCAAAAAACGGCTAGTTTTTTACATTTTCCGTAGCTATTTCATCACTAAATTCACTTCTGAACATTTTTGAGGCGATAAATCAACTGTGTAGATTTTTAATAATGACAGTTTTATGATATTAGATGTTGAATCGAATATTTGCTCCACCAGAGTTTAAAAGCTCCAAAAACTGCCGTGACAGCTAGCTAGCGCCTGCTAGGGTCGCTATCTCTGCAGCCGGGTGGTCACGCTCACAGACCGCTGCGAGCTGCTGGAGCTCTCTGGAGACCGGTCTGTAGACGAGAGGCTTTTATTTCCTTGTTGACGGATAGTTTGTTTAAATATCCCAACATATAGGTCCATTATAAATTAACAGGAACCTGTGTTTATCTGCTTATCTGTAGACATGCCTGTAGAGCAAACCTGCTGCGTATGTATGAACAATTGGATCAGAGAGGAGCTGATATTATGGGACTAACTGATGAAGGCTCCCCTCGTTGTCCCTGTGGACCAGCTGAGCGTCATCAGGGACAATCAGCTCCAGCTGTTCTACCTGAGACATTATATAAGCTTGTGTGTCTCTTTGTCTCTGGCTTCTGTTTGGTCATATCTGCTCCACACAACCTCCCCACAGCACATTTTCCTCTCATACATGTTTCACAAACACAACCAAGTTTCATAAATTTCACTTTGGTTTGTCTTTTCTACAGGTTGAAACATATTTGAAGCTACAGCTCTGATGTGTGTGTGGTCTTGACAGTCAGAATCGGGGCATACAGTAAGTGTCTCTCTTTTCTTTGTTGCTCAGCCATGATGCCAACGGCCCGTTTCTTATTCTTCTGTTTATTGGAAGCAACCAGGAAACATTAAACGCATCAGTGCCTGTGCGCGCGTGGATAATTCTTCTCAGGACAAATTTATATATATATCTATATACAGCTCTGTAACACAACAGCACTAACATTTAGAGACACTGTGAGTGAGTGTGTGTGCAGGTCTGTCATTACACAGTTTGGTGAGGTCCTGTGGTAATGCTGTGAGAGCTGTAATTTCAGAGGAATGAAGACGAGGACGAGTCTCTCTTCCTCTCTGTGACCTTAGTGACCCGCCGTAATGACAGGAAACCTTCTTCACTTTTATAAATGTTGCTCTATTTCCCCTCCGTTACTCCTGGTGAAGAAGGTGTGAACATTGTCCCGAGGAAGTATTGATATAAAAGATATTCAGTGACTAATGTAGTGGACTAATATTGATCTGATATAGAGTCCTAAAACCCAGAAATTAGTTAGTTATTTTAGCACTTCCTGTTACCTCGTCTGGAAGTCAATGGGTTTTTGAAGCTGAAAAGATTTTTCACGTTTTGTTCTACGATATGAAATACGTCAGTAAATATCCCACTCGTGAGTTTGGAAGCCTTTACATGTCTTAAAAAGGTGGTTGCTAACAAGTTGCTAAAATGAGACTACTCATACAGCGTCGTTGTGTATACTCGCACTCATGTAACCGTGGTGTAGTTCGTTTATAGCCTAACATTAGCTTTTTACTTCTGCTGATTGCATTCACACTTAAAAAATCATAAAGTGGTGTTCATTAGTGGAGATTATCTTGATGAACAAAATATTTAAACGTGTCTTTATTTTCTGCAATGATTTTATGTGGACAGAATTCCTTCATTTGTTAACACAAGGCTTTTATTCTGAAATATGTGCAGGACAGTGTTGTAGAACATGCAGTGACTTGCAGAGCTCCACGAATTAATAAAGTACCGGGTTTTAATTGTGGATTATTACTATTATTTACAAATTACCACACGTTTATTAATCCTTTCTCTGTCTAAAATAAACAAAACTGGCATTTATATTGAAATGAAATGGTCATTATGAAAGGCAGACTCTAAGTAGAAAGTAAGGGCTGACAGCAGCTGCAGCAGCTGCAGCAGCAGAAACGCAGCTGGTCTAAACACCCAACGCCTGAATCACAAAGCCGTCACGCGCTCCTGATGTGCCCAGTCTGTCCCGGGCGTAAGTGGTTTTGTTGCCTAAACCTGCGGACGTTACCGTAGTTTTGTTGTGTATAGTGCAAAAATGACACGCGAAAAGGCTCAAATGCGTTCTCATGAAACGCGGCATATTCGTTTAATGTCGTGCTATTTATACGCCTTCCCATGAGATCGGGTCGCAGCTCCATACGTTACCCCAAATTTGAATCGTGACACGGCGTAATGTAGGAAGTATTGAAATATCAGATGGATAATTAACAATGACCCGCAGATATTTTCGGGTTGTGTGTCTTATTCTTGTGAAAGTGATATCTCAGGAACGCCTGGAGGGAATTTCATCAAATTTGGCACAAACGTCCACTTAGACTCAAGGAACTGATTAGAATTAGGTGGTCAAAGGTCACTGTGACCTCACAAAACATGTTTATTCATATGCTAATTATGCTAATTTCACACAAATGTCTAATAGAATAAAATGAGGTGAAGACATGGACGTAAACTGCAACTTGACTGGTTGGCGGAGGCGTACAATGCCGATCAAAAATGCAGATAATACAACAACAGCTGTTGTACTAAAGTCTCCTTGAGAAAAGACACTATTATTAGACTGGATGTTCTCATCAGCTCCCTGCTGAGCGTGACATGGATGTTTACATTTGACACAAGTGGAAATGACAAGTGCATTGTCCTCCTGTGACCCTCCCTGACTTTCATATTGAATGGTGTAATGTGATTAGTGAGGCAAATTAGCGAGCAGTTCAGTTCAGATCTTAATTATCCCACAAGAGCCCATGTGATTAGATGCGATCCTGACTGTCTTTCAGAGGCTCTAGTAGGTTCATTTTTAGGGCTGGAGTGAAGCCTGAGGAATGAAAACCTCAGGAATCCATTGGTACCAACCATGTCGTACTACCATGTCGGGAAGGAGGTTAAATAATGCTCCAAACTTGGGCTAAATTTTAGCAAGGAATAACTGGCATGGCCATTTTCAAAGGGGTCCCTTGACCTCTGAACTCAAGTTATGTGAATGTAAATGGGTTCTATGGGTACCCACGAGTCTCCCCTTTACAGACATGCCCACTCTATGATAATCACATGCAGTTTTTTTTCATGCAGTATAAATGTGTTATTGTCTCCTATTCTAAAATGTTGCATTTGAATATTTCTGCATACTCGGGTCCCTAAACAGTCCTGAATTACATTAATTGGGTATCACTGTAAAGCTGAGACTCTTGTGGATCCAATGAGCCCAACTGTATTCATGTGTGATGATGTTAGTCCCCATAGGAGACATTTCATTGTAGTGAGACCATTTTTTGAAACTTGACCTCACTGTATAAAATGACCTGTGGTGACCTCTAGGATAATCACAGCCTCATGAAACTGTACAGCCACAAACTAGAGACCTAGAGCATTCAGAGGATGGATGGATTGGTTTTCCTAGCTGGATTGACAATAAGGGGGTTTCTGAGCAATTTACACAACAGAAGTGCTCGCCATCCAATCGCAGAAAAAATGCAGTTCTTGCAGAAATCTCCAAATGTCAAAAGTTTTTGATCCCAAATCACAGCACGACTTTTTCTATGGTGTTCCTCAAGGTCTTGGTGTCTTAATGTGGTATTTTGGAGGGATTATTGATAATTTTTATCAATTCTCCAGTGGTAAAAAAAATGGTTAAATTTAGCACCAAATCTGTTACAAATGGTATCAACCCAAACATTACTGCAACAACTTATGAGACATAATATAGAATGGGGATGACCATCATATACTTCTATCATAATGTTATAAACCCTTATACACTTCAATATATTTTGAATCATTAATTCCTTAATTCATGTTTATTTCCGATTTATGACTAGACGAATCTTCAGGTTCCCAGCTTTCAGATGATGTATACCACTTCTATGTGACATCTACTGTTGACCTGCTATCTCCCCCTAAAGACCCCCTGAACCCCCCTAAAATAAAGACTAAAACGGGTCTATTTTGGGTCTCAGAGGGTTAAGGAACCAAAAGTTTGTTTATGTCATATGTGAATAATGTGGATGACATTATTTAAATTATGAATACAGTTTTGAACCTGTTGCACCTGAACCTGAGAAGTTGTTGCCAAACAGAAGGAGGGATTTTGCTTTCTGTGTGATTTTATTCAGCTTTATTCAGTATCAATGAGAACGGACTGGTCCATCAATACTGGACGAGAACCAGAGTTTGGGAACCAGTCGCTCCAGTTCTGTGTGTGTGATCTTATTCAGTAGCTGCTGCTGTCTAATTAAAGCTGCTGCTTTCTGTCTGCACAGAGACACACTGCAGGATGAAGAGTCCTTATAAGGAGGAGGAGATCACACACACACACACACTGAGCGGTAATCCCATTCCCAGAATGCCTCTCACTCACGGGGCTTCGGCTCTGTGTCTTATTAGCTTTGTGATGCCATCTAGTTCACTGGGCCAGTCAGTCAGTCGGTCGGTCGGTCAGTTAACCTTTCACCCCGTCAGTTGTCAGGTTTACCATTTAATCATGCAAAAGACAATAAGGATGTAACGAGGCTGTGGGATCAAGCATTTAACAATCCTATTTTGCAAATTACAGTGATCTTTATTCAGATTTCTGCAGCTCAAACTACATTATAAAATCTTTATATGACGTCCAGCTGCCCTTACCAAATAGAAGTTTATTCAAGTGTGCTATTATTATACTTATTTTAAACTTAAAAATAAGAGAGTATACTTTCAGTTTACTTTTTATGTATTTATCACAGATAAACTTAAGTATACTTATATTTATACTGACAAGTATACAGAAAAGTCTAAGTATACTTGGTTTATATTAACAAGTATACAGAAAAGTCTAAGTATACTTGACATATACTAACAAGTATATAGAAAAGTCAAAGTATACTTGGCTTATACTAAAAAGTATACAGGAAAGTCTAAGTATACTTGGCTTATACTGACAAGTATACAAGTGTGTGACAGTTTTTGTAAGAGTTCATTTATCAAGAATGTTCTACGTTTTGGGATTTTCTGGCATGTGAGAAATGTGTCTGATTCTCTTTCAGTATTCATGAGATGAAATGAATGAGCGTTCATTTGAATATTGGTGCAAGAGGTGTTTTTTTGTATCATAACTAAAACAGTCAGTGTAGATGTAGATGTTACAGAGTCACTTCACTGGAAACCAGTCAAACAGTCAGTTGGTCAGCATTTTAACAAGTTCAGTGAGTCAGACAGAGAGGCAGTGAGTCTACAGTTTGACAACAACTCTGAGTCAGTTAAGATGTTTATCTTTTCACTCTAATAGAGAGACGTCTGATTTCATTGGACAATTAAAGGTTAGATGTTAGTTACTGAAGTGGAGTTCAGAGTTCTCACGTTGATTTCACACCAAAAGCAGAAGTTCAACATTGTGCAACATTGTCCTTTCTATTCTCTCAGGCAGATGCATGTACCGTAGTGGGGTGCACTATACTCTGATTTTCTGCCAGGTTGTGCAGGAAAAAGATGAATGAAATTGAACTCAAATGTGCTGATGTCTACAACGCACATCCAATCCCTTAACCTAACCCTTAACCCAAAAAAAAACTGTGTTTTTGTTGCCTGGACCACAGGCCCTGTTCAGACCTGGTGTTAATATGCTTCCTCAGTGATCGGATATACAAGTGGACAGCTCTAAGTACAGGTGTGAACGCACTCAAGAAGCATTGAGGACACATTGAGATCGGATCTTTCAGACCACATTCAGAGGTGGTCTGGGCCACATATGACCACATTCTTTTATCAGTGTGTAGTGAATGTGTCCTGGGCCACATTAAGGATCGTCTACTCATCTGATGTCCCGCTGAGATCCAGAGGTCTCTGCGTCCTCAGGTGAGGACTCGCTCTCTCCTCCCCGGCTCACTGAAGCTCTGTACCCGCTGTTGCCTGGCAAAGGCAGCGGTGCCAGTGGCGCGGTCCAATAACCTTATATTTTGATGTTATAAAAATGTTAATAAAATATACCCAAATTCATGATATTACTACTGACATTCATATAGTATTACATCACAGCGTCTGCTGTATTAGCCGTGTTAATTTGCATATGGGGCGGGGAAGTGAGATCGGATCACAAGTGGTCACTCACGCATGTGGAGACGCATTCTAATGCCAGATGTGAACAGACGTACTTTGGACTTGGGACCACTTGTGATCCGATCACTGAGGATACATGTTAATACCAGGTCTGAACAGGGCCTACGTTAGTCATTTTCTTGCCTGAACCTAACTGCAGATGTTTGCATGACGTACAAACGACATAGAAAAAGGCTTAAATGCGTACTTATGACATGCAGAATGTCTGTATAATGTTGTGGTATTTATACGCCTTCCTGTGAGACCAGGTTGAGCCAAACGCATCACATAGGATAAGATAAGATAAGATAATCCTTTATTAGTTCCACAATGGGGACATTTGCAGAGTTACAGCAGCAAAGGGGATAGTGCAACAACAAGAGGCATCAGTCAAAATAAATAAGTAGTAAACAGTAATTAAGTAAACAGCAAAGATATAATAAGTAAACAGTAAAAAAAAAACACTAAATATAATAGCAGACAGACTGTAGAATGCTGGAGAGTTTGTTGATGTCCTGAAAATGATCCTTATAAAAAGTACAACTTGTGGGATATTCATTTACCTGATAATGAAGGTGTTTTATGACCCCGTCAAAAACGAGATGAGTCATCTCAAGGGGTTATCCTGATATAATAAACTTCTTTCAAGGTGGTGATGAGCAATTTTACCTAAAACTGACAAACTTGTATTTATACTCAGCTGATGACAAAGAATCTAACCGGTGATCTCCACTGTGAATTTAACAAAATCATTAAATGTAATTGTACGGTATGTTAGGGCGGAATTTATGTGAAACAGGTCGGAAATCCCAGAATTGACCCCGTGTTTGTCAGACATTACAAAGCAGTGAGTCACTGAGCCAGCCAAGAGGTTTAGTATTCCGAGCTGAAAGCAGGCCAGTCAGTCAGCCAGTCTGCCAGTTGGCCTGTAGGTGGCACATTAACCCACTTCTTCACATGCACACGTCCTCTTTGTGTGCAAAATGTTCTATTCTGCTGCTCTGCTGAGATCCGCCCTACATCAGCTGCTACACACACATACAAACCCATCCTCCAAAATGTGGAACAGCAGCACACTTCTTCAAAATGCAGTGTAGTTTTTTTTAATTTCTTTTGTAAGATTATGCTGCATGTCCCCCTCCCTCTGTTTGTGGAAAGGGCATTTACACTCAGCAGAAATAGTTTCCATGTGGCAGCTAGACTCCCTGTGATTATCCCTAAAAGTGCAGACAGGGTCTGCATGAATAACAATAAACATGCCGGAGCTGTTTATTTACATGTATGGAGACACACAGGGCTGTAATTGAGCTTAATTTACCAGCCCTTTGTTATGCGTGGACCAGACCTCATGCATATTTTTTACCATTTTTAACATAAATTAACAGTAATTACTATTGTAAGAATAATTATTAAAAGTTAAGTATATTATGTCCTTTTATATATATATATATATATATATATATATATATATATATATATATATATATATATATATATATTTGTTAATTACCAGATGACCACCCTGTGCGCATGAAATAGGCGTGTGCATGTATTTAAAGGGCTGGATATATAAATGAATGTATGTGGTCGGTATGGAGACTCAGAGCTCCTGTTACCAGACCCCGCGAGGCTGCTGAGAACTCACGTGAACCGACGCAGACTCGCGCTCTGATTGGCCAGACGCGTCCGCGGTCCGCACGTGTACCGGAGAATCCTCGTCCGTTATGTAACGTGCAGTGCACGAGAAGAGCTCCACAGGGCGGAGGAAGAGGAGGAGGAGGGCTGCGGTATATCTGAGCGGGCTGTTTGGAGTTCATTCATCCCAATGCACACTGTCCTTTCACCCACTTACTGGAACACGTTCATTTAGTTATTTAGTTTGCATTCCACATTTTGCTTCAGGTTTTTATTGTGTAACAGAAAAATGTGCAAAAATGAAAAAAAAAAAAATACAAAAAATACAAAAAAGGTGCACACACACAGTTCATTCATCCCAATGCATACAGTCCGTTCACCCACTTACTATAACATGTTTATTTATTTATTTATTTATTAATTTATTTATTTATTTATTTTGCATTGCATCTGTTTTATTTCCATGTCTATGAAAATGGTTTATTTATTTTGCATTTTGCTTCAGGTTTTTATTGTTTAACAGAGAAATGTTCAAAAATGCAAAACATAAATAAATAAATAAAATAAATGCAAAAAAGTGCACACAATGTAAACATTGTACAAATGTGTCATAACTATAATTTCAAACATAAATTAATATGCACATATGTAGTAGCCTATATATCAGTCAGTATGTTTAATGTTTATTTTATATAATATTATAATATATTATTATTATTTTTATATATTATTTTTGCAAATTTCCCCACTGTGGGACTAATAAAGGAATATCTTATCCTACAGTATCTTGCACACTTTGCTAATGTATAGTATGTTATTCTATGTTTATAAAAAAATATATATTATGATGCTAGTTGTAGTAGTCAAGTATATATATAATATATTGTTATATATATTATGTATTCCAATATTATTATTATTTTGTATTCCAGATATATTTCTGTAGCGTTGATATGTACATTATATGTACTGTTCCTGTTCATTTCCTGGATAACCTGCTGCTGTAACACAATCATTTCCCAATTTGGGATCAATAAAGTACATCTATCTATCTATCTATCTATCTATCTAAGTCAACTTGTATTAAGTGTCCAAAAACTTAATTATGCATAAACTATTCTGCTTCAGAACTATGTGGATGCCAGTTTTAGATAGTTTGTGGTTGTAGTAGTAGTAGTAGTAACAGTAGTAGTATTAGTAGTAGTAGTAGTGGTGGTTGTAGTAGTAACAGTAGTAACAGTAGTAACAGTAGTAGTAGGAGGAGGAGGAGGAGGAGTTAGAGATAGATGGATGGATGGTGAAACACCCTGCAAGAGTTGGAATTGGAGGACAACGTGGCTTTAAAAGTATTCAGCCTGTCCGTCTCTCCGTCACCTCCTATAATAAAGGTAGAAAGGGAGGGGAAAACACACAGTAAACTATAACATGCCGTAAAAACACCAAACCGGCTCCTCCGACTGTACCAACACACATTCTCCACTAATGATTGAGAAAGTTCCTTTTTTAATCATATATGCATCTAAACAGGGATTAATGACCATGAACGCATCGCTTGCTTTGTTCTTTAGTAGTTATTTATTAGATATATACAGAAAAAAAGACGAGTTAAACGGTCTCCGCTGTTCGTTGCGGCAGGCGGGCAGACAGACAGTTGCGGCAGGCGGGCAGACAGACAGGCAGTAAGACAGGCAGTAAGACACCCGGCTTCTCTTCTCGGTCCACGTGTGATTCTGTCCTAACTTTTTTACCCGCCACCATTTTTCCTGGAATCCCAGCCTGCCGCGGTATCACTCCGCCGTGAAGACAACATAGACCCGACTTCAAGGCGAAAATAACCACAATCGCGGTCGCTCCCGTGTTTTCCGCCACGACTCGATGGAAACAGGAACCGACGGTGGATATATAGACGATATGTTCGGTTGCCGTTAACGACATTTCGTCGGTTTGTACGTTTTGGCGCGATTTCGGCGGCGGCGGAAGGACACCGGCGGGCGGCGGGTATATAAAGGGAGCGGCCCTCGCCAGCCACACCTACTGTCTCCTCTGACAGCAGATAAACACCATGCTGCCCGGCTCCTACTTTAACTTCACACGCAGAAAATCCAGCAGATAACTCTAGTGTTTCCTCTCTGTGGACTTTATTCGGATATTTCGGACGTTTTCCTCTATTCTCTCTCGTCTGTGAACGCCTCTCCTGTAAGGACGGTTGAAGGTAAGACAGCTGGTTCACACACATGTGGCGTTTAAAGACACCTCACGCTGCGTGTTAAAATGAGCTTTTGTGCATTTATATGTCGTAATTTGTGCGTTTCGTGTAGTTTAAAGTGTTGAATTAAAGAACTAGCTTGCCGGTTTCACGTGGGGAGCATTGCTCAACCCATGCCGGGTTTAAAGGACCCGATCAGAGGGTTAACCTTTTAAGCCCTTTGACTTCTTCTTCTGCTGCTGTTAGCTCATGTCTTTCACACAGAAACGCTAAACTATGCTGCACACATTGATTGTTGCATGTTGACGTTTTTTTAATAAATGTCGAAATCTAGTTAAATAGTAATAGAAATGTGTGTTTTTTGAGATGCTTCAGTTTGTCTGCTCTTTTGCACAGTTTGTACCTAAGTCTCTGGTAGCTCTTGTAAAATGCATGCATTCGTCTGCGATTAACAGTGTTTTAGTGTTATATTGAGTGCGGGAAATGTCATCATAAACACTATTAATGAGTTATTACTGTGCTGTGATGGTAAAGAAAGGCAGCCTTTAACTCCCAGAGCCGGTCTGCACCACACACACACACACACACGCACACACACACACACACACTGCTTTGCTTCAACGAATCTGCATTCAAAACCTCATTGAGAAATGTGTGTTTTTTTAGATGCTTCAGTTCCTACTGCTCTTATGCACAGTCTGTGTTTAGTCTCTTGTAGTTCTTGAGCATGGCATGAATTCGTCTGCGATTAACAGTGGTTTAGTGTTATATTGAGTGCAGGAAATGTCATCTATCAGTTAGTCATTACTGTGTTGTCACGGTGCAGACTGGGCTGTGTTTTAAGTTCAGGTTTCCCAGGCTGTGATGGTAAAAGAAAGGCAGCCTTTAACTCCAGAGTCTGTCTGCACCACACACACACACTGCTGCTTTGTTCTCCAACACAGCCTGCTATACATACACATACCAGACCCCAGAGGAATACCACTGGATTTTACCTCTCAGAATAGAGTTAACTTCTCAGTTAATCAGAATTGATTTCATAGCATTTTGCATTTTGCATTTTTTTTTATTTATGAGGTATGACTGGTAGCAGAAAAACCAGCATGTCCTGACTGCTTAAGTGTTATCACACAAGATCCTTGGTGTCTTTTAAATGCTAACTAGGCTTTGTGCCAAGCAAAGTAGTTGTTTTTTTTGTAATTGAAATAAGTTGTGAGTGGTTTCCTGCAGGGAGGCTTTGGAGTCATGTATGTGAAACAGTAGTAAAGTGTTGAGTAACAAAAAGAATGAAAAACAAAAGCAGGTTTTTGTTTTCCATGTCAGCAGGCAGCCAGGGCTCCATTTGGGGAGTTTTTAGTAACTTTCTGAGAACGAAAAAATGTAAATTGTGGTAAAGAAGTGTTGAGTTTCTGTCCCAGCTGTTCCTATGATGTCATGGGGAGGTGTTAGAGTTTCTGGGTGATTTAAGGCCTCCCTGGGGTGCAGCTGGGCGGGGCCACTGTGATGTAAACACAGATAAAAGGTGCCTCCCTGCTGGTTGGGGTCTCAGTCTGGAGAAACTGGTTTAAACTTTCACTACATCACGTGTTGGGATTTACTGCTGACGCGGAGCTGCTTTAAACACACTACTGGATTTTAAACTTCACTACCTCTCTTTTCCCTCTTCTTCTTCTCCAGATTCTGCAAGCAAACATGTTGCAAAGCTTTTCTCAGTCGCAGGACTGGCTGTACTCAGAGCCGCTGCTGTTTGACGACGAGTTCTGCCAGAGTTTGATGAAGGACCTCCAGTGTCTGCCGACACCCCCCCAGTCCCCACCGATGAAGACGGGGCTGGGCAGCGGTAAGCCCCTGTCCAAGGAGGACCAGCTGAGCTACGTGTCGGACATCCTGCTGGAGGACCACGACATGCAGCTCAACTGGAACTGCGACTTCTTCCACTCCGATGCTGCCGAGAAGGAGGGCGAGTCCAGCCAGCCCTGCTCCCCGCTGGAGGAGAGCGGCGAGGACTGCCTGTGGCGGTGCCTGGCCGGAGGGGACAAGAGCCTGGAGGAGAAGCTGGTGTCCACGATGCTCGGCTCCAGCCCGCTGCTGTCCGACATCAACACCAGCATCTTCGAGGAGATCGCCGGCTCCACGCTGGACTGCCAGAACCTGATGGAAACACAGGAGCCCAGCGAGGCCACGTCGGACTACGGGTCCACCGGTGGCGAGCTGTCCACATATTCATCCAGTGACTCCGGTGAGTGATGCAAGTTTAGCCAGGACCTTTGGACTTAACTCAGTGGTTCCTCTAGGATCTTATTTTTAACAAAATTCACCATTTTTAAACGAGTTCATTGATGTTTGAAGACTTTAATCTCACTCCCGCCTTGTCGGCGTGCAGCCTTATCAGTATAAACACTCCTCGCCCGGAACCGCCTCATCGGCATTTCTTTTCATAATTCACAGTTAATGTTTAGTGGCACTGAGCCCAAACTGTTCTTTGCACTCAGCTTATCTGGATGCCGGCCGCCCACCTCTAATCCGCTGTAGCCTTTATGACTCGAGGATGCTGTTGCCGCGTGGGCGGGGTTTTAACCCTTGACTGACACGAGTAGATGGGAGGTTTTAAGAGAGATAATTGACCGAGAGGGTGTGTGTGTGTGTGCGTGTGCGTGTGCGCGTGTGCGTGTGTGTGTGTGCGCGCGAGTGACTCATGTTCAGTGGTAACAGTTGCGGCTCCATCCATTAACTCCTAATGAGTCATGTTACTGACTGGAGCCCTCTGGCATCGCTGGCTATAAACCAGAGAGGAAGAAGCATACTTTTATTGAGTTTTCTTTTACGAATCACTCTTTGTGAAAATATAAAAGATGGGACTTTTTTTTTGTATTTAAGTTTTTGAAAATGACATAATTGCTGATTTCATTTTTACAGTAAATAGCTTTTTCATGCTGTACTTAATTGCACATTTCAGAGCATCAACAGTGTAACTACTGTTTACACATTTAACTGTTGCTGTAATCTTTTTTTTTTGTATTAGTATTTATTTTTTTATTTTTTTACATGAACATTGTCACATTTTGGTCAACAAATCAAATATCTCCTATATTTAAAATACTAATATATAAATAAAATAAATACATTGAAAACATCTACAAAATCATAACACACAAAAAACTAAAACTATAAAGCCACAAATCAAATTCATATTCCTGCATTGTGGTCTAATATTTACAACCCTGTTGCTGTAAGCTTGAGCTGCCTTCAGTTTGCAGACAGCTGCAAGCTTCTGCAGGTTTGTGGCTGTTTACAGGACATATTTCCACTACTGACTGTGGTTTCTGTGTGTGTGTGTGTGTGTGTACAGTGTCTACACTCTTGTTTTTGGTGTCAGCGCTCCTCTGAAATGTCGTCACGCCGTCACAGGGCAGATACAATTACCACAAGGGTCAGAAAACAAGGTTGTTCCAGGAACCTCGTCTAACCCGTCTCTTGTTTCTTCTTCCCGTGTCTCTTACAGAGGAGGAGATCGACGTGGTGACCGTGGTGCGCTGTTCCTCCAGCCCCTCCCCTCGGCCCTCATTGGCCGATCTGTCTGCCCGTCAGCAGAAGCAGGAAGAGGAGCAGCGAGCCCGCCAACGCCACCACTTTGAGATCCAGCTGCAACACAACTATGCCGCGCCGTGTCCCAGCTCGCCGCCACCTTCTTCTTCTTCCTCCTCCAACAAGCGCTCTCGAGGGAGCGACAGCTCGTCGCGCCACCACCACTCTTCTCGCAGTTCTTCGTCATCATCCTCATCGTCCTCGTCGCGGTACCACCACCACCACCAACAACACAACTCGTCGCGGAACTCGACGGAGACGGAGGACGAGGAGGAGCGGCGGCGGACTCACAACGTGATGGAGCGGCAGCGGCGCAACGAGCTTAAGAACTGCTTCGTGCACCTGCGCGACAACGTGCCCGAGCTGTCGCACAACGACAAAGCGTCCAAGGTGGTGATCCTGAAGAAGGCGCGAGACTGCATCTACAGCCTGGAGGACGAGAGCCACAGACTTCAGTCCAAGAGGGACAAACTCAGAGCCAAACAGGAAGAGCTGAAAGCGAGGCTGGAGCGGCTCCGCAGCTAATGGACCCGGGGCGAACCATGTTTAGAGACAATACGGGGGGTGGAGGGGCAAGATAAGGGAAGAGACTTTGTACAAAGACAGAGGGTTGGGCGGGGTTAAAGGATGGCGTGTCATGCTGAAAAGTGCGCACAAAGTTTGACATTTCAAAGACTTTCTGGTAACCTAGTTTTGGACTGTATAGACTCACTCGCTGCCATGGACGAACACACTCATTGCCTCAGAACTGATCATTCTCATGCCTTGACTGCTGACTGTTGTAGGATGTTTTTTAAAGTTGAAACGAGAACGGAGCTAGTTGATTATATTTTTTTATTTTTTATTTTTTTTAGCTTGGCTGAACGCACACTGAAAGACTTGTTATTGTTTCTTTATTTCATCCCATTTGGGGATGCCAAATGGCACAGGTAAAAATTACGTGAGGCATTAGCGCCAAATAGGTGGAAGCCACATCAGCTCAGTAGATGAATGATACTTTAATATTGTGTTTTTCAGGATGTCTTATAGCCATACTAACCAGTGATCCCTCCACGCTGACCGGTGTTTGATGGCGGCTTCTTAACTTATTCGGTCAACGGCGCTTCTGTCAATTCCAAATCTGATGCCGTTTGAATGTTTTTGATCAGGATAACGGTTCTTCAGTGTGCTTTCAGCCCTGTTTGGCCTCAGGGCGGACCCTTGGGGCCCAACACCACTCTGTTATCAGGTTTAATGTGTGTCAATGACATGCACTGTATAGACCAGGTTTGATACTGTACACGTAACAATGCGCGGCCTCGGTTCAGTTCACCACCGGCTTCCGTCACTTCAGAGTATGTTTTCTCTAGTTGGAAATGACTTTGTGTATTTAAGTATGTCATTAATAACAAACTGTTCAAACTCAAATGTAGCCATATTAAACAGCATTCAGGTTTTGAGGAGACTCGGAGCTGGAAGGTGTAACCGAACCGTGAGCCGCGCCGTCGTAGCAAATCAGCCAAAGTCGGGGCGGGAAACCCTCTGCATAACATTTGATTCTTTAATGCCAGAAAAAGGAGTGACGGTGTCCTGATATATTATTATTTAAAGGTTCTAGTTGGAGGAATACTGTGATATTTAGTTTCCTTTGCTCGTAGAGCAGCCGTTTTTTAAGTGCAAATTTAAGAAAAAACTATTTTTTACTATTAAACGACTATTAATCCAGAAATTGTTTAAATGTCTGTGATTAATTAGTCGGTGGCTCTATTTGGTGAAGACTCTGTGAAATAGTGGCTCAACATCTTAAAGGATTGAAGCTGTTGAGCTTGAATATACTGTAATTCAGTAACGGGTTGATGACGCGTTGCGTCACGAGATCTTAACGCCTATAATTACGAAAAATGTAAATTTCAAAATAAGATTTGAACATGTTGCATGAATGAGGGCCGCTGACCAACATTCCCCCGTTTTGTTTTGTTTTGTTTTTTAAAGATGGACGGCCTTCACTGGCACCATTTTGTGCCCAATTTAACAGTCATTTTTGATTTATATGGACATAAAATAGCCGACGAAGAAAGCCGCGACACCAAGTAATATCTTTTTTAAGAAGGTAAAAATAAATGCGGAGGTGTTTTGTTGAACTTTGGGGTTAAAGTTTGAAATATCAATAATGGGGTTGAATGTTGAACTGAATGCCATTTTACTCTAAATGTCAATTATTGCCAATGTTCTCCATTAATGTGCTGTTTGTCATGAAATGTGCAAATGTGAAAACATTTGCTCGTTTGTGTAAACTGTCTTAAAAATGCATCCTGTTTTTTATTAATGTTGATAGAGTTCTTCCTCGTTCAGACGGAGTGTACTTGAATAGACCCTGGTTGGTAGGAATAATGAGAGGAGAGGTGTTGGTGTTTTTAACCGTAAAAAAACCTGTTCTGCCTTGAAATGCATTCTGTTCAGGACTTTGTGTTCCTTGTTTGATTCTGTCGCTGTCTGGTTTAAACCTCATCTGCTTCTAACGCGAAGGGAAGCTTCAGCTCCTTGGTTTTTTCTTCCAAATGTCTCATTTTTATATTCTTGTCAAGATTCACAGTCTCAAAGATCCCTTTTGAAGTAACGATGTTTCAACCAGACAGCAGAGATGATTTATGTTGTTAGCATGATAAAACCTACCTCCACCTGGCTGCAGTCTGGCCTGTAATGTTGATGTTTTTTTTTGTTTAAATATTGTACCGATTTTTTTAAAAGTGTAAATATTTTTGTTATTGTATCATAAATTATTTTAGTCTTTTTCTTTTTTTTTTTTTTTTTTTTTTTTTTCATTTTGAATTTGAGGATTGAAAAGAATTGTTATTCTTTACTAAGCAGCACTTTTTTTTAATATTGCCGTAATTAAAGAATGAATGAGAGTTGGGAAGTCTGTGGTTTTATTGCACGCACGCACACACACACACACACACACATGCAGGCATTGAGTGTAATATAAAGATATAGATCCACATAGGAAAGCAGGGATGTTTTTGCATGTTTTCATATATTTTAATGGTGTAAATATACAACTTTAGAGGATTACTAAAACACAAACAAAATAATATAGTGAAGCTTATCCACAGAGCTCTTAATACAGCTGAGTTACAAATCTCTGGACAAGATAATAGCGGGGCACAGATGTAGGTTTATATGTTATGAAAAGATATAGATATCGGGGCGCTGCCAATTTGGCCCGTGAGGGCTTGTGGCAGCCATTTTCCAAAATGGCCACCAAATAGGCGAAAAATATTCCAAAATGTTGCAGAAAACTGACTTTATGACTTGATGATTTCAAAGGTGTGTTCAAATGACAACCAATACAACTTCAGAACGGCAAGATCTTCAGCTTTCCATCAGGGTATTTAAAATTGACAGATATCGCCGGATGCATTTCTGGGTCTCCGGTAACCTCTAATCACAGTTAAAGCGATACTGAACTTTGGGTTGTTTTGCTAACTAGCCGGGCTGTGTGCCCCACTAAAGGAGAAAATCATCATCAGTTGCTCCTGTGAGTGGATTACAGTTCGTTATGCTATTTTTTTTCTCTCTCCATTCACTCCTGTTGCTAGCAAAACAGGTCGCTAAGGGTGTATTCAAACCTGCCTTGTTTAGTTCGGTTGAATGGAACCCTGGAGCGTTTACCCTCTTGGTAGGGTTTGTTTGGGCTGGTGTGAACACAGCAATCGCACTCGGGTGCAGCACCAAAACAAGCAAACCGAGATCTGCTTCAAGGGGTGGTCTCGGTTTGCTTCCGAACGAACCGCGGTACGGTTTGGTACGCTTCGTTTGTGGTGTGAACATGATCAGACCTCGAGCCCGCCCAACTGGAGAAAGCATTGCGCCTTTTTGGATTAAACCAGCTCCGGTAGCAAGCTGTGCTGTGCAGGTCAACACCAGACAACATTACTACAAAAGAGCCTACGCTTGCCCTCGCTATTCACATCAGTACTAAACAGGTGTTAATGTCCGGCTGTGTTTAAGGCAACGGGTATACCTGATGGATCTTCGGAAATAGTTTCGGCCGATGAGCACGTCACAGTTTAGGAGGGTTAATGCACGCCTCCTCCTCCGTCCTCCGTACGTCTTGATATGCACCTTCGGCGACTCCAGTGCATCAAGACATTGTTTTCCAGTCACAGCCGCGCCTCATTTTCAATAAACTGTATCGTTTGCCTTGAGTGAAAAAAAAAAAGATGACCAGGGCCAAGATCAAGCCGCGTAGTTGTCCCTCCATTGTTGCGTTCTGGAAGTCTGCTCTTCTTTGTTTACTTCCGGGAGTTTTCCAGCATGGAAACCTGGCCGATTAGAGAGCAGTTTCTTTGGTCGGCTTGTAAATGCTGCCGTGTGAACACAAACCAAACTCGAGGCAATATGCAGCATGGTAACAATCTGGTCCCTGATTCGAATCAGAGCAAACAAACTACAAGTGTGAAAACGCCCTACGGTTGCATTTATGCATAACCCGTTTGGTTCGGTTAAAACAAACTTAGGTCTATTGTATTTGTCCAGTTATGGTTTGTTTGGGCTCGTGTGAAAGCTCATTCAAACTCCGGTGCTGACCAAACAACTGAACTCTGGTCCCCCTGAGATGGTTGGTCTCGGTCATCGGTGCGATTCGTTTCTGGTGTGAAAGCAAGCGAACCAACCACCAGCAGATATGTGATTTATAGCATGATTACAAAAGCTAAACTTCTAATAAATCCATCTGCTAATGGTGAAATCTGTTCAGGAAGTGATCTTATTGATCTGTATTTAAGGGCCATGTATAGAAGCACGTCAGCGCGGATATTATCCCCGATTAACAGGTCAAAAGCTGTTAAAACTGCCGTGCTTGTATCCAACTCTGTGTACTTTGTCAGTTCATTAACTCCATTAAAAAGTGTGACAGGGATCCAACAGTAATGCGCCCATTGCACATGTCCGTGCACTCCCCAACGTTTGCACTATGCGTTCGTTCTGAAAGCGTGCAAAGGGGCTTTAGTACAGTCTCTTCTCTACTATTATTCGCCATGACCTGGCCGATTTGCAGTCTAATAATACTGATAATGCTTATAATCAGTCATGTCCATCCTCTAGTACAGGGGTGTCAAACATACGTCCCGAGTGCCAGAACTGGCCAGTTAAAGGGTCCAATCTGAGGGTTGGGCTGTCCTAATAAGAGTAGCAGGCTGGATACGTGATTATACATCCCACGAGCTTACGTACAGGATACAAGACACAACACCATCAAGCGTAGATAGATGAGAATATCAAAAAGGTGAAAAAGAGTGTCAGGTTTCCAAGAGAAATGGATCAGTTCCTATTTGTTCATAGAGGTAAATGGGAAGCCAGTCTGGTTGGTTGTGTTCACAGCATTTTTAAGTGCTCAAGGATTATAATATTCAGCGCCACTTTCAGACTCATCACGGTGGAAAAAAACACCAGAACTTGCAAGGACAACTGAGAACAGAGAAGATAAATGAATTGTCTGTTTTTAGTCGTAGCCAAGAGATCAGCAGACATCCCAGGATGTTCGTCATGTATTTTGTAAATGGACTGTTCATTAGTTGTGAACGTTTTCAGAATGTACTTCTACTACTTCACACTAAAAGAGGCGTTGTTAATTATAGATTATGCAATGGTTTTACTGGCCCCGCCCACTTGAGATCAAATTGGTCTGTATGAGTTTGACAGCCCTGCTCCAGTAGCAGAGAGAGTGAATGTGTTAGTCCAGTCTGTCTGACTCATTGATCCTCTATCTGACTGAGGTTTGTATATAAACAAAGATATGAAAGATCAATACATCCTGATGATATTCTGAATGAGAGGTCAGGACATCGGAGACATTTTGCATGTCAAATTTGAGTCAGATTGAACACATTTCAGTCCTCGTTCTGGGCAAGAAATGCTCGCCATCGCGCCGTTGTCACCCTCGAACGGCGGCCCCACCCAGGTGTACAGATATGTGATGAGTGTTTTCTCAGGGCAAAGGGTGAGGCCGCTGCAGGTAGAGGAGGTGTTGTGCAACCGTGAGCTCAGTCCATGTGTCCCCGTGTGCATGTGGAACAGGTGGACATGTGCCAGGCAGGTGTGTGTGTTTGTGTGTGTGTGTGTGTGTGCGTGCGTGTGTTTGTGTGTGTGTGTTGTACTATGTTATCTTGTTCTTGTGCAGCGTAGGTGTTTCTTTTGAATTCACTTCTGTCACCAGTCCAACAGCCAGAACTTCAGATATTGTCTTCATTTCCGGTCGATTTGATCCTTTAAAAGACTCAACCGTTCAGGTTTATAGATGATTACTGACTTCAACAATAAACTATAATAATGATCATGCATTTTGCTTGCAGAGTGTGATTTAAAGTATAGGTTCAAAGTCCTTTTTATTTATAAGGGAAACTGATTAAGAAATATTGATTGTCTGGCTGGATTTTGATTGACAGGAGGCACATTTGGCTAATGTTTAATATTTTTTTTTTTTTTTTAAATTTTAAATTTTATTTGGCGCAAGTTTGGAGCGTAATTTAACCTCCTCCTCGACCAGCTAGTATGACATGGTTGGTACCAATGGATTCTTTAGGTTTTCTAGTTATATATGATGCCAGTATCGTCAGCTTTAAAACTAATAATTACATGTTGTGCTAACGCGTTATTATCATGTTAACTTTGACAATATATATATAGCATATGAAAAAAAGAAATTAGTTCCAAAAAACTTTTATGTTTAGCTTATTTTGTTAAGAAACGTCGTGCAAATTCCTTTTCCCAAATGTGTCCACAGTTTCCTCCGAAATGTAAAATCTGTTGTAGTCTCTCATTTATCATCTTGCATCCATGTAAATACAACCAGAAAGAGGGATAAAACAGGGGAATTATGGGGGGAAATTGTCCTTAAAGTCATTATTAAACATTTTAAATGTCAACAAAGGAACAGAAAAGTAGAAAAGGTCGGTATATTTTTCATGTGGATGGAAGTCAGGATCTATTTATTTTAGGGTCTGAGAAAGATTCAATCAGTGAAGTGTTGAGTAACATAAGGCTTACTGTAGAGTGTGTGTGTGTATAGGTGTGTGTGTGCAGCCATGTAGGTCAAGGCGAGTGAGTGGATGTGACTGTCAGGCGTTCCAGATAGCAGCTAACAGATCGGTTCAGATGTCGTAAAAGTCTTTTGATCAGCGAGCGACAGATTAGGTTCGAGAGCAGGGAGAGGCCTGATAGGAACTGGGCCAAATACACACAAACAAACACACATTATCTAAAGAACATGTGGTGTGAACTTTATCTGTGTTTATGTTTCTAATTTACAGGTTATTCATCTTTATCTTCTTATCATCTTATTGTTTCCTCCCATGCTGCATTTTTATAACTGAACGGTTCAGGTTTATATTACAGTTATGAATGTCTGAGAGATCATGGACCGACTGACCATCTGACCAACATTTGCTGTCCCCCCCCGCAACAGTCAGCCACACTAGCCGTGTTTCCATTGACATATGTAGGGCCCGAGCACCGACACCATCAGGCAGGGAAGGCCCTGTTGAAACTGAAGGAATTCTTCTTCTTCTTCTAATGAATCGCATTTTTGAGGGCCTTAAAGGGACTGTTTGTAACTTTTTAAGCGTATAAATGTACCGGGTTGGGACACATGCACGCTCGCGTATGCGCGCTCGTGTGTGGCTGGCGTCCCCGCTCCTCTGCCTGCTCGCCTTCACTCAGACAGCGCGCGCGTTCTCGCTCAGCTCACTCCACCTCTAGACGTGAACGCGCGCTCACTACACACTGCAGAAGAGTTAGTTTAGCTCTGAGAATATCTAGTGAATGCACAGGGGACGTTTGTGCAGAAATAACTGCTGCAGCTCCTCCAGACCAACAGAGGTTTTCCGTGTCTTGTGAAGTGACGGGGCTCCGCAGCAAGTTACGTTATCGCCTCCGACCGGGTGCCGGTGTTTTCACTGTTCCCTCCGGCCGCGGTTGGAGACGGTAACGCTACTCGTTGCGGAGCCCCGCTGCCTTAGCCGGGGCTGAAGCGGCAGGGCTAAGGCAGGAAAAGCCAACACTAGGATCAGCATTGATTCATGGAGAGACCTTCGTCTGGTCAGCTAACATTACTGCCAAGCAGCTGAAATATAGAGTGATATTGTGCTTTTAGCTGACGTGTGTCGCCTCACTGTTTTGAGCGATGCTCATTGAGGTATATTTAGAGCGAGCAAGCGCAAACCCGAAGCTGACTTTCGTTGACTTAACGGCCACAGGTGTCGCTGTTAACAAGCATTTCTGAAAGTTACAAATAGTCCCTTTAAGGTGCTTGAAAAGTTGTTAAACTTTGCACACTTATCAGACGCAGTTTCCTCCTTCATAGAGAGCTGCTGCTCTCTATGAAGGAGGAAACTATAAAAAAAATAAAAATTCCAAGGCCACAGGGCAGACTATTTGATTTAGTTAGATTTAAGGGTGGAGTGTCACTTTAAAGTCAAACTGTAACAGACCCAGCCCAGTCTGTGTGTGTGTGTGGGCGTTGTACAGTAGCTGACTGTGTTTGCCTCTCATGTGGTTCAGTGACCCAAATATTCTGACTCATTCATTCTGATCTGCCACATTACGACTGGGAGAGACAGATGGAAAAAGAAAACAATAGAGAGGAGAAACAAATGAGAAAGACTCGAGGA
The DNA here is from genome assembly GCF_043250625.1 of Sebastes fasciatus. Taxonomy (NCBI): domain Eukaryota; kingdom Metazoa; phylum Chordata; class Actinopteri; order Perciformes; family Sebastidae; genus Sebastes; species Sebastes fasciatus. The sequence continues at coordinate 37,666,222 of NC_133795.1, read as the reverse complement.
AAAATGGAGAGGATGGAGAGAAAACAGAGAAAACGAAGAGAAAGAGAGAGAAAGGAGGCTGAAGTTCATCCCCATTTCATTTTCCAACTATGCAGGAAATAATGACAGAGCCCAGCAAGAAGGTTATAACACAACCCGGTCCAAACCACACTCTGAATAACAGACGCTGAGCCACAATACGACGCACACACCAGTCATAGATGGAAAGATGGCACTGAGACAGTTGTTCCTTCATGCAGGAATGCAGCTGTAGTGAGTTAAAGCAGTTACGATGGATTCATGCTGAGTCGTGGCAAGATGGGCCAAATTGCCTCCTGAGTTACCATATGACTGGTCGCTGACGAGAATGTAGCATTTAAAATGTTTTATTTTTTTAAACGAAATCCAGCGCAGTGCTCACTCCACATATAATGCACTGGGGCCACATCAGTTCCAACAAACTTCACAGAGAACAATGAGGACAAAACAGCATCACCGATGTGTTTTAACCAAATATTCTCTGGTCTGGCTCAGCTAAAAACACAAAAGTACTGTATCCGAAAGCACCGAATCCGAAAGCACTGAATCCGTCAGCACGTTAGGGTGTCCCTTATGGTGAAATGGTGCAAGATGGTGACGGCCAAAATCCGAGATGGTGACGTTTAAAAACCAAGATGTTGACGTTTAAAAACCAAGATGTTGATGTCCAAAAACCAAGATGTTGATGTCCAAAAACCAAGATGGCGACTGTCAAAAACCAAGATGGTGACGTCCAAAAACCAAGATGGTGACGGCCAAAAACAAAGATGGTGACGTTTAAAAACCAAGATGGCGACTGTCAAAAAACTAAATGGAGACGGTCAAAAACCAAAATGGTGAAATGCCAAAAACCAAGATGCCAAAAACCAAGATGGTGACGTCCAAAAACCAAGATGGCGACTGTCAAAAACCAAGATTGTGACGTCCAAAAACCAAGATGGTGACGGCCGGATATCAAGATGGTGATGGCCAAAAACCAAGATGGAAACGACCAAAATGCCGAACTCGAGGCTTCAGAACGGCAGTCCACAAACCAATGGGTGACAGCACGGTGACTACGTCCACTTCTTGTATACGGTCTATGGCTAGCTAACTGTAGAACTAAATAACTGAACAGCTAACAGTGCTCGCAACAAACCTTTATTTAGCTACATTTTATAGAAAGCTTGTAACGATGCAAGGACCTTTACTGCTCTGATATTTAAAATATCTTCTTCTTTGAGTGGTCAAAGTATGAAATAATTTTTTTTTGGATAAAAATATATTTAAAAAAAAAATTAAATCAGAGGTATATTAATCAGTTACATTTGACGAAGATTATTTATTTTATGACCCATTGATAACCCCAAAATGTCCCATGATCTCCCGGGTGTCGCAACACAAACAGCCTAGCTGCCCTTCAAAGTTCAAACCAGTCACTCTAACCTTTAACTTTGTGGTAAAGCTCGTGAGTTTTGCTGCTGACCTTCCCGCCCAAAAGATAAATGAGGAAGTTACTGTTGTAAATATATACAATGCGACATAGATTTGTCTCTCTACTACCAGGACATTCTGTAGAGATGTTTTCTGAACAACAGTAATTGTTCCGGGCTTGTTGTGAAATCTGCATGTTTTTTTGGTACAGTCGGTGTGTGGCAGCTGCTCTCAGTCATCGTCTTCATCATCATGTGTTCACGCTGAGATGTTAAATCCACATTTAGCCTGGATGTGACTCAACAGCCGGCAAGTCTACTGTCCTTCGAGCTTGTTCCAAGGCTGACGCAGCTGCCCTACATTCCCCTCATCTGTAACCCATTACCCAGAACCCTTTGCTCCCTTTTTGCCTGGCCAGGAGCTCCCCCGAGGGCCGCCAGCCAGCTCTGACGATGCGTTTCCTGTCTGCACGTCACCTGCTACGAGAGTCATGTTTAAATAATGAGGCTATTATATCAGAGCTCTGTCACGAGCACGAGATCCTGAGCCGGCCGGCCGGCCGGCCGGCTGTCACAGTGTGAGCCGGCGGCGATGCCAAGGAAGCGTAGATGTGTGTCTGTTTGCTTATCTGTGTTTGACTACGTCTCTCTGTGTGCAGTCCTTCTTGTTAAAATGGTGTCATGCTGAGAAAATTAATGTAATTTGCTGCCAGCCTGTTCTGAGGTAAAAAAAAAAAAGTTTCATACTCAAACTAGGAGCCAATATAGAAAGAGTGTAACTATTAACCCTCTGAGACCCACAATAGCTTTAGGGGGCTACAGGGGGTCTTTAGGGGGAGATAGCAGGTAGACAGTAGATGTCACACAGAAGTGGTGAACATCATCTGAAAGCTGGGAACATGAAGATTAATTTGAGATGCATAAATCAGAAATAAACATGCTCTATTATGTTTCATAGCTTGTTGTAGCAATTTTTGGGTTGATACCATTTGTTACACAGATTTGGTGCTAAATTTAACCATTTTTTACCACTGGAGAATTAATAAAAATGATCAATAATCCCTCCAAAATACCACATTAAGACACCAAGACCTTGAGGAACACCATAGAAAAAGCCATGCTGTGATTTGGGATCAAAAACTTTTGACATTTGGAGATTTCTGCAAGAATTGCATTTTTTTCGGTGATTGGTTGTCGAGCACTTCTGTTGTGTAAACTACTCAGAAACCCACTTATTGTCAATCTAGCTAATAAAGCCATCCATCCTCTGAATGCTTAAGGTCTCTAGTTTGATCCATCCATCCTCTAGGTCTCTAGTTTTTTTTTTTTTGGAGAGATTTTTCAAGCTTTTTATTGATAGGACAGTGGATAGAGTGTTGGAAAGGGGGAGAGAGAGAAATGACATGCGGAAAGGACCACAGGCCGGATTCGAACCCGGGTCCACCGCTGCTAGGACACAGCCTTGGCAATACATGGGCGCTCGCTCTACCGACTGAGCTAACCAGCCGCCCTAGATCTCTAGTTTGATCCATCCATCCTCTGAATGCTCTAGGTCTCTAGTTTGATCCATCCATCCATCCTCTGAATGCTCTAGGTCTCTAGTTTGATCCATCCATCCTCTGAATGCTCTAGGTCTCTAGTTTGTGGCTGTAAAGTTTCATGAGGCTGTGATTATCCTAGAGGTCACCACAGGTCATTTTATACAGTGAGGTCAACTTTAAAAAAATGGTCTTACTACAATGAAATGTCTCCTATGGGGACTAACATCATCACACATGAATACAGTTGGGCTCATTGGATCCACAAGAGTCTCAGCTTTACAGTGAGACCCAATTTATGTAATTCAGGACTGTTTAGGGACCCCAGTATGCAGAAATATTCAAACACACCATTTTAAAATAGGAGACAGTAACACATTTAAACTGCATGTGATTATCATAAAGTGGGCATGTCTGTAAAGGGGAGACTCGTGGGTACCCATAGAACCCATTTACATTCACATATCTTGAGGTTAGAGGTCAAGGGACCCCTTTGAAAATGGACATGACAAGTTTTTCCACGCCAAAATCTAGCATAAGTTTGGAGCGTTATTTAGCCTCCTTCACAACATGGTAGCATGACATGGTTTATCCTTAGGTTTTCTAGTTTCATATGATATGACGTATAAAAGCTGCTAGAGCCTCTGAAACACAGTAAGGTTGGTCGGGATCGCGGGTCTCAGAGGGTTAAACATCACTAACTCTAGAAACTGTTGTGAAAAGTAAATTTGAAAATGCCAAATTTCAGAGAAAATATGATGATTTTGCGCACAACAGGCAAAATAAACATCAAAACAATAAAATAAAATACTTAATTTGCAAGTTTACTTATTAAAATCAGACATAAAATTCACAAATATGATTCCTGCTGAATTAACATTTAAGTACTGTTTTATTTGCTTTTTCCTCGCTGCATGGTGCAGTTCTCGTTTTACTACCAACATAGTTTCGGGCCATGTAGTGATCTTTCAGCGCCCAGTTCCAGACTGAACAGGTTCACCTGCAGGTTTGAGACCAGCACCAGTCCAAGTGTGAGTGTTTCTGACTGGTTATCTGCTGCTGAGGACCCTGATCCTCCAGTATCCTCCCTGACCTCGTTGTCAAGGTGTTAATGACTTCCAGCAAATGGTCCAAGGCTCCAGGAGAAACACCTTAAAGTGGGTGTTTGACCTCAGGGAGAATGTTAGAGCCCTCAGCTGTGACGTAGGGTTACTGGTGTCAGTAGCTGTATGTGTGTCACTGTGTTCATGTGTAAATGTGGCTGCAGGTTTTCACCTGATAGCTCAGAAGCTTGTTTACGGCTCCTCTCCCTCCGTCCTTCTAAAGCTGTCTCGGTGAAACTATCGACACATCATTAGCACACTAAAGGAAGCAGCTAACTGTCTCTCTCACACATTCGTATTCACTTTGCCTTTTCTGGTGTCGTTGGATCGTAGCTGTGAGACTCCGCGGAGTCTGTTTCCTAAAATTCTGACGTGTTTCCATGCAGGCAGCGACAACCAGGTCAGAGGTCACTGCAGTTATTCCAACGGTCATGTATAACACCTTTAAATCAGAGTGAGCGTAACTACATTCACACTGCTGGTCACACTTTAACACCCGGAGACCCGAGTTTTAGGACTGGAGTGAAGCTACAGATATCATATGAAACCAGACAACCAGAGGAATCCATTGGTACCAACGTCATGTCTACCATTTCGGGAAGGAGGTTAAATAACGCTGCAAAGTTAAAGTTTAGCGAGGAAAAACGGTCATGGCCATTTTCAAAGGGGTTCCTTGACCTCTGACCTCCAGATATGTGAATGAAAATGGGTTCTATGGGTACCCACGAGTCTCCCCTTTACAGACATGCCCACTTTATGATAATCACATGCAGTATAAATGTGTTATTTTTTCCTATTCTAAAATGGTGTGTCTGAATATTTCTGCATACTGGGGTCCCTAAACAGTCTTGAATTACATAAATTCGGTATCACTGTAAAGCTGAGACTCTTGAGGATCCAATGAGCCCAACTGTATTCATGTGTGATGATGTTAGTCAGACATTTCTTTATAGTGAGACTTGACCTTGCTGTATAAAATGACCTGTGGTGACCTCTAGGATAATCACAGCCTCATGAAACTTTACAGCCACAAACTAGAGACCTAGAGCATTCAGAGGATGGATGGCTTTCCTAGCTAGATTGACAATAAGGGGGTTTCTGAGCAGTTTACACAACACAAGTGCTCGCCATCCAATCGCAGAAAAATGCAATTCTTTGCAGAAATCTCCAAATGTCAAAAGTTTTTGATCCCAAATCACAACATAGCTTTTTCTATGGTGTTCCTCAAGGTCTTGGTGTCTTAATGTGGTATTTTGGATGGATTTTTGATCATTTTTATCAATTCTCCAGTGGTAAAAAATGGTTAAATTTAGCTCCAAATCTGTGTAACAAAGCAAAAATTGCTGCAACAACTTATGAGACATAATAGAGCATGGGGATGACCATCATATACTTCTATCATCATGTTCTATAACCTTAGACACGTTTGCAATTCATTTTAAATAATCAATTAATTAATTCATGTTCATTTCTGATTTATGACTAGTACAGAGTGCTGAGCTGCATCTCAAATTAATCTTCAGGCTCCCAGCTTTCAGATGATGTACACCACTTCTATGTAACATCTACTGTTGACCTGTTATCTCCCCCTAAAGACCCCCTGTAGCCCCCTAAAACCGGCTCTATTTGTGACCTTCTTTGTGGGTCTCAGAGGGTTAACACAAGCCCCTGAACACTCCGTCAAGACGTGATGTTCTTTGTGATAGATCGCTGCACTTTCAGGTCTCAGCAGGTGATTTTCATAACGTACAACAGCAGCCTGAAAGATTGTGAAACCATCCTTATGACTCCAAAAACCCCAAATGATCTCTTATGATGCTTTCAGCGGATCTCATTTAGGGGGATACTGTCCTCCTCATCCCTGGTAGTGGGGCGTTGAGGGGTCTGACAATAAACTATGTCTTGTTATTATCCTTATTAGCACACGTCCTTCCACAGATTCAGACCTCCCTGTATTAAAAACTCAGATGTTTGAGGTCAGGTTGCTGCTGACGCTGCACTTTGAGCAGCCTGATACCTTTATCTGCTTCTTCACAGAATCGGGGTTACTGAGTGCATGTAAATGAGAGTGATGAGGGGAGGTCCCACTCTGTCACTCTGAGAGGAAAAACAAATGCAGAGTGTAGAAAATTCCCCCCTGACATCTGACTTGTTTCCTCTGTGGTTCGAATACAGATGGTGAGAGAGAAAGACAAAAGAAAGACTTCAGGTTTTAGTAGATGTTCGTTTGTGGAAGATTCGGTGGAAGGTTCAGTCATGTGGTGGACTTTCGACATCATCATAATGCTGCTTTCATACCTTTAAGTTACCTTTTAATGTTGACTGACAGGGAACGGCTGGTGATGTCATCCTGCATCATCAGTGCTACGCCATCAAGACTCTCCTCTAAAGACAGCATCAACTGTCCCAAAACGTCCCATGTCAACACGTTCTCACTCCCAACTCGTCAAATACCTCCGCTTGGTCAGCATCGGAGACCAACGCACAGGGTACCCCTCTATCGTTACTTTTAATATATACGTTTGTTACATGCATAGCGTCCTTTCAAAATAAACTTCCGTTTAAACCGTTGGAAACCGTCATGGTTGACGTCAACTTCACTGACGGAACCCAATGAATTCTGACGTAGTGAGCATTTAACTCACTTAACTGACCAGCTGTTTCCGCTGGCGGCGTCTTCCCGGATATTTAAATAACGTTCGGACAACATAAGACGCGGCCGATACTCGCTGACATGAAAGAACTATTAAAACTTGTCCAATTGAAACAAAATTTCTTGAAGACTTCTCTCGATTTTTTCTCTCGTAGATGGTTAGACGACCAAGAAGCAGCTTGTTTTGTTTTTCCAGTTCACAACCTCTACTTCTTCTTCTACTCTGTTTACTGGTAGATGACAGCCATGCGTAGCCTGTAGCACCAACTTCTGACCAGCCTACGCTGTAGCTGAGTTTATTTGCACCAAACCAGTTAGGTTATAGACGAACTACACCGCGGTCGCATGAGTGTGAGTATACAAAACATGGCTGTAAAGGAGGACAAGTCGGCGTGATGACGTTTGGTCGTCTCATTTAGCCACTTGTTAGCAACTGCCTTTTTAAAGACACATAAAAAAATTCAAGAGTGGGGTATTTATTGACGTATTTTATATCGTAGAACAAAACGTTAAAATCTCTTCAGCTTGTGTTAACTACAGACCTTATTTCAGACATCTAACTAAAAACCCATTGACTTCCAGACGAGGGAACAGGAAGTGACATCATGCTAACTCATTTCTGGGTTTTAGGACTCATTCCTGCAGCTTTCTATTTAGTGTGTAACGTGCAGCTTAATCGACATGTCTCTCAGCTTTTTCAACTTTTATATCCGATTGGATTTTACTGTTGTGGATTGAATGTTTTTAATTGACTTTTTTTTTTATTGTGTTTTATTATGATTATGTTGTGTTGTTATTGTGTATGTTGGTCATGGAGCCTACACTCCCATTATATCATTATGTGTGCTGAGAGGAAGGTGCACATTCCTCTGGCTCATCTGTTCAACATTTATATGAACTTGTGATGTTTGAGAAATGGAAGAAAAAAAAGGTTTTCTGTAGGGGGACTTTAATTCCCTGAGCTGCTTGACCCTTTAAGAAGAAGGACTTCCCCTTTAAAACGTCTTTTATGGGTAATTTGTCCTGCTGTAATGTGAGTCAGCTCCAAAGAAGGGACTATTTACTTGTTTCTCTACTTCACTAACAAAATATATGTTTTGCTTATGCATCTTCAGAGGGTACATGTGATTGATATCTTTAGTCAAAGTGCATTTGACCAATTGGCTCTAAATGAAGGGAGATTGATGCCACCTGGTTAAAGTGGCACTGATTACAGATATCCTCCCTGATTGGCCACAGACAGCAGGTGACAGGAATAAAAGGTCGTGGATGACAGCAGACCGGTTGGTCTGAAGGTGTTTGTGTACCAGAAGGTTTTTTTCTCATTAATTGTCTGCTGCTAAGTGATAAACCTAATGAGATGTTTTCTCCTTTTGGTGGCCACAACGCCTACATGCTGCTCCGTTACACCACCAACCATCCTCATGTACAACAGTGTTTTCCTGCTGTTTTCACTGTGATGGTGTCCTCATGTCAACTTCCCTGTGTGGGATAATAAAGTTCATCTGAAACTGTGCATGACACACACACACTCATGAGATGAGAAACCAGTGTGTTAGTTAGTGTTTGGGGGAGAAATCCCTGCAGAGCATTAAGAAGGTCTGACTCACCGACATGAATCATCACGACACCATTCAGGACAGGTGAAAGGAGAGAGGAGAGGTGTCAGGTGTGTTGGAACATTTCAATACTTGGATGGACATGAAGTACTTTGGTTGAATCATCAGTACAAAGACACAATAAATAACAATGTGGACGGACAAAAGAAATCCAGTGAGAGAGCGGCAGATTTCATTGCATTCCTGTTTGAGTCACATTTGCTGAAAACTACATTACCCTGGGGCCAGTTGCATAAACTTAGTTTAGGACTGGTCTTGACCTTAAAGCTGCAGTGGGTAGAAATGGAGCAAATATGATTAAAAAAAGTTATTTTTATAAAACGGTCAATATATCCTGACAGTAGTGCATGAGAGAGGTAATCTGAAAAAAAAGTTGTAGATTTGTTGCCTAAACCTAAAGAAGTTGTAGTTTTGTTACCTGAAGTTAAAGAAATTGTAGTTTTGTTGTCTAAACCTAAAGAAGTTGTAGTTTTGTTGTCTAAACCTAAAGAAGTTGTAGTTTTGTTGCCTAAACCTAAAGAAGTTGTAGTTTTGTTACCTAAACCTAAAGAAGTTGTAGTTTTGTTGCCTAACGTTAAATAAATTGTAGTTTTGTTACCTAAACCTAGAGAAGTTGTAGTTTTGTCACCTAAACCTAAAGAGGTTGTAGTTTTATTGCCTAAACCTAAAGAAGTTGTAGTTTTGTCTAAACCTAAAGTTGTAGTTTTGTTGCCTAAACCTAAAGAAGTTGTAGTTTTGTTGTCTAAACCTAAAGAAGTTGTAGTTTTGTTGCTTAAACCTAAAGAAGTTGTAGTTTTGTTACCTAAAGTTAAAGAAATTGTAGTTTTGTTGTCTAAACCTAAAGAAGTTGTAGTTTTATTACCTAAAGTTAAAGAAATTGTAGTTTTGTTGTCTAAACCTAAATAAGTTGTAGTTTTGTTACCTAAACCTAAAGAAGTTGTAGTTTTATTGCCTAAACCTAAAGAAGTTGTAGTTTTGTTGTTTAAACCTAAAGTTGTAGTTTTGTTGCCTAAACCTAAAGAAGTTATAGTTTTTCCTGCCTAAACCTAAAGAAGTTGTAGTTTTATTGGCTAAACCTAAAGAATCCTTTTTGTTTGTGTTCAAAACGTGACATTTCATCCAGTCTTACATGTTAGAACGTGCTGCTTTTAAGTTTCACTTTTACAACTTAGTAGGCGTAGTAGGCCCCTAATGTCCCACATCTATGGTGCTTGTAGTGACTGATAACGACAATTTCATTGGGCTGATAACAGTCGAATCGGGTGAAACTCAGGAAGCATTCAAGAGAAATGTTTCTACAACAAGAGAGACTAAAGTCTACTCTCTATATGCAGAAAACAGGAAGGTGTCGCTCCTCTGGCAGCTAGTTGGAGGTCCTCCGCTCCTTTCTGAACACATCTGATTAACACAGTAGCTAATGAGCCCTTAACACCAACAATAGCTCTGCAGCACCATCCCCCAGGCTCCTCATTCATTTCAATGAGAGCAGTGTATCAGTGCTGCGGGGGTTCTTCCAGGGTGTTCCTGAAAAAACAAAGACAGAAGAACTGCAGGGTAGTAAAGAGCTACAACGCAGGATAAGCTGCTGGTTCGGGAAGTATTTTTCCTCAACTGTAAATTCCCATTTCAGAGATTATGTTCAGTGATGTCTTCAATGTTCCTCCACACAGCAACACAGGGGTATTAAAGATACTGTAGCTTCATTTCTTCCATAACAGTGATAATGGTATAGAGCTGATTTGGAACCAGCATGATGATTCAATTGTAACCAATTTGCTAACATGCTTAGTGTATAGTGTGTATAGCCTGGCCTGCATATCCTGTTAACCTATCTGGATATACTGTGTGTAGACCATTAGTGGTGCAGTACGATAGTTTCCCTTAAAATATGATAATTCTTTGTGTGATTATTTTGGTTTTCAAAGCGTCACAGCCTCAATAAAACAATAAAATGTGACAAGGTGTGAAATGCATCAAATTGTGGCTGTAATTACCAAAAACTGTTTTATCTGATTACACTGAATTTGACAGTTTTATAAACTTTCAAGAGCACTTCTGTCCTGTTTTAACCGACCCTCCTCTTTCGTCAAAAACCAAGATGGTGACGGCCAAAAACCAAGATGGCGACGGGCAAAATGAGAAACTCATGGCTTTCTTCTACTTTTTATGACTTGTGATGATTTTTCCCATAATAATAAAGTTTCTGTTTAACAGGTTGAATTCAGAGCTTCATGGAGACAGAATAATTGAAATGACATCATATCCATAATATGTCTCTGAACAATCCAGATTACAGTTACAATAAAAGATAAGAAAATAAGTAAATAAGTAAAAGGTGACGACAAGTGTCCTCGATGTCTGGAGTTGTTTACAACAGAAAGGTTCAGGGTAAATAGAAGAAGGGACAGGATTTCTCAGTATAGGACAGAGACGGATGTTTACCAGGAGAAAGTTTTTAGTTGTTGTTGTTTCCAGGAGTTTGTTACTTCAGAGCGTTTCTCGGAGGTATATTGGCCCGAGGAGGCGAGCAGATGGGAGATAACTGTGTGTTAAAGGGTCAATGGTCATCCGTCGGGCTAATTAGTGCTTTCAAAACAGTCTTCTGCAGAAAAAATTGCATTTTGAGCCAATAATCATGAAACAGTAAGTTGTTGTAACTCCAACAAAATAGTCCAAAATCGGCCGATCTGCCCCAAATTTCTCAGGCTTGATGACGTGTACATGTCCATGTTGAGTCACACTCATAGCGCCCCCTACTGGCAACAGGATAAGACATTTTTTTATATTTTAATATACTCCTCCTAGCAGGTTGACCAGATCCACCTCAAACGTGGTCAGAAAAGCCTTAAGACCTTGATGATGCATTATTGTGAAGATTGTGAGTTTTTGTTGAACGGCGTTGCCGTGGCATGGCGGCCATTTGGCATGATTCGCCATGAAACAGGAAGTTGTTGTAACTTCAGCGTACTTTGTCAAATCTGCTCCAAATTTCTCCTGTTTTTCGACAAAGACAAAAACCACCTCAAGTGAGCATGAAAACATTTTTTGTGTACATGAGGAAGTTTTATCGAATTTTGTCATTTCCATACAGCTATTCTAATGCGACACTTCAAAATATGCATAATGAAAACACGGCTAATATGTGCATGTAAGCATGCTGATGTTAGCATTTAGCTCAAAACTACCTTAGTCAAGACTCCGAAACCTCATACTATACTAGTAGTACAACCTTATACTATACTAGTAGTACACTGATTATGCGAACAAAAGCAAAATCTACACTACGCCAAAAATACCTGGATGTCGTACTGATTTGGAAAAAATCTCCATTATGCATGGGATCAGTCTACCTCGCCTACTGTATCCCACAATGCAAAGCGCTGGAACGGTACAGGCTACGGTTACAACAACAATAGCAGCCAAAAACGACTCGTTTTTTTTACATTTTTCGTAGCTATTTCATCACTAAATTCATTTCTGAGAATTTTTGAGGCGAGAAATCAACTGTGTAGATTTTGAATATTGACAGTTTTACAATATTAGACGGTGAATCGAACATTTGCTCCACCTTTTCAGAGTTTAGAATCTCCACAAACTGCTGTGACAGCTAGCTAGCGCATAACGCATTGTATGTACTGTAAACTGCATACTGCGTTCTTCAGTAGTATGTAGTAGGCGGTTTCGGATGCAACCTCTTTGTTCTGTATATTGTTTGTTTTTGGGATATTTTTGTCTCTCAGTATTTTTGTTTATGTGTGAAAGGTTTTTTGATTCAGCCTCGGGTCCTTTGCTGTGAAACGACAGTTGTCCTTTTTTAGACTGAGAAGAAAACGCAAGTCTTTCGTGAAAACAGGAACACTTCAGAGAGACCCCACACCACATCACACACACAACCCCCACCTCTTTTATTGTAAAACTTAACGTGCTGATGGGAACTCAAATACAGAACTGAAAGTGGGCTTCCAGTGTGTGTGTGTGTGCGTGTGTGTGTGTGTGTGTGTGTGTGTGTGTGTGTGTGTGTGTGTGGGAGGAAGTCAGCAGTGGGCTGGGTGAGTTACACACTAACGGATGGAGTCGTGTGTTAACGGCTCTTTCAAACTGACAACAGCCTCCTCATTCATGTCAATGAGACTACTGCGGTGCAAAGGGGGGTGTCACCACTAGTGCTGGGTATTGATACCCTCAACCAGAGTTGCCAAGTCTGCTTATTATCAGCGACTTTGGGATTGTTTTCCTGAAAAGTCGCTTACAAATATTGGAAGTGGCATTTTTTTGGGCTTGTTTCTAAAGTGTAGTTGCTTATTTGGGCTCCTGTCTCTCTCCTCTATAACCGTCTAGTTTGTCCTGTTGCAGGATCCATATCCGTTGTTGTGAGACAAACCTTAGTGCGGTTGATGGAGTTTAGCCAACAATGCCAGGTACTAAGTGGGTGAAATATGGCAAAAGGTTCAACAAGACTGGGAAAAATGTGTGCCAGCTAGATGTTAAGAAGGGAAGGCTAAAAGACAAGAGAGAGGTTCTATGAGAGAGGTTTAATGTCCAACTTCTTAAAGTTTAGTTGACAAGAGAACTGTAAAGTTACAAGCCAGAAATGGAGGCAAAAATGAACTAAAATGTTCAACTTCTTTAAGTTTATAACAAGAAAAATGTAAAGTTACAAGCTAAAACTTAAATTAAAAAATGCAATGAAATGCATGCAATCCAAAATAAATTCATACATGAAGTGATAGTGATAAGTGATAGTGTGGTCGGTAGGTAAAGTCGCATCTTTTGGGCTTTTTTTGGGGGGGAGAGTTGCTTCTTTTAGCTTCTTTCTATAGACCTGGTTGCTTGTTTCTCTCGCAAGATCTGGCAACACTGCCCATTACTAGTAGGTAGTATCAAAACTTCTCGAGTCTCACGATTTAGTTTAGTTTTTCTGCCCAGATCTTGAAAAAAATTACTATTTGTCAGAGCAAGTGAGCGGGTGGGGCACGAGCAAGCAGGGAGCGTGAACAGAAGGATTTTGGATGGAGCGTAGAGCAGATTTTTTTAAAATTTGGAACGTCACCTTATCTCCCGCTCCATACCACTCCAATTTTGCTAAGGTACCACTCACACCATGAGTTCAAAGCATGCTCAACCCAAAGCATTGTAAAGTCCAAAAGTCAACAGTTATTGAGAAAAGATAGATGTAATCATTTCCAAAATTCACAACATGATTTTATATAAAGAAATATTCTGCTTCAATCCATATTTGTTGGCGTTTAGCCTTTCAAAAAACATTTTTAACTCGTCAAAAATTGTTTGCTCTCCCACTCGCTGCACACAAAGGACACACTTGTATTAATGGGCAGTAATCAAATGAGACAGACGAGTTATATTTATTAAAGACAGTTGATTTGATTAAAAAAAAAATGTCTCCCACATCACTTTTCGTTTATAAACCGATCCATTTTGTGTCACTGCATCCGAGGGAACGTTAGCTAGCTAACAGTGGCAAAACATGTTTGTCTCTACCTGATGATGTGTCGTGATTGACATATTCAAACGTAAACTGGTCATTGAAATTATGCATTTGAGTTTGACGTTTTTTTTTATTTATGTGAATTCTTGAGCATATTTGTTGGCGTTTAGCCTTTCAAAAACATTTTATACGAGTTATATTCATTAAATACAGTTGATTTAATTAAAAAAAAAAAAAAAGACTGGTTCATTTAATATGATGAATCACTTTATTCAAATTGAGAACGAACAGCCAGTGGGACACACACAGTTTGGTATCAGCATTGTAATCTTTTAAATGATACCCAGCTCTAATCACCACAGTACGCTTTGGAAGAAAAAAACAAAACGGGGTTGGTCCGGTTCAACTTTTGTCACAAAGTAATGCAAATTTCACATGACAATACGTATAACAACCACACACTGTAGTTAGCATCTAGTCAGACCACACCCCTGTAAACATACAGGTATAGACGCGTAGTATACATTAGCATGTCAACAGGAAAAACAGGTCTGGGGCTGTTTGTCCTGGTTCGGGGAAGGTCCTGCCCTGTTTCAACATTACAGTCCTCCAAGAAATGGTTCTCCCAGTTCGGTGTGGAGAAACTTGACTGGTCTGCATAGAGTCCTGACCTCAACCCCATCCAACACCTTTGTGATGAACTGGAACGCTGACCGGGGCTTCGTCCACACTAATAAGTTTTTTTTAAACAGCGTTTTAAAACAAAAAAATCTCCGTACACAAAAGTGTTTTTTAGCACCGTAGAAATAATTTCCATCCATACTAACAACTGCGGACATTTGACTGGCGTACAAATGACACTTGAAAAGGCTAAAATTGCGTAATCATGACACACAGAATGTCTGTGTAATTTTGTTTCATTTATACGCCTTCCTGTTAGACCGGATTGAATGTTCAGGTGTCCACATACTTTTGTGTAACTGTTTGTTTAGCTATATTTCTATATTTGATTCTCCACTGTATCCTGTATGTCTCAATAAAAAAGCACAAGGGAAATTAATGTTTTCATCTGTGAAATATTACACTTCACTTGTAGTGTGAAGTGTTTAAAAAATGACAATATTGAAATTTTCATATGCATTCTTTTAATTAAAATAGTAAAGGTGCGAGTACTCTCAAAGCATGCAGCATTTGGGTTATTACTTTCACCCGATTCAACTGTTATCAGGCCATTAAATAGGCATTATCAGCCGCTATTAGCCCCATAGATGTGAGTCATTAGGGGCATGCTACACCTACTGTGTTGTAAAAGTGAAACTTTAAAGCAACACGTTCTAACATGTAAAACTGAATGAAACATCACTTTTTGATCACAAACAAAAAGGCTTCTTTAGGTTTAAATGGTAAATGGTAAATGGACTTGGACTTATATAGCGCTTTTCTAGTCTTCCGACCACTCAAAGCGCTTTACACTACATGTCAGTATTCACCCATTCACACACACATTCATACACTGATGGCAGAGGTTACTAAGGTGCCAACTTTGCCCATCAGGATTTTTAATCTAAATGCTCATTCACACACCGATGGCTATGCCTCCGGGAGCAATTTAGGGTTAAGTGTCTTGCTCAAGGACACATCGACATGTGACCCGGAGCAGCCGGGGATCGAACCACCGACCTTCCGATTGGTGGACAACCTGCTCTACCCTCTGAGCCACAGCCGCCCTTTAGGGGCGGCAACAAAACTACAACTTCTTTAGGTTTAGGCAACAAAATTACAACTTCTTTAACTTTAGGCAAAAAAACTACAACTTCTTTAGGTTTAGGCAACACAACTACAACTTCTTTAGGTTAAAACAACAAAACTACAACTTCTTTAGTTTTAGACAACAAAATTACAACTTCTTTAGGTTTAGGCAACAACAACTTCTTTAGGTTTAGACAACACAACAACAACTTCTTTAGGTTAAGACAACAAAACTACAACTTCTTTAGGTTTAGACAACACAACAACAACTTCTTTAGGTTAAGACAACAAAATTACAACTTCTTTAGGTTTAGGCAGCAAAACTACAACTTCTCACACTGTCTATACTACAGCGGCTGACTTCCGCTTCTGCTCCTGTCATAATTACTACGGTCACTAGAGGTCGCTTTACCTTCTTTCAGTGATCTACCATGTGAATAGATGATAACACCTACTGGTGGGTGTAGTAGGCCTCTACTGACCCACATCTATGGGGCTTATAGCAACTGATAACGCCTATTCCATAGCCTGACAGCAGTTTAATCGGCTGTGGTTTTAGTGTGTACACATTTATAATGTGAAATAAAATATTGAGTATAATAAAAGGCACTGCTGATGCCTGCTCTGTAGGGTTTTTAGAGACGCAAGCAGAAATCTTACTTCCTATCCAGCAGTTTTCCAACAGAACTCGACCACATAAAGTACATTTACATAGACACCAGGTTACACAGGTAATTCAACAACCTGTGCACTGTGATTGCCTGAAACTGTTAATCTGCGTATGCATCAGTAGTGGAATGTTACGAAGTACATTTCCTCAAACACTTTACAATTTTGACATACTTAACAATTTTGACATACTTAACATACTTTACTTGAGTTTTTCTATTTTATGCTACTTTCTACTTCACTACATTTCAGAGGTAAATATTGTACTTTTTACTCCACTACATTTTGTTGACACTTAGTTACTAGATATGTCATTTTAAATGATCAGATTATATGATATGATTCAGAACTATACAACTAATCTACCCTGTATTATACAAAGTATAAAAACTTGGCTCCACATTGACATTAAAGAGTTCTTATGTGTATTTGTTTGTGATAAAAAATATAATAATATAATATTCTATGATAATAAAACACTGTGAAATGACTACTTTTCATTTTCATACATTAATTACATTTTAGTGATAAAACCTTTGTACCTTTACTTAAGTAACATTTTTAATTCAAGACTTTTACTTGAAGTGTAGTATTTAAAGGCTATAGTATTTTTACTTTTACTAAAGTAAAATAACTGAGTACTCCTTCCACCACTGGTATGCCAGTCCAGTCACATAGCAGTTCGTGAAAGAGTCACTAAATTGAATGTATTGATTCATGTACATAGACATGAATTTCGCTTTTTTTTTGTGATGGTCAGCATGAAATCAATTCATATGTAATCCACATAATTGTGAACCAGGAAGTATAGAGAGCGGCAAACGCCGTGTAGGGAAGAGGTCGGGGTGGATGGGTGGATCATAAAACAAGAATTTCTCACAGAAGACCGCTGTTCATGTCCCGTGTGAAACCAGAAGTCAACGTTGATTTATTTGTCACGTAACCTCTGTAATTAAGTTACAGCACTTCCACTGTTAATTAAACCCAAACCACCATCTTTTCCTAAACCTAACTAAGTAGTTTGTTGCCTAAACCTAACTGAGTAGTTTTATTTTGAAAAGACTGGAGCAGAAAATGTACACGTTGCTGGACATTCATAGGAAAACGCACTAAAAATATGACAGTCCACATAAAAAAAATGTTTTTTTCAATGAACATCACGGAAAAAAAGGAAATTGGTGTCTATGTACACGAATCAAATACATTCAATTTAGAGACTATTTCATGAACTGCTGTGAGACTGTGTTGGGTATGCATGCAGGTCAATAATCACATTTCTCCCCAACCTTATTGAGGAAACATTACTTACTCTAATTAAAACTCTGAAAACCATTATCACATGAGAATTATGTGTTTTTTTAAATGTGCAACTTGATTCTAATTCTGATCACCTTACGGCATGTAGCTGGCAGTATTGTGATTATTCTACTGGGGGTAAATTAAAGGGATCTAATGCTCTTATCTTCTATATCTGCGTCTTGTACCAATGTGCCGACACCAACACAAAGCATTGTGTTGTTTTGCTGGAGGGCTACTGGCCCAAATGTCCTTTAAACCTCAAGACATTCCACCAAGTGGCCGCTCCGCCCCGTCATTAAAGATGTGTATTTAACAACCCTCCCAATCAGCCATCTTATCTTCTCTTGTCTCCACTTGGAGATGAAAGTTATCAGTTGAATATCAAACGACCGTCGACTACACCGGTGCCTCCTCGCCCTCGCTCACATTCCAGCAGAAATATGTTATCTGTCAACTGGAGTGACTCTGCAGGATGAGGTTTTACAAGTCAGCAATAATACACGAAAATGTTCGGATTTTTTAAATAATGGAATGTGGTCAAGTGAGTTATTTTGGAAACCTCAGAGTGTGTTACAGATCTTATACCACGACCACTTATCAACTGGGGAAAAGAAAGGCTTTGTTAAGATTTGTTACACTTTAAAAATGTGTTTAATGAAAAAAACTAAAATCCTGAGATAGATTAGGCTGTCAATCGATTAAAATATTTAATCACAATTAACCGCATGATGGTCCATAGTTAATCACGATTAATCGCAAATTAATCACACATTTTTTATCTGTTCAAAAATGCACCTTAAAGGGAGATTTGTCAAGTATTTAATACTCTTATTAACATGGGTGTGGACAAATATGCTGCTTATGCAAATGTATGTATATATTTATTATTGGAAATCAATTAACAACACAAAACAATGACAAAATTGTGAAGGAATACACCAATTTGGAGGAACTTACAATGAGGACATGATGATGTTTTATCACTGACTATGGTGCTATATACATGCTCACACTTAAGCATGCAAAATTGACTGTATATGGAGTAGCTGACTAACATTAACTCAAAAGTAAGAAATTCAGAACCAGTAGCAGCTATATAGCAAACACATACTATCAAAATATTTGCATCCATGTCTGTTGTTTTTGTGTTTGATTATATACAGTGTAAAATAAAAATAAAACACCATGCATGATTGTCCATCGTTAATCGCGATTAATCGCAAATTAATCGCAAATTTTTTATCTGTTCAAAATGTACCTTAAAGGGAGATTTGTCAAGTATTTAATACTCTTATCAACATTGGAGTGGACAAATTTGATGCTTTATGCAAATGTATGTATATATTTATTATTGGAAATTAATTAACAACACAAAACAATAACAAATATTGTCCAGAAACCCTCACAGGTACTGCATTTAGCATAAAGAATATGCTCAAATCATAACATGTCAAACTGCAGCCCAACAGGCAACAACAGCTGTCAGTGTGTCAGTGTGCTGACTTGACTATGACTTGCCCTAAACTGCATGTGATTATCATAAAGTAGGTATGTCTGTAAAGGGGAGACTCGTGGGTACCCATAGAACTCATTTTCATTCACATATCAGGAGGTCAGAGGACAAGGGACCCCTTTGAAAATGGCCATGACAGTTTTTCCTCAACATAATTTAGTGCAAGTTTAGCCTCCTTCTTGACAAGCTAGTATTCAGGTCAATGAGTCAGTTAGTGAGGGCATCCTCACATTAACACTGCCTCTTTTGTTCATTCTTTTCTGCCAAAATTAGGCGGATGTCATCAGCAAATTGGCCAATCAGAGCTATAATTAGACACACAGATACAGTATGAATTACATATATTGCCGGTATATATAGCTAGTATGACATGGTTGGTACCAATGGATTCATTAGGTTTTGTAGTTTCATATGATACCAGTATCTTCACTCTAGCTTAAAAACTGAGCCGCTACAACCTCAAAATCGCAAGTTGCGTTAAAGAAATCAGTGGCGTTAAAACAAATTTGCGTTAACACGTTATTATTGTGTTAACTTTGACAGCCTTACTTAATGCTAATCATTTTAGAATTTGTTCCCTTTTCAAATCTGTAGAATATAACTGTTAATGCTTTTGTTAAAAAAAAGTCTAACAAAATCCACTTTTCCTGACTTTTTTTAATCTTCTGATCTCTCCTGAATCTACTGTATAGATTCTACTATACAGATTCTACTGTATCTACTGGGAAGTATTTTACGACTGTTACAATCCAGTTTTTAGGTTTTGGTTTTGTCACCATTGAACCAATGCACAGTTTTGTCGTTCTGCTCATCTTATTGTGCTGCTGTTGTATAATTTCCTGTGTGTGTGTGTGTCTGTCTTTAGTATGGCATCCCCCCACACACACACACACTTCTGGTATGTGGATATCTCTGACAGCAAGATATATGGAGGACAGATGGGCAAACACACAGATAACTTTTACTTTTACAACACTCCTCTTTATGTGCCTGTTTTTACTTTACTTAACTTACTTAATTAAACTGTTAAGATAAGATAAGATAAGATAGAACTTTATTAATCCCGAAGGAAATCTTGTACCAGAGATTGCTCAAAATTACAACAAGTTTAAGTGTATAAAATAAAAAGTATCATTTCTAGCACCAGTGCCTAATAGAATAACAATAAAGTAAGATACATTTAGTAAAATGAGTAAATAAAATAAGTAAAATTAAAAAGGTAAAGTCAGCTAAAAAACAGAAAAAGGAAGTAATATTGCACATGTTGGACATTAATATTGCACACAATGAACAGTGATATTGCACATGAGAATGGAAAAAGTAGTATTGCACATGATATCAATATTATTGTTGTTGTCAGTGTCCGGTGTTTTCAGTTGTCCTTCCTGCAGAAGGGGAAGGAGTTATATAGTCTGATGGCCACTGGTAGGAAAGACCTCCGGTGGCATTCTGTGGTTTAATACATATATAATTCACTAATCTCTGTTTTGTTGACACTGACAGTTTACTGTACTATACCAGAATGTCAGTTATAGCAAAATGTGTATCACACTGAGCTCTACAGATTCCCATTTCAACAGTAGGTCAAAGTTTACTGGGAAAAGTCAATACTGTACAATACTGTAATACACAGAAACAGGATGTGTACATGTGTGTTTGCAGTACATGTATTTGTGTAGCAATGTGTTACCTATACTGTAAACAGAAAATTCACCTTTGAGCTTTGAACAAGATGACATCCATGCCAGAAAACAAACCTTCCAACTAGTCCAAACACGGACTGTTTGGACACTTTCAGAAAACTCCTTTCAGGGTGTCAGTCTGCCTCTTAGCCGCCTTCAGCACCCTGACATTAACCTGCCTGTGATAGCGACTTGTCGTTAGCATCATGCTGTTAGCATCCTGCCATATGTCAAATAACCAAATGGCTCCAGCTCATCATCTGACAGTAACATCTCCAACGGTGAAGGATGGACGCACAGCTGCAACACACACACACACACAAAACAGTCACTGAGCACATAAACATGTGAACACACATTTGACATATGACCGTATAGATTCATATAATGTTCTCACTTGCAGAATACACACACACACACACACTACACAGCTGCACAACAGAGAGCAACTGGATGTTTCCCAGTGAAACAGGCAAAACACACACTGATACACACACACACTTGCTTTAGATAGATAGATAGATAGATAGATAGATAGATAGATAGATAGATAGACAGAGTAGATGTTTGACAGGCTGTGAGTTGTGTGACACAAGCAGAGGACAGGTGAGGGGTCACGTTCAGGTCTTTGACAACAGTGTGTTTGCACACAGCGTGACAACAGGTGTGTGTTGGGTCAATCATCACACACACACACACACACACACACACGGTGGGATCCTCCTGTCTGACAGCAAGACGAATGGAGGCGACAGATGCACACATAACTTTTACTGACAAAACAGTGAGTGTGGACTTAAGAGACGTAGAGGAAGACAGGAGGAGAAGGAGGGTGATTACACTTCTATTCTCCAGACTATAAACTCTGTATAAACACCACAGGGGATTTGTATGACAACTATTTCAGATTCTGAGGGTTATATTGATATAATTTATCTACGTTTCCCCCTCCATCGCTCTACATAAGACAGCAAGCAGTCCGAGAGGAGGTCATAAACAACCACCGCTGAGTTTTACCGCTTCACAGGAGCCTGATAATCAGACTGAATTGCCATTTGGTTTTCACGTCATTATTAAGCTAGAGAGGGGAAGGGTGTTTATCCAACTAGGGAAATATCTGGCAATGAGCAATGAGCGTTCATACGTACGGACTCAAAATGGGACCTGGCGTTGCAGCCCAGCGTAGTAAAAGCTGTTTTTGGGTGAGAAGGATGCTGTTTTAGCCTACATCCACAATATTTGTTTGAAAATGATCTCCATCCAGACAAGCGTTTTATGGCCGTCTCAGAATGAATCTCCGTCCATACTACCACGCCTGAAAAACGCATATCACATGACCATTCATGTACACTGGACATGCGCGTGCTAGCAGAGACAACAAGGTCAGCAACGCTTGTAACTCATTATCTATGTTGAAATTAACCGCTGGCGGTCGAGGCTGATGTCCTTTGTTTTCTCTTTTCGTTTTCAAACGTCTCTGTTTCTGTCCGTCCAGACCAAATCGCAACACCAGAGTTTTAAAACTAAAACGGGGTCAGCAGCGTTTTCAAACGTCTCTGTTTTAGGAGCTGGAAAACGCCACAGTAGTGTGGACGCCAGGCGTAAACGTAGCAAAAGTTATGTGTTTTAAAATCTGGTGTTTACCAGAGATGTGCTCACAAGAGTCTTAAAAATAAGTCACTAGTCAAACTAGAATAAAATAGATTTTTTTTTTCGGGCTAAAATGGAGATGTTTGAAAACGCTGCTGACCTCTTTTTAGTTTTAAAACTCCGGGTTGCGTTTTAGTCTGAAACGGAGACCTTGGAAAATTATAAAGCAGACGCCCACGTTCGCTTCTTGATTGGGTCTCATCAGTCATGACGTAGCCCCTGTCACGTGAACCTTTTCCAGAAGAAAACAAACGACATCTGTTGTGTTTGCGCCGCGTAGAACGTCTAATACTCGTGTGATACTTTCAGTAACCGCTCCATCTCGTCGCCAATCCAAGCAAAGAAATCTCTGGTCTTACTTTTCACCATTGCTGAACTTCCGGCCTAGTGTTTTCTGCAACCGAACAACCAACCGTGCTGCTTCCTGTCCACCGCCACGTGCATGCCCAGTGTACGTGAATGGTCATGTGATGTGCGTTTTAAGGCTTTGTAGTATGGACGGAGATGAATTCTGAAAACGGCCCTAAAGCCCTCGTCAGGACGGAGATCGTATGAGTGTGGATGTAGCCTTGACGAGATGCTGCCTACTTGGACCACAGAGAAAGACTGTCACAGCTTGTCGGAGAATCAATGGGTCACACATTCCAGCACTTCGGCCTGAGGACTTCCACTCCGACTTCTTCAACCACAACAACAACCGACACTACGTCATAAAAACACTGAGCTCTTCAAATTATATTTTCCGTATGCAAATTGTTTAATTCCCTGCATCAGCAACAACAAAACAAAATGACTTTCCCTAGTAGGAAGTAAGAATGTGATTCCTGAATCTGAATGAATCTTTAATCTCGTGAGGACACAGTCTCCATCCTGATCCACTCCACTGTCAGGACTTAAGCCGGCCTCGGGGTCTCGGGGGTGGAGAGTTGGCAGATTTGGGGGTGAAAGGGTGATTTAGGTGTTGAGGGGACGGGAGGAGGGTCACCAGCTAATGATCTTAAATCCTTGACAGGTCAAAGGTCTTTTTAAAGGATCCACTTCCAGGACACAAAAGAGTCCTGTTCTTCATCCGAGCTGGAGCAGTCTATTCAGCTACAGATCACCGACCTTCGACCCCCGAAAACCTCCTGTGGAGACGCAGCAGCTTCTGACTTTAAAACCTATTTGTTGCAGTAATTTTCCGTGTTGTTGTCGTGTGGAAAATGCAATTTGCTTTTCAAAAGCAGCAATGAAATCTTTGATGAGCGAGCCAATCAGCAGAGTCTTGGTCACAGCATTTTGTGACAGAATTAATCCTGGTTTTCTAAAAGCATTTTAAGATGATTCTAAAATCCCTCTTATGAATCTTCTTGAATCTTTAAGGTGCTTCCTCCCACCCACTCGTAGAGCATCTCAAGAGGCTCTGCATCTGGAGGGTTTTCCTTTTTCTTTTATTGGTTTTGTTCATTTTTTAAGTCTATACTTAAAACAAAAACATTTAATTGAACAGCTAATCCGTCAGTTTCTTTCATCGTCCTCTGCCTCTTCACGTCTAATATATTAATCTCTTCTAATGCCACTTTCCTAATGATCAGTTTCCATATCTTCTTCGTCTTTTCTTTCTATTTATGGTATCGATACATAAAATGATGATTCATCCACAATTCATCGTTTTCTGCGATGCTTATTATCACACAGACGTTGACACAGGACCGACATTAAGAATCTCTTCACGGCAAGTTACGTGTGCACGTCCTCTTCAGTGTTGCTTTGGTAAAATCATTTAAGAGCATTTGTTGAAATGTGATCATTAATCTGGGGTGGGTGAATTCTGCACATGGATCAACAAAGAGAAATATGTTCCTTTTTAAGCTTCTCAAAGACATTTTAGAGAATTCTCATCTCAAATATGTCTCATGTTACGTGAAATTTTACACTTAAAAAAAATAAATAAATATAGAAGCAAAGCGACAAAACTGGTGTTTTTTTTTACAACATCCGCTGCCGACATTTTGGACTGAAAACGCTTCTTATATTTATGATAATTTATTGTTCAACACAGACCATTTCAGTGAAATATGACAATAGAAATAATTTAGTTTTACGTTTGTAAGGCTCTTTGTAGGTGGACGTTTTACTGGTGTCCGGTAGTTACTTTCAGTCCAAAATGGCGGAAGCGTAGCTCTGCTGCTGGTAGCTGATGTTGCAATGGAACGAACTATTGACTTTCACTTCTTATCAACATACGGTCTTTGATGAGGTGTTGAAAGCTTTTCCTTTCTCATAAAACATTTGCAAAGCAAACTGTCAACAGTCTCAAACTCTAGATCAGCAATAATAATAATAATAATAATAATAATAATAGCATGAAATCGTCGGCATAAAGGTGTATTGCTTCGCCGGCGTGCTTGTGCAAGCATTACTATAACACGAAATGCCAAAACAAAATGTTTTTTTTAAAATTTTCTTTATTTTCTATAATTTCCTTTTTAAAATGTACAATTTGTTTTATTTATTTATTTATTTTTCTTATTCTTCTTCCATTTTTTCTTTTCCCCTCACATAAAAATGCTGCGTTTGGATTTACATTTGATGATAATGTTATGGCATGTCCTTTGTCTTATTCATTTATATTGTATGATAAAAAATAGGTTGTATCTTGGAGAAAAAAGTGCATTTATGGATTAAATGAGTCAATAAATAAAAACTAAAATAATAAGAATAATTTCTACAATATCCTGAAAAAACACAATATTTCAACTTGTCTTTAGTCATATTACCAGATACTAGATTTTTTAAGGGGCTTTTTCACATTATCAGTCACACTTTTTCAGATGTGAGAATTCATATTCACATTCAAAGGTGTATCCCCCCCCCCAACATTAACATTTATTCCACATGTTAAACACAGAGTTGGTTTCATATCTGAACTGTGACTGTGAGTTCACAGAGGAAACGGGGAACTGACATTCATATGAAAACCAACAGATGTCCATAAAACACATGACTGAGGATTCAGTCTTCCCACCAGATTGTTGCTTTATTAATATTTTTAGAGAACAGAAAGGGCGATGATGAAAATCTTCTTACGAGATTTGCAGACTTCTCCCCGAAGACGGCGATGAGTTTATTAGTTTCCTGTCCCCACACGCAATTTAGCATTTTCTTGTTATTCTATGCGTGTGTGCGTGTGTGTGTGTGCGTGTGTGTGTGTGTGTGTGTGTGTGTGTGTGTGCGCGCGTGTGAATTCAACATTACACTATGAAATTACAGGGACCACTCAGCGGACTGAGGCGATCATGTTTGTGTGTGTCCTGCTCTTTGCCAACTGCCTATAAAATTATAGAGGCTGCCTGTGGGTTTTATAGAAATGTACAGTGTATGCGTGTGTGTGTGTGTGTTCTCTAACAGCCTGTAAAGTTACAGGGTGAACAATGGACGGTGGGCACACATACAGTTAGTGTGTGTGAGTGTGTGGTTACGGGAAATGAACAGATTCAGACAACGTTATTTATTCCAAGAAGGGCGATTCATTTGCAGCTTTACCCACCAGCTCCACATCCACAGCTCCAACACTCACCGGCGATAGGTCAATACCATGACAGCAAGCAGCAGTTAATAAAATCAACCATTTTGCTATAGTTCTGGCTTTAATTTTTTTCTGCCATGATATTCAGTCCCAAATAGGCTGATATGTTGGTGTGAACATCCATCAGATTTCTCCATTTTCACATCGAAGTCACATTTTACGCCGAGCTGATTTAAAAATGAGTAGGTTAAACAGATCTTCCCATTTTATTCTGACTGAATGAATGAACTGTAATTTTTGTTGTTCGATTGCATCATTACAATACTATAGTAGTTGTAGTTAAGGACAGTTGTTTGCTTTGCATTATGATTGAAACTGCCTCAAAGTGAACACACCAGCTCGTCCTGCTGCCTGATTGTTGATTGGAGAGCAGGTGGTTGAGATTAGTGAGAAGCCCACGTACTAATCTCTATATGTGGAAACACTGGAGGAGTTTTTTTCCTTCAACATTCCCTCTGAGAACAACAAAAAAATGGCCTTCCAGCAGCTCACAGTGATCCGTAATTTAGTTTAAAATTACAACTCCGTTTTCAGTAACGTGAGTTAGTTTCCTACGGTGTCTTTGTGACTCCTGGTTTCTGAACAGGGACGTTTCCTCTGCTGATTTGTACTGTATGGTGTCCTACTGTAGGCTACAGTATTCATGGAGGGAAGAGTCAGTGTGGCAACTTGGAGTATGAATGACAGGAGAAATGTTCAGTAAAAATGCATGCTATTAAATGAAAATTACTCTTTTGAATTTGTGTTTCAGCACAATGTGAAAAACGTCAAACACAGTTGAGGTGCTTAAACATTTAACTGTTCATCTCACCATAGTGGAGACGAAGTATCCTGACGTAGACTATTATAAACCTGATTCAAACTCATACCATCTATTCCTCAAACTGGCCGGTTTCATCAAACCAATATTTGCGTCCCAGGCCCGAGCGAGCTGCAAGAAGTCTTCAGGATTTGCAAATTCATATTAAATTTGAAGACAGTGGAGCAGAAGCTCTGCTGGGTTTAGTGGTAATCACATACAGGTGCTCTCTGGATCCTTCAGGTGTACAGAGCTTATTCAGTCTTGTGAAGGGATCATTGTGCAATATGGGCTCACAAAGTATGAAATGGAGGTCTCCTTCCAAAAATAATCCAAGGCACACTGTAGAGTTTAAAATGCCTTTATTTTAAATGACAATATGTATTTAAAATGAAATGTTGTTGTAACACGGCAACGTAATCTCACACAACGGTTTGTAACGGTTTCATATCTTATGAAAAAAGTGATTCCTCCTTTTTCGTTCGTTTTCCTACGAAAGTCCAGCAACACGTGTCAATTTACGTTCATTACATGCATACATTCTCTTCAAAATAAACTTCCGTCTTCACAGGAAACTACTTCCTTAGGTTTAGGCAACAAATCTACTTAGTTAGGTGCTGGAAAAGATGGTAGTTTGGGGTTAAAATAACCTTGGAAGGGGTGTTACTTAAGTACGGAAGTTACGTGACAAATAAATCAACGTTGACTTCTGGTTTCACACGGTACACCAACACCGGTCTCCTGGGCGAAGGTCCCGTCCATCCCGACCTCCTCAACTACGTGGTGTTTGCAGCTCTTTATACTTCCTGGTTCACGATTATGTGGATTACATACAAATTGATTTTGTGGGATATATATATGATTTATGGTGCATTACTTTTTGTAGGTATAGCTACAAACGGTGTATGAGAACAGCCTGAACACAGAGCTGTTTGTAGTCTGACTAGAGAAACTCAGATTGACGCACACTCTAAGAAAAAAATCTGTAGAAAAACAGATAATGTCCTGGCAGTAAATTACCAGTTAATTTTCCGTTAAGTTTACGGACATTTTCTTCAACCCTAAAACGGAAATGTCTGTTTTCTGTGATTTACAGGATGTCCTCTGTACCATTCACGGACACTTCTGTTAATCCTAAAATGTGTATATATATATATAAATATATACAGTATATCCTCCGTACCTAGCCAAATAGCTGGCCCAACCTTTACATTCTGGAGGGAAAACAGACATACCGCTAGCATTTGTACGTTACCTATCGGTCTTTGCAGATCACCTGAGGCTAAAACTGCCACTGAAGTCTAAAATATAAGCTTTGGTAAAACGTAAATCTCGCTTTAGTGTCAAATTGAGTCACTAAAATATTCCTGCGTATCTGGTAACGTTAACGTTCAACAACAGCTGAACTAAACAGCAAAACAGCTTTCCAACTAAAACGACATAAATCATTTTGGTTTGACATTAATTGTTGATTTGTCCCTCAGAAGTGTGAGAGAGGTTTCTCTGAACTAAAGTTTACCGTGTGTGTGATGGTCTCTGCCTCTTCCAGCTTTCGCGCTAGCTGTGGTTCTTGTTCCCACAATGCAATGCGTATTTAAAAATACGGGTAAAACTGTGAAAAATCGTTACAGAAAATTCCTTCATATTAACGCGGTACATTGGCCCGTATTTTTACAGACTTTTCTTAGAGTGCAGTCTCTGATTCTGAGGTTACATTCACAATAATGTTTTGAAATACCAACTTCTGATGTGTGAAAGAAAAGATACCCAAACACAATACAGATAAATCAATATCGCAGTTTGTTGGCCCCACACACAACAACGCTGACCCCACTTTGGAGAAAACAAGTTGTTTTTTTTAGAAGAAAAAAAATCCAACATGTGTGCTACTTCTCTTTCCAAGAAGCAGCCATATTTTCCTGGTTTGCGTCCCACTCCTGGAACCCCCCCCTGCCACTCATAACCGCAGTGTGCTGCAGGATGGCGTTTCCAGTGTGTTTTTGGGGGTATAGAGCGAGGGGCCTTTATAATCTGCTCAGAGGAACTCCCTCTCTGTTCTGTATTGTCGGGTCGGGTTTTGAGGTCGGACCTTGAAAGCGTCCTGACTGGTAATCAGCAGTTTTTAAGATGATCAAACAGCCTCCATTATGATGGAGGACAATAGGGCTGACAGGAGGGTATGGGGGGGGGGAGCCCGAAAAGATGACAATAGATTTCCTCTTTCTCTCCCTCCTCACGTGTTCTTTCCTTTTCCCTTTTTACTATTATATATATATATACACACACTTTTTTTCCCCTCTTTCCGTCCTCTACTGAGCTGTTTACCAAATCCACATGTTAAAGTGAACACACATCACTTTTTACTGCTGGAACTCACCGTCACTTCCTCAAGGAAACAGACAGATTTTGAAGATATGGATAATGTTTTACATGCACTATAGTAACCTGGTTACTGTACATCTGTGTGTTTACATGCAACAGGTCATTAATCAGATTTCTCCCCTACTACAACATTATATCACAACAACAGGAACTGCAAATGCATTTTACCTTTTTTCCACCAAAAATTAGCACGTTAAGTGCAGGTTTTTTAGACACGGGAAAACCTGCTAAAAATAGGCGCTAGATTCCTTTCCCATTGCCAGTAGTCCATATTGCCAACTTTTAGACCTTAAAAATAGGTAGGATTTCAAAATCAAAGCGGAGTTTGAGTTTCAGAGACTTTGTTTCCTGCATTCTGGTGACTTTAAAAAAAAATGAAAATAACAAAATAGTAAGTATACTGCAACAGCATTTTTGTGTTAAACTTCTAATTATCTCCTTCAAGGCCAGGGAGGTTTTGTTTTCACCAGTGTTGGTTTGTTTGTCTGTCTGTCTGTCTGTCTTTTAAGAATTCCAATCAGCCTGAGCATTAAGACCACAGGGTATAACACATGCGCAGTGTAGCTGATGACGGGTTGATGACGCATGACCCCGAGAGTAGAGAGATACGTGTGTGGATGTGTGGCGAGACATCGAGGAGCGGCGGGAGCTGCTGGCCGTCCGCGGTGATAAAGAAAAAAGCGGTAGATGACGGGATGAGAAACAACGTAGTGTAACGCTATACAGACATAACAAGGCTGCTGAATGAGAGAGGCATCCGCCAATACGTTACACGGAAACACATCCTGTTAATAACAAGCCGACCACCTCACGGTACCGCCAGCTGTGAGCTGAGATCTGTTTAAAGTCAGGCACCTTGGCGGAGGTCTGTGCTCTTTAACAGAGCTTTACTTTAAGCTCTACTTTAATTCTCAGGAAAGAAAACAGAATAATTCGCCCCTCTGGTGTGAACTTGACATGTGAATCTCTGGTATCAACTAATATTCATCAGTTTGAGTATTTCTTTCTCTTAGTTCCCTCCATTTCTCTCTCTATCTCTGACTCACTGAAGGTCCTTTCAGACACAACAAAATCGGGAGGGTTGGCAAGTATACAGTAGACGAGTATGCTATTCTGGGTTTTTTTTCTGGTATGTCATGTTTAATGTCACAAACGCCCTAAAAAACAGAGTTAATAAACCGTGAGAATGTTACGGTGGTTATTACTTTTATTATTTATACAGTCTTTCTTTCAAACTCTCAAACCAGAGTTGGTGATTGTTGGAACAGTGGATAGACTTAAAAAGACAGTTTTGATGAGTTTTATTTTGTTTCTGTCGAGTTTGAATTAAATGTGTTTTACGACGATCAGTGAGGTAAAATTACTGTTTCTGTTTGAGTCTGGTGGCTTTGGGGAGCGCATATAACAGCTGATTCTATTCACGTCTAACTCTGTGAATTAAGGGTTTATTTTGTCCAAACCAGAGTTGGTGATTGTTGGAACAGTGGAGACTAACCAAGATGGGTTTGAGTTTGAATGAAGTGTGTTTCGATGGTAAAATCACTGTCTGATTGGAGTCTGGTGGCTTTGAGGAGAACATATTAATTGCATGTTTTGCACGTTAAGTAAGGGATAATGTACAGTGAGCCGCAGCTCCCTGATTCTTTAAACACAGGGCTGTTTTCTGTCTGAATCACACTGTTCTCCTTTCATCCTGCACCCTGTTACTTTCCCTCTTTGAAGTGTTTGTCCTGCACTTGCATACTTGTAAAAGGCCAATTAAAAACCTGGTTACCTGCATACATGGCCAAGAACTCCACTTTCTCAAGGACAAATATAACCATTACATAGTTGTGTATTTGGAAAACATCAGAAAAGCCAACAAGTGTTCTTGGATCATGTATTGGGTCTTTGATACAGGAGACGAATAAACAGGCAACAGAAAAATGAAATATTGCAACTCCTTGTGTGTGTTTAATACCAGCTGTGAGAGTTTTCTTGCAGAAAGTTAGACAGGAAGATCGATACCACTGAAGCTGGAGCCAGCAACCAGTTAGATTAACTGAAAAACTGTAAACAGGGGGAAACAAAGTGTACAAAATCATCTTACTAGCACCTCTAAATTCTTACTCATTAACATGTTGCATCTTGTTTTTTCAATCCGTACACAAACAGAAATATAAAAGGGAGTTTATGCTCTAACTCAGAAGTCAAAAAATTGTTCCAGCACTTATAAGCTACTTTTTCTAATATAGTTTTGAGCAACTAAAACATTATAAACTCACGCAAAGAAAACAGATGGCTTTTACCATGTAAAGCTTCTCATCTGCAGGTAATCACTACAAAATAGAATAAACACTAAGTTCAGAGTATAGTCACTCCTATATTGTTTTAATAATATACCCAATAGAGGAGTGCATCATGGGAAGGAAACACTGTTTAACCAGAAAAATGTTGCAACCATAGACATGTATACATAGACGCCGCATTGGACGCTGCAGCCCATTGCAGCGATACGTCAATGTGGGCGCCATATTGGACAGGGTGAGACTGGCCCATAAACAAAATACAAGTGAATGGGGGAGCTGCTGCTTTTTAGCCATATGTATATATGTCTATGTTTGCAACTTGAGTAAAAGATTTGAATGCACCCCCGGGTGAGGTGTTTACAGCAGAAATGTTCATAATGGGGTTAATATCTGATTATTAGAGTGGATGTAAACTGTCAGACCACCTGTTGAATTCAGAGTAGCCAGAAAACGGGAACTCTTCCAAGAAACACACTGTACAGAGTGTCTACGTCTGCATTATACGTGTGCTGCAGCATGTGAGCACAAAGTGTTTCCCTCTCAGCCAATAAACCTGAGGGGACCCCTCTCTCTCGCTCTCTCGCTCTCTCTCTGTCAGCCAATGAGAAGGAGGAGAGCACTGCTCCCGGCCAATGGGGTGCTGAGGAGGGAGAGCTGGTCCACGTGGAGTCAAACAGATCCTAAAACAGTAAAGAACAGGAGGTACGGGGAACTGAGGACAGGGAGGAAAGAAGGAAAAGGAGGGAAACAAAGAGTACACATGAGAGGTCAATCAGGGGGAAATGTGGGACGGACAAATATGAAAGAAAGAAAGCAAATAGTCTATAAAACGTAGTGTTCGCTGTAAATATATAGCTGTCTTTATCTTTTATTAGTATTGCTCTCTGATATGACCTCCTAAGACCTAGATCCCGACTGACTTTACTGTCTTTCAGAGGCTGTAGTAGGTTCAGTTTTAAGGCAGGAAGAAAGCTTAATAAAGCTCCGAAGTTGGGCTAAATTTTAGCAAGGAAAACTTGTCATGTCCATTTTCAAAGGGGTCCCTTGACCTCTGACCTCCAGATATGTGAATGAAAATGGGTTCTTTGGGTACCCACGAGTCTCCCCTTTACAGACATGCCCACTTAATAGTAGTAGTAGTAGTAGACATTTCATTGTAGTGAGACCATTTTTTTAAATTTTACCTCACTGTATAAAATGACCTGTGGTGACCTCTAGGATAATCACAGCCTCATGAAACTGTACAGCCACAAACTAGAGACCTAGAGCATTCAGAGGATGGATGGCTTTCTTGAAGGAATCTCCAAATGTACGTAGATACCGCATTGGCCGCTTCAGCCCGTTGCTGCGATACGTCCACGTCGCCACCATATTGGGGAGGTCAGGACTGGCCTGTATCACGATACTTGGGTGCCGATTCGATATGTATTGCGATTTTTAAGTATTGCAATTTGATATTAAGATTTATTTAATTTCATTTACTTTTTGGTTATTTGAATATACGCCGTTGGTTTTATTAGTTTCATCTGCAGCTCATTGTGCACATTTCCAGTGTTTTGTTGCGTCTCAAGTTTTCCGTCCATTCATACGTTTTCTAGACTGCCTACACATGCTGAGGGTCCTGGGGGTCATGGGGATTTCCCAGCAAGCACTGGGCCCCCCATCTATATCACATGTCTGATACCAACCGATTCACGCCTACAGGGTGTTCTCTACTTAGAGTTCCCAACTCGTATCAACAAGTGTTCAACCACACACACCTCTGTCCATTCATACAGAAACTATGTCAACCGTTCTTCTTCTTCTCACTTTCAAACCTCCAACTTCAAAACTGTCCTGAAGCAGTTTCTTAAACTACGGCTCTAGACCCAAACTGGGTCACAGGTCTGTTACTGTAAGGTCTGAACACACCAGACAGCAGGTTCCTATTATAACATGTTTCTATTCACTTGAGTGGGCTGATGACCATAAAACCACAATATTTACTTCAGTAATCACATTTATCCTGCTGTATTATATATGTTTGAACTTGTATTGGTGTAATTAAAATGTATTAAGAGTTAATGTAATCACAAACCTATTTAGTGATGTGTCTATGTTTGTAGTGAGATCACAGTTTTGACTTTTAGACTGGACAAAAAATCACTAACAACCATTAACATCTGGCTTTAGTCTTGAGTGGGAAAGTTTACAATCGACATTCATTCCCGGGACCCGTGTTGAGGTGAATATACAATAAATAAAATCAACAGGGATTTGGACAATAGTTATATTTATTAATGTGCAAAACATAAAATGAATATGCTCTTCTCAACAATGACGACAGTCATTTTACCTCGCTGATCATCAAAATACACTTCATTCAAACTCAACAGAAACAAAATAAAATGCATCAACACCGTCTTAGTTAGTCTTTCCACTGTTCCAACAATCACCAACTCCGATTGGGTCAAAATGATTAATTCACAGAGTTGGATGTGAAAAGAAACAGACAATATATGCGCCCCTCAAAGCCACCAGACTCCATTGACAGAAACAGCAATTTTACCTCGCTGATCGTCGTAAAACACTCTTCATTCAAACTCAACAGAATCAGCTGTTATACTCACTCCTCAAAGCCACAAGACTCCATTAACAGAAACAGTAAATTTACCTAAAATACATTTAATTCAAACACGATAAAAACAAAATAAAACTCATCAAAACCGTCTTTTTTTAGTCTTTCTACTGTTCCAACAATCACCAACTCTGGTTTGACAGTTTGAAAGAAAGACTGAATAAGTAGTTAGTAGTTTTTTTATTTTTCAGTTTAAGTTTTAGTCAGACATCGGATGTATCCATTCACCCCTCTGCACAGCTCTGGCTGTTTGTTATGCTCACCACTAAAAACCCCATCATAAACTCTGTTGAGCATCTACATGACAAAGAAAGACGAAATCTGTCCATCTTAAGGGGGACTCCCTCCAATTGTTCACATCACAGTCAGATTACTAGTCACGGGGAATCGTCGGTGGTTCTGGAGGAGGTTTTTCTGAGGAAATGACTTTGCTTGAGTTTCTAGATTTGGCCTTGGAAACTACACATTTATAACAGAAAGCGAGTTTACTGACTGAAGGCGTAGAGTTTGAAACATGTGGGTGTTTATCAGTTCAGGGAGGGGCTGATGAAAATATGTTAGCACGTTGCATTATGGGAACTGTATGACCCTGCATGTTTGCTGTAGATACAGTTTACAGGGAAATTGCTGGTTGCTGCCTTCTGGGTTTAAATGTCACCTACTGAAAATATAC
This sequence comes from Sebastes fasciatus, assembly GCF_043250625.1. Lineage (NCBI taxonomy): Eukaryota > Metazoa > Chordata > Actinopteri > Perciformes > Sebastidae > Sebastes > Sebastes fasciatus. The sequence goes on along the minus strand of NC_133795.1, from coordinate 37,631,544 downwards.
AAACTGAAAGATCATTTAAATGGAAATAAATGGAGCTGAACACCTACAAAAACCCAGCGGAGGAACAGTTTAACCTCTGTGGGCCATCCATCAGTCTCCTGTAAACATCTCTGTGCTCGGCGGTCCGTCTGCACGCGCTGAGGAGACCACTGATTGTTCATTCTCTCCGTCTTTCAGCAGCAAGGATGAAAAAAGGAGCTGAAAAAACCCAACTCAGTCTTGAACTGACAGTGTGTGGTTTTCTTCACTCGGTCTGTGAGTCACTGAATGAGCCCGACAGGCCTGAAAACACAGCGGGGGACTTTCTCTGTACACTCACAGTGTGCAAGGACAGTCGATGTGGGTGTGTGTGGTGAAGCGTTTAGAAACAGATGAAGGGTGTGTGTGTCGGTGTGTTTTCTGGTCCACCGGGTTTCAGTCGTCCTCGGTAGAAGCCCACTAAGTTCTGTACAGCACCTCCAACGTCATCACCTCACCGGCCTGTCAAGTTTCCCTCATAACAATTTCGATCAACAGATCAGCTTCAGATGATTATCAGTTCAGTTTTACCAGACCAAATGCTCGTCCGGGGGCAGAAATACTGTAAACTCATTGGTCCAGGTAATCCTCAGGGGCCAAAGTACTAGAGACTGAAACTTAGAAAAAAAAGCTTTAATGTCTGAATAAACCTTTAGGGGCCGTGTCCACCAAAGTGTTTTTTTCCAGCTGAAAACGTCAGGCGCGCTTCTGAAAACGGAGCGTTTCCGAGCTCTTTGGAGGCGCAGCGTTTTTTTTAGCTGAGACGCTTTGGTTGTGTGTGGCAGCAATTACACAGAATATCCACGGAGGTTAGGGGTGGGCCATACAGCAAAATTTGGTTTCAATCCGATACCAAATAATACATGGCCAGAATCACCGATACCGATACGATACTTTTTATTATTAAAGCTGAAGTAGGCGAGATTGGAGCAAATATGATTGTGTCCTCTGGTGCTCCTAACGGGGTCTGCAAGATTTCACAGACCGGAGGAAAACAACCAATCAGAGCTAATCTGGAGTCTGCTGTCCAGCTGCCGTCTATGAGAGCCATGAGTCAATCACTTGTGAACTCCGAGCAAACGGTCAAACTAGGCAGCGCTGATCAAATATGAATCAATATTATGTTACGTTGATGCCTATTTCTCTCCTCAGATGTTTTCAGAAACATCTTGTAGTGTACTGTTTAGCTGTAAAATGAGAAAGTTTGTGACCGAGCAGCCATGTTGAGATCAGTTGAGGAAATACCAAGCACCGCCCACCAGCCGGAGCACAGTCAATAGGAACGTTTTCTCTCTCTGAAATGACCTGTGATTGGTCAAAATCTCCCGTCACGGGCTAGATGTCCTAAAGCCTGAAAACAGAGCCATGAGGAGGTGCAGAAGTCTAGTTTTCTCTCAGAACACTTGAATTACAATATGCTGAAAGGTTATTATGGAATTTTTGCCCAATGATGCCAAAAAATTGTTGCCTACTGTTGCCTATTAATTATCACATGCATGTTAAAAAACAGGACACTTTTTAAAGGTAAATAACAAAATTATTATTATTGTAAAATTGAATGTTCAAACATCAAAAGTATTTTTTTCTATAAACAAAGAGCAAACATTTATTTGTTGAGAATAATTAATGTTTTAAAATGTTTTTAGTGCAAATAACTACGAAAAACACACAAACTACCCTAAACCATCACTCACAGCTGTGAAATAGCTCCAAACATGCTCCTCTTTCTTCAGCTGTCATGAGTCTGTCGGAGTAACTAGGCTCTGGGTGCACAACGCATTTGTTGTTTGAATGCACACCAGAAATTTTTTAATTTTTCACCAGTCCTGATACATGTGCCAACTTTGGTCAGTTTCCGTGCACCTTTAGCTCCTCAAAAATGCGATTAATTCGCATTAATAATAATAATAAAACACTACAGTTTCAATAGGGTCCTCGTGGTCCTACGTTGTCGGTGCTCGGGCCCTAACAATAGATAGATAACATAACATCTTCCAGTCACATGTCGGTAAAAAGTGACAGTGGCGAGCGCAACTTTTTACCCGGCAACCAGAAATAAATGCCAAACATGCAGCTCTCAGCGTAGAACAGACACTCGTCATGCTGCTGGCATAAATACGCGGCGCTCCCATTGCAAAGAATTTCAAAAATACGCCGGCCTTAGGAAAAAATGCTTTGGTGGACACAACCCCTTCAGTTAGACGTGTGTACTTTGAACTGTTAAATTGTGCACTCCAATAAACTTGAACTTGACTGAGTGCCTTCGAGCAAAGTGCTGAACCTTCTCCCAACTGCCTCAGGTTCTCAGCTGACCTCTGAGTCCTCTGAGAAAGGGTGAACGTAAAAAGTCAAGTTCAGTCTCCTGTGCACGGCGGCAATAAAGCTTTTTATCTCTTTTTCTAATAAAGTTAAAAAGTACAGATATAATAAAGAATCAGCACTTCATGCGCTTCAATAAGAAACTTCAGTGAATATAATTATTTGGTCTCTGCAGATATTTTGAAAACACAATACAATGACACATTAACAGCCTGTTTAATGAAAGCTGAGGAACTCAGTGGTGAACGTGGGGTTAATAAGGTTATATATTCCTTTTCCCTGTTGAGAGTTAAACTGTTTCAGGCTGAACAGATGCACGTCGACAACAGTTGCTGATACGGAAACACAATCTCATTGTCATCAAATAGGATTTATAATGATAATAATAATAGGATTTAAAGAAGCATTTAGGCAGATTATCCTGTTTTCTCTTTCTGTGAAGTGATAATAACCCTTCACTTTCTGCTGGACGTCAGCAGATGGACCTTTTTTTCTAAAACAACAGAAGCAGCTGCTGGTTTGAATAAAGTTTCGATGATTTTATCTCAGAATAAAAACACAGAACAAATCCTTTAAAATCCTTCCTGCGCTGCTTTGTTTTGCCAGGATGTTGTTCTGTCTCTTTTAGAAAATCTGTTTTAAATACAGTTTATTGGCAGATGGTTCAGTTGCAGCAATATGGCAATTTAAACACACACACACACACACACACACACACACACACACACACTTTCATTTTCTTCTCAAACACCCCCGTGCCCTGGAAACACCTCCAGTCTCTACAAACCTCAATAACTGAAGTTATTTTTATCGTCAGAGTTCTTTGTGCATCAGTAACGTCCTCCTATTTCACCAGAAATGCCCAAAAAATGAGACAAATCTTCAGTTTTACATGCCAGTAAATTAAAGTCTGGAGGATCCATGGGTGAGTTAGAGAAGCAATGTTCATCATCCTAATAAACGCTTTAAGATTTCTTTTCATGAGTGATTATTTATCCATCTGCTATGATTCTGCACCGTTTTGTGTTTTTTTTACTTAACTAGTTTGTTATGTTAACAAAAAGCGTCTTTGAGTTTCTAAAAAGATGCTCTATAAATAAAATATTACTGTGTGACAAAGTCTAAAGCTGTCCTACAGCATTTTTTTGTAGCTTACACCTTCTTGTCAAAGTTCTTCTTCTGTGAATTGAGCTCAGGTGTCATTTCTGGCTCGTATTTGGTAAATGTATTTTTAGTATTGTGTGAATTACTTTCGCTACGTGCCGTACGGTCTTCGTATAACCACAGTGAGAGCAATCTACACCTGCCGCCTACTCTGTTTTGTAGTTTTCATGAGCAGAATTCGGAGGTGCGACCAAAGGAGGCAGAGCGTCCAGTATGGTGACTTCTTCTTTGCTGATTATATTTGAGGTTCATGCTGGCAAACCGCAACCTCCAACCTAACCCCAACTATACTTTAACCACAGCGCTGTCAAATCAGAAAACTATTGATTTTTTAAACCGGTTTTGGAAGGTTTGCACGTAAAGGCGTATAAATGCCACGATAATACGCAAGGCGTTTAGCGTGCAATAAGTACGCCTTTCTTGATTTCCACGTGTCATTTGTAGGCCATGTGTCCTGTACTGACTGCAGTGTAAACGTATCTTCTTATAAATTCTATGGTAAGAGTTGGGGAGGTGGACGGTCCCAACAAACATAAGACCTTGAACCAGGAGACGTCACAAAGTCACGTGACATTTGTCACATGTTTTTTATTGATGTTTGTGACGTGTTTTCCGTAGTTGTGTTACGTTGTTTCCGTACATGTTGTACTTAGTTTACATACTTATTTTAAGCCCAACCGTGATTTTCTTGCCTGAACCTAACTGCGGAAGTTTGCGTGGCGTGCAAATGAAACGCGAAAAGGCTAAAATGCGTACTAATGACACGCGGAATGTCCGCGGAATGTCCGTGTGATGTCGTGTTATTTATGTGCCTTCTCGTGGGATTGGACCGGGTTGGACAAACAATGTCATCCTGCCTAAAACGTATTTGTCGTTCTGGAGGGCGTAAACAAGCAACGTATTTTGTTATTTAATTTGCCAACCCGGCCTCACGGGTTGGCCGCTTTTCGCATGTCACATAAATGTTTGTGGTTATCTTCAGGCAACAAAACAACTTAGTTAGGTTATGGAAAAATGTCATGGTTGGGCTTAAAATAAATACGTAAACTAAGTAAAATACGTATGAAAACAACGTAACAAAACTACAGAAACCACGTCACAAACATCACACAATAACACGTGACAATCGTTTGTTAGTGGATGCCTTTATATGCATTTATAATGAAACAGGTGTCGACCCACTGGGAGATTGATTTCACTTACTTTAAGAAGATTAAATTATAGGATGCAATAACAGACAACATGAAAAGATCATTTTAGTGTTTATGATTCTTTGCTGACTGTAAGAGGATCAGTTAGATGTCTCCAGTGAATACTTACGGTGGTTAAAATGATCTCTGACGTACAGCAAAAAGTCCATATTCTAATTGTATATATCAAATCTCACAATGGCGCTATTTATAGAAACATTACTCTACATTTACTACGGTTGGTAGATTAGTACGCTACATGTCTTGGCAGCTGATCAGACAGATTGACAGTAAACAACAATAATGGCGGGGGGGGGGTTAAAGGGGATCTTTCATGCTGTGACATCACACAACCACAACTCTTTTCTGCTAAACACCCACTTCCTCATCTGCATGCTTTTCATGGGTTCAAGTTTGGGTTTTTTTCAGTGACATTTTCCCCCTACCTGAGCATCGGAGCGTAATTAAGTCCCGCCCACACAGGAGGGGAAAACAATTCATCGCTCTCCATCCACTTTGTATTGTGTGAATGATTTCAACTGACGTGGGTCTGAGTCCAATATCCAGTTGCAGAGTGTGGTGCTTGGTGAAGTTTCATGGTTGGAGATTGTGTTGAATGCTGAGCTGAAATCAACAATCAGCATTCTGATGTAGAGTTTGTTATTGACAATATGATTGGAGACGCAACGTATTCTCGTGATATTTTAGGAAAAGTTTAATTTTTTGTGCGTTTTCCTACGATTGTCCAGCAACACATGTCAATTTGCGCTTCTTACGTGCATACAGTCTTTTCAAAATAAACTTCCATCTTCACAGGAAACAACTTCCTCAGGTTTAGACAACAAAACTACTTAGTTAGGTTTAGGAAAAGATGGTGGTTTGGCTTAAAATAACTCCGGAAGTGATGTAACTTAAGTACGGAAGCTACGTGACAAATAAATAAACGGTGACTTCTGGTTTCACACGGGACATGAGCGCTGGTGTCCTGAGCGACCCACCCATCCATCCCGACCTCCGCCCTTCCTGGTTTACAATTGCGTGAATTACACAGTGCATTACTTTTCGTAGGTACGAACGTTGTATGAGACCAGGGATGTTAACGGGCCCAGCAGCTTTACTCAACCACAGAAAATGTTTGTCACCTCAGATTTGAAGAAAAAAAAAAATTACTGCACTTGAGTGATATTTATACTAAAGGGAGGAGGAGGTGAGAGAATGAACACAGGAAACCACAAACAGCAGCATACCTGTTGATGAGCAAGAGAGGGCATTACGGGTCACAAGGAAATATATGCAGATATATGTTTGACATTGTATTCTTATATTTACCTTTCAGGTTTGGGCTCTGTTAAATTCACCTTCAAAATACAACACAAAATGACCGCCGGTATGAGCCCACAGAGTTTCCCCCCTAACTGCCTGACCCCTAGTCTTCATGCGGCTTGTGGTGGGTATTTACTCACTACAAGCCAGCGTGACCCGCAAGCAGGCAACACCGCAAAGCACACGGACGTGCTCCCGAGACAACCGCCCGAAAGCAGTTGACACTAACCGCGCTGCCACAACACTAACACAAAGAGATGACGCAACCCAAAGGGGAAGCGCCGCTTAAGCCTGTCCGGGGAACCTCCAAACACAGAGTAAAGGGGTGGCAACACTTACCTTCTCTTTGGACCAAAATACAACACAAAGAAGGAGGAAAAATACGCGTCCACAGATGATAGCACAAACACACAATGTGTCTTTCCCACAATCCATGCACAACGCAGTGGGAACAAGCGTGGACCAGGCTGCAATCAGTTGATCCGTGCGTAATCCAAACCGCGTGGCAAACAAATCCAGCAGAACAGCCTAATTTACGAATGAACATATCAAAAATCAAGTTAACTACTAACCATAAATTAACCCGGACCGGACGAGCCCCCAATTTGTCACAACCTAGCTCTCAGGGCCATGACAAATAGGGAGACACACCGTGGTAACGATTGAATCAATTCATTTATTTAACAAAAACAGAGTAAATTGTGCAGAAAAAAGGATCAAAAAGGTATGGAGTGTGAATATCAGTAGTATCAGTAGTGTAAGGTGTGCATGGATGGTGTAAATGGTGTGTGCGAGTTGTAAAATGTATAAAACAAGCAGAAGATTAACCAATGAGAACCTACGGCTGCTACATGGCCGACGATGGCGTCTGCAAGGAAACAAAGAGAGAGAGAATGAGTCATCAAGCCTCAGTTTTAAAGGTTTTGAACACCGGGTCCAGGTGTTCCCAGAGGGCCATGATTGCAGGTTAACAGAAACCCTATTAGCGACAGCAGGGATCGCCACAAAACCTATCCCGGGCAACAGCAAACGCTCAGAGAAAGTGCGACGGGAGTATGGGGATGTAGTTTAAAGAGCTTAAAAGTACTGTAGTAGTAGTAGTAGTAGTTTGAGAGCTTAAAGAATTCCTGTCCCATGTTCACAGCGTTCATTGTCACTCTCACTGTACAAACGTAGTAGTTTAAAGCCCAACCATGTAGTTCTTTCCTAAACCTAACTATAGTGGTTTTGAAGCCAAAAATAGCGTGACACCAAGGGGCGTTATGTGACGAGTTGGGATGAGAACGTGTTGGTTGCTGTGATGTCAGGTGTGTTTATGTCGGCGAACTCGGGCTGGATAAATCTTGTCCAAGTTTCTGACTTGAATGACAAAAAAAATGGTAAAATGGTATTATTACGTTTTTACAACTATGCGATGCGTATCACTTTCCATGGTTCCGATACGATTCAAGGACAATATTTGGCTCATCTAGAGCGATGCGATACGATTCAATGACTTGAAATCGATACACAAATTCAATCAGTGTGACTGTGAAATAAAAAGCTGATACTGGACAGTCGTGTAAGGGAGTCAGGGACCTTTTCGTACAGTGCAGGAATGCTCTGTTCCGAGAAGTGTGGATGGCGAGGTATGTGGTACCTTGGCTCTAAGGTTTGGATCATTTCACGGAACCCAGGACTTTCAACCACACTGTATGCTCGCATATCTGCACAGATAAACCTGGAAATGGGTGCTGTGATGTCTTTACCCCCAGGTGAGTTTTGGCCTAATGTCTTACCAAAAAATGTTGGCGAGGCTTGAGGCTTTTGCAGAGCTATAGCCGGCACTGCCGCTGCTGCGGGAGCGCTGCTAGAGTTACCTGGTCGTTTGGTGTCAGCAATCCCATGGCATCTCAGTAGGTGCGTGGACAGATTGGTCGTGTTGCTGTTGTATTTTATCTGACCTTTACATATTCTGCAAACAGCGAGGGATTCATCCAGGACATCTATCTTTTTTGCAAAAGCCAAAATGTTTCCACACGCTAGACCTCAAACAGAAAATCTCTCTCTCGTCTGGCTCTTGCTTGCCATCAGCCTGCTTCGTTTTGTTGTCGTCTTTCTGAGATTGGCCCTGCTGGCGCAAGGGAGAGTGAACCGGAGTAACATTTCTTTACTATTAAAAGTGCTAAAAATACGTCCATATAACGTTTGTCGTGCTTAAATACAAGGTGCAAATTCTTAGTATTTTAATAATAAATTCTTAATATTTCGATTATTTACTTTGCAAATTGATTTTATATCGATCTACGTCCCCCGTGAAGGACAACTTTGCCGAGTACCTATCCATGTAGTTGGATCGTGGGAATATAAATCGATGTAGTAGATGAATGTTACACCCCTAGTCAGTATATATTTTATTAGCCAACGAGTAACAAGCTTTTTTAGTGTTTCATTTGAATTTTAACTGGTGAAGAAGCAGCTTTTTCTCTCTTTCTAAAGTGATTAAGTTGAATACTGAGACAGGAAGGTTTGGTTGTAAAAAAAAAAAGAAAGGATTAATAAGCAGCAGTGTTCCCAGTTTAAATCCAGTTCTCACATTCACTCCCACACAAAGACACTAAGAGATGCTGCTGTGTGCTTATGGTGTTCATTAACTTACCTTTTAACAGACTCTCTCTAACAAATATAGATGGTTTCCTGGTGTAGCCTGGTTTAGTATTCAGTGACTCATTCCTCTACAACGGAAACACTTTGTCTAACCGACGCTGATACCGCTATCTTCAGAAGTGTGAGCGCTCCGTCATTCAGAAACTATGAAGTATGAAATGCTCTTGACTCAAAGTCACTATTAAAACCGGGACCTGAAAGCACCCAAAGACAGAGTGTAGATCTCAATGCACTTTTGCTTTTGTTCCTCACACTGTACCTCCACCACAGGCTCAGATACAATCATGACATTATCTAATTTTCACTCAGGGAAATCAGGCAAAACTAAACGTGTCCTTAAAAAAAAATGAGGATAATAAATGCAGCCCGGACTTGTGGAAATGTTTGTTAATGAGCCGGTTTTCAGACTCAAAAAAGGAGAAAAATTAGGTTCTAGCTGATCGTAAATGATGATATTAACTGAACAAACCAAATGGATCAAAGCGTTGTGAAGTAAGGTAGATGATGTGGACGCTTGTCTTCATGCAAAGTGCTTGCTCTTCATTCGGTGCACCATAAATACCCTCCTGAATGGGAAGCGGAGGTTAATGGTGACTCTCTTTTTCCTGTGAGGCTGAAAGCAGCTGCTGAAGCTCTTTGTGTGTTTGAGTCATTACGTCTCCCAGAATGAGCAGAGTCACAAAGTGACTGTTGTGTTTAATCATTTACGGCATTTGTCTGAGTTAAAACTAGACGACATTTATTCTGAAAGTCCCGGTGGTCCCTGTCACACAGCCTGTATCTGTCAACCAATCAGATTCCTCTCAGAGAGTGGGCCTGCTGACTGATTGGTTGGTGAATAATTTAAATTCAAACAATGCTAGTTGTTTTCAAATCTAATCTTTTTTTTTTTTTTTCAATTCAAAATATTCTTTCTTGGATTTTAGTGAAAAGTGACAGAAAATTATAAATTACTGAACTTGCTCATTCAAGAGAAAAACAATCTTTATTGTCACAGGATGACAAAACAGAAAAAGGTGAGCAGCTCCACACTTTATACCCTGTGACATCAGAATTTTGAGTGTTAGCACTCTGGTTTTGGGATTTGGGAGAGAATTGTTAATGTTTACTAATATTTATAAAGATCTAATATTGTAAAAAAGTGAGATGTTTATGTCTTTTTTTATTATAAAGCAGGTTTAAGTGCTATATTAATACTGTGAAAGTATTGAAAAGCTCAATCCATGGAGAAATACACACAGCCCGTATTCAGAAACGTTTGAAAAAAGCCATCAGGATTTCCGTAATTTTGTGATGTCACAAATGTACAATATTTAGACCATTTCACAGTCTTAAACATAAACATTGTAAAAGTGTCCCAGTTTATTTCCAGTTGCAGTGTATGTGAATGACATCATCTGACAGGAAGTAAATATGGACCCAAACTGTTGCCTAGCAACACAATTCCGTTGTGAGTTCCACGAAAGTCATGGGAAATGTAGGACACCACCAACTACATGAGACAGGTTGAGACAAAGTGGACACATGTATTACTGCTCTTCCATAAAAAAGTAAAATAATGGATCAGAAGGCAGGAATCTAAAGCGGATAAAACAGTTAAATTTCCAACATTACAGTCTTTTGTATGCTTCACAGTGTGTTGCTGCACCATTTCCTGCACATTTAAAGCAGGTATGCAGAACATAAGTTGTGACAGTGATTTCTGATGTGATTGTGAACTGGTTTAAGTGAACAGAGGACTGTATAAACAGAGCCTCCTCAACCCCGCCGCTGCAGTCCACGCCTCCTGTCAACGCTGTCAGCAGATAGGCGATACCAGAGATAAGCGTTGCCCCGACAGGAATGTTCTAACGTCTCGCTTGCCTCATAGCTCAGATGCAAAAAACCATGATGGTCGCCCACGGCCGGTTTCACATGCAAATGCCATTCAAATATTGATCCTGCGGTGACATGGAATTTGAATACCAAGTTTCTTGAGCAATTCCCAGGATTTTTTATGTTCTGTATGTCTGTTTGGAAGCCACCAAACGTGTTGAGACATCACTGAGAGGTTGATGTGAGAACTTCAAAAATGTTCAACCTGTTCTCATACTCTGTTCGTAGCTACACCTACGAAAAGTAATGCACTTTAATACCTCGCAAAATCATTTTAATTCACGTTATCGTCAAACCAGGAAGTATAAAGAGCAACAAACGCCACGTAGGGAGGAAGTCGGGGTGGATGTTTGGGTCTAAAAACACCAGAGTTTCACCAGGAGACCGCTGTTCATGTCCCGTGTGAAACCAGAAGACACGTAACTTCTGCACTTAAGTAACGTCACTTCCGTAGTTATTTTAACCCAAAACACCATCTTTTACTAAACCAAACTAAGTAATTTCCTGTGAAGATATCATAATATGTTGACCCAAGATGGTCTCTCTGAATGGCGTATGAATGACACAGTATTTTGTAAGTCATTTTGTGTGCAGTAACAACACCTTTGTTGCTTTTGCTGTTTAATTTGTACGCCATGTAGTCTGTACTGACTGCAATGTAAACGCAGCCGTGTGAATCTGCTACACTCAGAGTTAGTGACGTAAAATAAAAAGAGAGAAAGATCACTTATGGTGGGCGGGTCGGGAAGTGGATGGGTCCAACAAACACCGAACCAGGACACCCCTGTTTGAGACCCGTGTTTTGTTTTGTAAGTCACATTAGTGATGATTGTCACGTGTTTTTCTGTGATGTTTGTGACATGGTTTTTGTAGTTTTGTTACGTTGTTTTCGTACGTATTTTACTTAGTTTAGGTACTCATTGTAAGCCCAAACATGATGTTTTTCTATAACCTAACTAAGTGGTTTTGTTGCCTGAACATAACCACGAACATTTATGTGACGTACCAATATCATGCGAAAAGCGGCGTACAAATAAAACGCAAAAACGCAAAAATATGTACTCGTGACACGCGGAATGTACGTGTAATGTCGTGCTATTTATACACCTTCCCATGAGACCGGGCTGGCAAATTAAGTCATTTTGCGCGCAATAACAATGCCGTTCTTCTTTCTTTTGGCGTTTAATTTGTACGCCATGTAGTCTGTACAGACTGCAATGTAAACGCAGCACATTTGAAAATGCTACGCTCAGAGCTAGTGACGTAGAATAAAAAGTGAGAGAGATTGCTGATGGTGGATGGGTCCAACAAACACAGGCCTTCAAACCAGGAAACCGGTGTTCGTGTCCCAAAGTGTTGTTGACTTATTTTGAAGTTACGCTAGTGATGTATTTTCCGTACTTATGTTACGTTGTTTCCGTACATATTACCTTTACATAGTAGTTTTAAGCCCAACCATGATGTTTTTCCTAAACCTAAGTGATTTTGTTGCCTAAACTTAACCGCGACCGGTTTACAGTCACGACATGGCATATAAATGAAAACCAAAAAAGCCTGTCTATTCTTTACCTTTAATTGTCCGGCATGGTTGTCCTTGTCCCTATAGCTGTTATTTATATTTCTGTGTAAGTAAATCAAAAGAAATGCAAAGAACGGAGTCAACTTACTTGTATGTGCACATCAAATAAATATGAGTCTGAGAATTATAAATCTCCCTCGGCTTAACGGAGCTTCACAATGACATCCAGCTCATTGTTTATCTGTCCGGCCACAACTTTACTGTTTTGGTTTCACTCTCACTGCTCTCATAGCGTTGTTTTCAGAGAAAAAGCTGTGATAAACCCATGGTACACTACCTGCTTAGCAGCAAACAGCAGACATCAGTTAGAGACTAGCTGGTGATCATAGTGGAGTATTTAGCAGCTAAAGAGACATATCTCCCTCAGGAGGTGTGAGGAGACCAAAAACAGAGCTAAAAGAGAGAGAATATTGGACTGAAATTCATCAGGTGACACAAAAACACAAAGACTCCTAATGAAGGATAATGTAGCTAACTTCTGGATGTGTAAATAAGCAGCTGTTTGCTAACAAGTCCACTTACAAGGTGACGATATGTCAATGATGTGTTCACAACTTATTTCACAAAAATCTTATTTTGCGAGTGTAAGTATGAGATAGACTTCATATGTGGGAGTAATATGATGTAGAATTTTCTATCGTGTTTGTCATGGTCCCAACTTTACACCAAACATACATGTCTTGCCCTCCCCCCCCCCACAAGGTTTTACCTTTTTTGGGGAATGCACTGCAGATGAAAGTTACAAAAACAGGATCAACACTTTATATAAACCAGGACACTAAATGTGTCGTTTTTGTAGGATATGTTAAAGTTTTTCACATATTTCTGTGTAGTTTAAATTAAAGCAGCATAACATATATTATTACATTTATGTATTTTTTGCTAATGCAATCTAAAAAATCAAAAATGTATCTGCAATTTAACTGACGCAGGTGTTAAATAAATGCTGTGGAGTGATTCCTGTGAAATGTAAAGGTCTACAAAACAAAAGTAGGCATATCTCAAAAATGATAAATTACATCACTTGAAAAACTTTAACTGGTCGTTTGCTCCTGAAAAATCACATGAAAGAATAAAAAGTGATACGTTAAAAAGTAGAAATTAAACAGAGATTCAGTTTATAAAGAAACTTTTAAGGATGTCGTCCAGGTGTGAACGCAGGACAGAAACTCAGAAGATCTCCGTAGAGGAAATCGGTTATGTTTTCACACAAACATTAAACACAGAAGTTGTTCTAGAAACTCTCGATTCATGTTTTTATCATTGTGCTGTTTCCAGCTGTCTCAGGATCTCTGCTAGTTTACATCCTGAGGGCAAGTTTACAGATATGCAAATCTTATTCAAATGTTTTTGTCAAGAATGTGAGAAGGAGGAATTACAGTAATTTTTTTTTTTTAGATAAACATCTGGAGGCGGAAAGGTCAGTTGAGTGGAAAATTTCCCCCTTTTGGTCCATTTGTTTTTGTCACTTTGATCAGTGACCTTTCAGGAAAACACCTCGAGCTCAGCAGCTGACAGACGTTTAAAGTGTCGACAGGAAGGTTTCATAAAGTGGGCGCGAGGTGACGGCATGGAGTTTTCACCACTCGATGATGCGCTCATAACTCAGATAGAGAGAACACCAACTCATTCAACCTTTTCATTTTTTCAATTATGAAAGTAACTTTTTAGCATTTCTGTAGTTTTTTATCAGCGACACTCGACACTGAAGTTTCAAGCAGAGAAATCATCTCTGTTCCTGACGCTTAAAGCTCTCAATACTTTTTGAATTTCTCTAACTGGACAGAAACATTACATGTGTTGAAAACTAAATTTAAATATATAAATGTAATATAAATAGACTAAATTAAAACACTGTGTGGGTTCTTTTTAAGGGCTTTAAACTCAAATGAAATAGTTTTATAAAAAATAAGCCTTATGCATTATGACACAACAATCACTTAGAATAATTTACCCCTGAAGACTACGTGTTTGCATATAGGCAGATATTCCAATTAACAAATTGGATTGCTTTTAATGATTGCACATTAATTTGGAATATCTGACAGATCCTTTAATCATCAATTTGCAGTGTTATTTATGGTAGGATTTTGTTTTTTGCTTTAGGGTTTATAATACTTCAGGGGAATCTTAGACTAAATTATTTGTCACACTAATTGATTATCATATATTGAGGTGTTTTTGTGGGTTTTCTGCTGGAATTTAAGATGTAAAAATTGTTAAAATCAACATATAGTATTGCAGGAACCTCTTAAGTTGTACCAACTGTAGCTTCAATTTCATTAGAAATTACTTTACCTTGATTGATGGGATTGATGAAAAAAGACATAAACTGTATCCAGATTCAGAGACTGTCTTCCAAGAACATTTATCGCCAGGAAATTGATCTCGGTTGACAGAGTTGCAAATTCCAGCATTTAACTGGTTCCCGAAGTTAACAGCGTGACATTTACGTCAACACAGGGTCGACAAATAAACAAAATGAATGGGAAATATAATATATGTAATTAATGTTTCCATTTTCTAAATGTACCCCTGATCTTTTCCTAACCTTAAACACACTGTAGTTGTCATGCTCAGATATTGTGGAAAGCAAGACTTCTAACGTAAACAAATATTGTCATTGAACATATTTCTGTGTTTTGCACACAGACTCAGCCAATATCAGCAGATCTGTAATTTACAGCTAAATTGCATTCTCAATTACATTTGGAAGGAAACGTATTTTGTCGTGGATTACGTCTTTTATCAGAAATACCTTTGCAAGTCTGCAGACGGCCGCAGCAAGTGACGTAGTACAACGAGTTACGTGCAGAGCAGGGGACGTAGTATATCAAGTGACCGTGAATGAAAATACGTTGTATAAATACGTTATTGAATAATAACGGGTATAACAAGCAAGAAAGTCCACTGCTGGGTGGATCCAACAAACACAGGACTTTCCTCTAAGAGAGCGGTGTTCTTGTATTGTTTGAAACGTAGTCTTTTTTTGCATTTTCTTTTTGTTTTTAAGTCTTTTTAAGCCAAAGCATGATGTTTTTGTTTTTTTCACTAAACCTAACCAAATAGTTTTGTTGTGTTTTCGTTTTGTTTTGTTTCAATTTACAACATTTATCACGTGTTTAAAACTGTTTAAAACTGTTTAAAACTACAACCGTTATCTGGGAGAAAATATGTTTCCCTCAAAGAGTATATTATGTGTAATTTTGAGGGAGACGGGGCTGGTTTAACAATAATAATAATAATAATAATCTTTATTTGAATGGCACCTTTCTAAACATATACAATGGAATACAGACAAAATGAAAACAACAATAAAAGAACAAAATATAAAAACCAAATAATGAGAAAACTAAAAACCCGTAACCAGTGGTATCAAAACAATAAGTTACAGTTATTGCCAAAAGAGGACAATATAAGTTATGGAAAAGGTGCACCAAGCTGTTTCCTTATGGAGTTAAAAAAGCCTTTTTATAAAAATGTTTTTTTTTAAAAGAGATTTAAAATTGTTTATAGAGCTGGCTAACCTGAGGTCCTGAGGTAGACTCTTCCAGAGTCTCGTGGCATTGATGGCAAAGGCCCTGTCTCAATTTGTCGCCAGCCTAGACCTGCAGGGTACAACCAGTAAGGCCAAGTCAGAGGACCTCAGGTTACAAGGTGGCACGTAGGGTGTAAGGAGCTCAGTGAGGTAGCTTGGTGCCAAACCATGCAGAGCTTTAAAAGTTAACAATACAGTCTTAAAATCAATTCTAAATTTGACATGCAGCCAGTGAAGTTCAGCTAAAACCGGAGTGATGTGATAAAATCTCCTCGTACCAGTGATCAGTCCAGCAGCTGCGTTTTGGACCAATTGCAGGCGATGTAGTGAAGTTTTGGCTGAGACCGGAGTAAAGGCCGTTGCAAGAGCAAGAGTCGTCCGCCATGCTAGTAATGAACAAACTGACCAGCTCATGCAACTAGATACAAACAAGTCAGTAGGATTCATCCCATCTGTGGATCATAAACTGTCTGCACCAACTTTGATGGAAATTCATATTTGTTGTGATATTCTGGGCCTGGACCAACAACATTATACCGTGACCTGAAACCTGATTCACTGACTCACAGCCAAGAGGAGGTTATATAACATCACACACTCTTTCTAAGAATCCACATACGCATGAGTCCTCTAATAACTTTCCAGGGAATGTGGTTAAGTGTGTGTGTGTGTGTGTGTGTGTGTGTGTGTGTGTTTGTGTGTGTGTGTGTGTGTGTGTGTGTGTGTGTGTGTGCGTGTGTGTGTGTGTGTGTGTGTGTGTGTGTGTGTGTTGAAGCTCTGTTGCTCCTGCTGACATTTCCAGGACTTGTTTTTTTCCGATCATCTCTATAAAAACCAGATTTAATCCTCGTCTTAAGGGTGCTCTGCAGGACTCTACATGCTTCTGCTCAAAAATGTAACTACAAATTCAGGTTTCACAGATACCACACGAAGACTACAGAGAGAGAAGTGTGTTTGGTTCAGCTTTGTCTGGTTATGTTTCTTCTCCTACTTTTTCCAATACCTTTAAAGATTGTTAAGGACAACATGGAACCTTGCAGAAGTGCTTTTGGTTTATGAAGCAGGAAAGCTCCTCAGATCCTCCGCTTCTTCTCTTTTAGTTGTTCCACAAAGCAGAAACAAAAACATGCTGCTTTCAGCCACTGGAACAACCTTCCAGAGGAACTGAGAGGAGCAGAAAATATTGATACATTTATAAGTAAACTAAAAACCCATCTATTTAGTCTGACTTTTATATGGTGTTTATAATTTTATAATTTTATGTTTTTTTAATTTCAATATTTATTTTATTTATCATCATCATTATAGAGTTTATTTTACTCTATTTTATTTAATAAACATTTTATTGCTGATCATTATTATCTCTTTTATTCTATTTTATTTTATTAAAAATTTATTATTTTAATACAATCTGCTTATTTTGTGTAGTTTCATGCTTTTTATTTATTTATTTTTTATTGTTATTATTATTTCCTTGTATTTTATTGATCTTTTATATCTATCTCTTATTGCTTCCTTATTCAATTAACTTTTATATTGGTTGTTTTGGTGTGCATTAGTCTCTAAATCCATTTTTAAACACTTTTATTTGTCAATCGTCTGTCCAGCTCTTTGAATTGCATTTGACCTGTTTGAAAGGTGCTATATACAGACGTAGGCAAAGTTGTTGGTACCCTTCCGTTAAAGAGAGAAAAACCCACAATGGTCACTGAAATAACTTGAAACTGACAAAAGTAATAATAAATAAAAATTTACTGAAAATGAACTAATGAAAATCAGATATTGTTTTTGAATTATGGTTCAACAGAATCATTTTAAAAAACAAACTAATGAAACTGACCTGGACAAAAAATGATGGTACCCCTAGAAAAGATGTAAAATAATGTGACCATAGGGACATATTAAACTAAGGTGTGTCCTGTAAATAGCATCACAGGTATCTTCACAATTTGTAATCAGTCAGTCTGCCTATTTAAAGGGTGAAAAGTAGTCACTGTGCTGTTTGGTGTCATGGTGTGTACCACACTGAACATGGACCACAGAAAGCTAAGGAGAGAGTTGTCTCAGGAGATCAGAAAGAACATTATAGACCTTCATGTTAAAGGTAAAGGCTATAAGACCATCTCCAAGCAGCTTGATGTTCCTGTGACTACAGCTGCACATATTATTCAGAAGTTTAAGGTCCATGGGACTGTAGCCAACCTCCCTGGACGTGGCCGCAAGGGGAAAATTTATGACAAATTGAAGAGACGGATAATACGAATGGTAACCAAAGAGCCCAGAACAACTTCCAAAGAGATTAGAGGTGAACTCCAAGGTCAAGGTACATCAGTGTCAGATCGCACCATCCGTCACTGTTTGAGCCAAAGTGGACTTAATGGAAGACAACCCAGGAGGACACCAAATCATAAAAAAGCGAGACTGGAATTTTCCAAAATGCATATTGACAAGCCACAAAGCTTCTGGGAGAATGTCCTTTGGACAGATGAGACAAAACTGGAGCTTTTTGGCAAGTCACATCAGCTCTATGTTCACAGACGAAGAGATGAAGCATCCAAAGAAAAGAACACTGTACCTAATGTGAAACATGGAGGAGGCTCGGTTATGTTCTGGGGCTGCTTTGCTGCATCTGGCACAGGGTGTCTTGAATCTGTGTAGGGTGCAATGAAATCTGAAGACTATCAAGGCATTCTGGAGCGAAATGTGCTGCCCAGTGTCAGAAAGCTTGGTCTCAGTTGCAGGTCATGGGTCCTCAAACAGGATAATGACCCAAAACACACAGCTAAAAACACCCAAGAATGGCTAAGAACAAAACATTGGACTATTCTGAAGTGGCCTTCTATGAGCCCTGATCTAAATCCTATTGAACATCTGTGGAAGGAGCTGAAACATGCAGTCTGGAGAAGGCACCCTTCAAACCTGAGACAGCTGGAGCAGTTTGCTCACGAGGAGTGGGCCAACATACCTGTCGACAGGTGCAGAAGTCTCATTGAGAGTTACAGAAATCACTTGATTGCAGTGATTGCCTCAAAAGGTTGTGCAACAAAATATTAAGTTAAGGGTACTATCATTTTTGTCCAGGCCAGTTTCATTAGTTTGTTTTTTAAAATGATTCTGAACCATAATTCAAAAACAATATCTGATTTTCATTAGTTAATTTTCAGTAAATTTTTATTTATTATTACTTTTGTCAGTTTCAAGTTATTTCAGTGACCATTGTGGGTTTTTCTCTCTTTAACGGAACGTTACCAACAACTTTGCCTACGTCTGTAAATAAAGTTTGATTGATTGATTCATGGAGCAAACTGATGAAAAGATCGGTAATCTGAAATTGTATATGTTATGATTTAGTGAAGCAGAGTGAACCCTCAACCTGACAAAGAGAATTAAATAAACACAAGTCTGAGTATGCTATTATTGGAAAACACAGTCTGATATCAGTCGAGGATGCGCAACGTTCACTTATTTTATTACGGTGTTTTATTTTACTAAATCTAACAGAGTAGTTTTGTTGCATTTTTTGTTTTGTTTTGTTTAAATTTACAATGTTTACCACGTCTTTAAAACTGTTTAAAACTGTGACCCTGTGTGTCACTCGTAACGTCAATGAGAATGCAGTTTAGACGTATGGGAATGTAATTTTGCAGGCAACAAGGCCGCCTGGTGGTGCACGACATCCGTCTGGTGTTGCAGTATCAACTTATTGAACCCTACTCAACTATAAATCATTATGAGGAGTGAAGTAACCTGATGAACTGATCTGATATCTGATCGGCAGCGGCTCGCTTCAGGCAACAGAGCAAAGAGCTTGTTGACATACCTTTCTGTTCCCGACATCAGTAATAAATACTGATCTAATCACAGGTCATAAATGCTACTTGGTAACCATAGAAACCGCAGACTTTCTATGAAACCACCGTTTTAATAGCAGAAACACAACCATGCTTCTTTCAATCATTTTGGTCCGGACTGAAATATCTATTAAATAACTATTAGAGGGATTAAGATGAAACTTAGTACAGACGTTCATGGTCCCCAGTGGATGAATCCTACTGACTCTGGTGATCCTCTGACTTTTCCTCTAACGCCATCATCAGGTCAAAATGTTATATTTAGATAGATAGATAGATAGTAACTTTATTGATCCAGAGGGAAATGAAAGTTTCCAGCATCACAGTTCCATGTGCAAAAACATGTTATTAAAAAGGCAATAAGTAGTACAAAGTACAAATTATATATAAAATATATATACCAGATATAAAAATACCAGGAGATGAAGAAAACTGTTAAAAATGAATATAGTGCAAAGTAACAACTGACATACGGGACTATTAAAAATGTGATTGTAGTGCAAACAGTGATATAATGCTGGATAATAAAATACAGGAGATATACAGTAGAGACCAGGGGATTAAGAAATGTAAAATATGGAATATAATGCGGGATAAGAACTGAGGTAGAGTTTTTTAAAAATAGACTAAAGTGCAGAATAAAGCTGTACATTGTTTGTAGAATACAGTAAAACCAGTCTATAAAGGTGCAGAGTAGAGCTGTTTGTGGTGTGCAGAATTAAAAGTAGCTCAGTCTATTAACGTGCGCTGTGTGCATTATCTGTCCCCCTCCTCCCTTAACCCTAACCCTGCAGTTTGCCATGTTATAATTTGAGCATATTTTTTATGCTAAATGCAGTACCTGTGAGGATATAAATATAAATATATACATATATTTGCATAAAGCAGCATATTTGCCCACTCCCATTTTGATAAGAGAGTTAAATACTTGACAAATCTCCCTTTAAGGTTCATTTAGAACAGATAAAAAATGTGCGATTAATCGCTATTGAGTATTGTAATCAATTGACAGCCCAATATAAAACACACAGAACATGAGCTGTAAGAAACTCCTGCAGGTTAAACTGGGACTCATAAACACAATAAACAGACTTACAGCCCAGCATCATTAAGGCTACGAAAACCCATAATGCAACACTCTTACGGTAATGTAAAGGGCTCCTTTCAAACATATTATCCAGGAAAAATACAGTCTTACTGGGCCAACACAGTATTTGCATTCAGCCAGTTTCCACTGTAAACGTCTCTCTGGATAACCGTCCAGATTTATTAGAGCTGAAACAATGCGTCCAGTTCATGTAATTCCCCGAAGTATTATAATATCTACAGAGAAAGTCAAACTTGGCGTCTGCTGTGCCAACTCCTCACACTTGAGGCTTGTGTTTGGATGGGCTCCCAGCCAGAGGACACACACACATGCTGCACATGGTGTACACAGTGAACGGTTGCTCAACAGGCTGTAACAGGAAAGTCTTTGAGTTGTGTGTCAGTTAGGGAGAACTACAGGATTCAGTTCCTCGATGACAAAAGTCTGTGGTTAGGAGGTCAAAGGTCGGAGTTGGCAGAGGTCAGACAAAAGTCCATGTGACCTCAGAGTGACCTCAGGTTCAGGTTCAGGTTACTTTATTTGTACCTATAGGGAAATTTGGTTTGCAGTAAAAAAGGACAAGGTATCCATGGTGACACACATTTTACAGACACAGACAAACATGATAAGAAATGCTCCACTGATCACTAAAACCACTAAAATACAATGAATTAAATATGAATATATAAATAAACAAGCAATCGTTGCTTCTATAGAAGGGGTTTCCAACAAGTAGAAACAAGTAGCACAAGTAGTAAGCTACCGGTAGGGCTCTCCAACAAGTAGCTTGCCAGCTACCAGTAGCTACAGGTAGCGAGCGAGCTACCCGTTTCTGAGTGGCTCAAGTAGCTCGCAAGCATTTTTTATCATCGCGAGCGACCGATCGTGGTTTGTGCGAGCGACCTTCTGAGTGGCTTGCTAACGGTGCACAGAATATGTACATGAATTTTGGTGCCTTCAAATGGGTTTCGTGTTTACCGTGTTCACCAGAAGAGTCCATATGAACGCCCCTCCTCATAAGTGGAAAGTTTCTGGAAGCTCCGAGTTCACGAGTTGTGACGTGTTTGTTGACGTTGTCAGAAATGGAAGTTAATATTTTGTAGTTTTAGTCGTAGGTTATATTATTTTTCTTCGTAATTTTATAATAGGGCTGAGGAAAATGTTGATATTCCCAACGGTCATTATGTCTTTGCATTTACTGCATTATATTACCTACTTGCTAGCTTGCTAAACTGTTAGCCTCTGTGGCTTCTAGACGCCAACAGTAACCTTAATATTGCCGTTGCTTAGCAGCGGTGTTCTTCACGACTTAACGCCAAACATATCGTGTACACGACTTCCCGTGTTGTAAACACGAGCTCACCAGTTTCCTTTGAAGGCACCATTTGATAAGACAAATTCATTTTATAAACCTGTTTAAATGTCTATCCAATCTCTCCGGCTGGTAGCAGTCTACGAGCAGAGACGGTAAAGGAGCTGAAAACGACGTTTAAAAGACAGTAACAAAAACAGCCTCTGTTTAACAAGAAGAAGGCCAATGCAGCAACAGAGGTTTCGTTTAGTGGCACACATCCTAACGAAACATAAAAAGCTCTTTGTCCATGGCGGGAATGTAATAGGGGCGATTACTGCGGTGGTTGAATGTTATTAAAGGATCATAAAGTAAGTCAGAAATGTTGTCTGCTATTGGCGATGTACAACTTGGTGTTATGAGTCGCTCTCGGACACTTTCATTTTGTCAAATTAGCTCTCAGAGGAAAAAAGGTTGGAGACTCCTGTTCTATAGCATCTGCACAGTGTTGCTACAACTTGTTCATCTGAGTGACGGCTACTTTGTTCTACATCTCGGGACACTTAACCTCCGTCCAGAAGGAAGAAGCTGAAATTCACTGTGCAAATGATGAGAGCCATCATTTAAAATGGAGTCGGTTATCTTCTGTAACTGTCTGGTGTACAGGGACCCTGGGTTCAGCTGTGACTCACCAGTCAGCCTACTAGACCATTTCACAAACTGATTCTGAGCATTTCTGTTCTTTAAAGATAAGTTTCCAGAGAAAAAGACAAGATTCAATAAAAGCCCGTTAAAATAAAGTCATCGTGGTTTCCTCAAGCAGAACAGACGCTGGTTCCCCTTTCTGCACACGGCTTCACAATTAGATTTAAAATTGAGCTTTGAGTCAATAATTGTCCCGAGATATTTATACGTTTGCACTCATTCCACTGTCTGACTCTTGACGGAAATTACTTCATGTGTGTGGGCAGGTCTTCTAAAATCAATATCTTTGGTTTTAGATATGTTTAATTGAAGATGGGACTCCTTTGTGTTATTTCTTGCTATTTCCCCCATTACCTCGAGGACGTTCAGGAGATTTAATCTTACAGTTTCCTTCACCCCTCTGCATGCTTTACTCCACCACGAGCACCAAAGTCTTTGGTCAATAAATACTGTTGCACATATCAATTGGATTTTATTCACATCCACATCAGGATTCAAGTGCCCGAAAAAAATGAAAATCAATTTGTTAACAGTTGCAGTTCTGGGAATTTTTAACTGGGATGGCAAAGGGATGTTTAGAGATGGCCAGCAGGGATGTTAATGTGTGCGCGTAGCGTTGCGGAAAATTTGTATGCATTAATATTCTACTAATAATAGGCTAAAACATATTTGATAGACTTCAGGAATACACATAACTGTTTATGGTCAGTCTCCTATTTGGCCAAACGTTTCTAGTCAAGTTGGCTAATAACATGGATTATCTCATTACAATGGCACCCGGCAGTGGGGGGGATATATTAAACAGCAAGTGAACATTTTGAACTTTGAACTTTGTGTTGGAAGGATGTGAGCGACTCTGACGAGGGCCAAATAGTGATAGCTAGACAACTGGGTCAGAGCGTCTCCAGAACTGCAGCTCTTGTGGGATGTTCCCGGTCTGCAGTGGTCAGGACCTACCAAAAGTGGTCCAAGGAAGGAAAAGCGGTGAACCGGCGACAGGGTCAGACCCGAGGCTCATTGATGCACGTGGGGAGCGAAGGCTGGCCCGTGTTGTCTGATCCAATAGAAGAGCTACTGGAGCTCAAACTGCGGAAAAAGTTAATGTTGGTTCTGATCGAAAGGCGTCAGAACACACAGTGCATCGCAGTTTGTTGCGTATGGGGCTGCATAGCCGCAAACCGGTCAGGGTGCCTGTGCTGACCCTTGTCCACCGCCAAAAGCGCCTACAATGGGCACGTGAGCATCAGAACTGGACCACGGAGCAATGGAAGAAGGTGGTCCGGTCTGATGAATCACGTTTTCTTTTACATCATGTGGACGGCAACAAGTTGGAGGTGTTGACTCAGACTCCAAATTCTCCAGATCTTAATCCAATCGAGCATCTGTGGGATGTGCCGGACAAACAAGTCCAATCCACGGAGGCCCCACCTCGCAACTTACAGGACTTATAGGATCTGCTGCTGACGGCTTGGTGTCAAATACCACAGCAGACCTTCAGAGGTCTAGTGGAGTCCATGCCTCGACGTGTCAGGGCTGTTTTGGCGGCAAAAGGGGGACCTACTGAATATTAGGCAGCTGGTCATAATGTTATGACTGATCAGTGTATATACTGTATGCTCGCGCCCAAATTGAGCTTTGCTCGACGCAGCAAAAAGCCGTCGCTAGCCTTTGGAAATAACGTGTTTCAGAGCGCAGTGGTTCCGTTGTCGCGTTGAGTCTGAAAGAGCCTTCAGTGAGTTCCTTTCCTATTGGTCTTAATGCTTTTTATTACTTCAATGTCCTGTTGGTTTTAAAGTGTTGTATTGTGTTGTTTTTATGTTTAATTGTACAGCACTTCGTCAACTTTTGCTGTTTTTAAATGTGCTTTATGAATACATTTGGATTGGAGAGAGAAATGGAGAGAACGAAGAGAAAGAAATACTCATGCAGGGGCAAAAAAATTAATGAATCTTTAATGAATGAAACTTCTTTAAAAGTCACCAGAAAGCAGGAACAAAGTCTCTGAAACTCTAATTTTGAATGTGGTATTACCACTTTTATAAAGGATCTGAGTACTTCCTCCACCGACACACACACACACTCACATATACAAACATTTCCCCTGAGAGTCCTGAGGGGGTTTAGTGTGATCAGCAGTCTGTGTGTGCGTGTGTGTGTGTGCGAGCGTGTGTGTGTGTGTGTGTGCGTGCATGTGTGTGTGTGTGTGTGTGTGTGTAACCATCCATTTAACAGGCCCTTTCCACAGAGCGGATGTATTTACATACATGGCCTCTGTAAAACAAACACTCTCTCTCTCTCACACAGCCGTTAGCTTCCTCCGCTAACAGCTAGCAGGCTGACGGTGATGATGTAGCGCTGAAATCATTTACATGATAATAATCTGGCTGTTTAGTCTGCGTGTGTTTGTGCTTCACACACACACATTTACACACTTCAGCATGGCCTCTGGCGACGTTGCAAAGAGAGACCGTTTGAACTTGACCTTTGACCCACTTCAGGCAAAACTGTGACTGTTTGAATTGTGGTGTAAACACTTTCATCTGTCTTCATCAGAGCAGCAGTTACAGTCTCTACATGGTGGATGCAAAACACCTCAATTAACCCAAACTGGTGCAGGTCAAAGGTCACTAAACACATTCAGAAAGTGATCCATGATCCAATGTATTATTATTATTATGACTTCGTCCATCCTGTAATACGTATTTATTACATGTGATATTTGATAGAGGGAAAGATTTAGCTGAACATTATAAAACTATTAATTGGTTTTGGCTTCGGCTATTTATGAATGATTAAATGGTCATTCATTAAAAAACAAATGTTGGTGTTGTAAAGCGGCCGAGTCTCTTTATGTCTCTTTGTTTTCCTTTTGACGCGGTCACACTTTATTCAGCCGCTCTGAGCAAACAAATACAAACATGGATGAGATACAAAGTCCAACTTTCTCTTTCTTTGTTACACTGAATGTGTGTCAGAGAGAGTGAGTCATCGGACAGAGATGTCTACATAGTACTTAGTCTGGGACCGTTTTTACTGGTTTGAACTGGTTAGTGATCAAACAGCTTATTCCTCTACAAACGCTGTTTAAATAGTTCACTTATAGTAATCAAGTAGTCCACCTACAGTGTTCATTTTTTTTTTTTTTCATACATGAAAACATCTGGAAAAACATTTTAAAACTATGTTAGACTAACGTTAGTTGATTTTCTGTTTTGTTTTTTACTTTACTCCTGTGATACTTCGCCTCGCGGACCGTCTGCTTTCCGGTTAGATACGTGAGGCTGATGCTGCGTGCACATTGATATCATAACGGGGAAAAAGGTGATTTTCTCTGAATAAAAAAACGCACGGGGAAAGCACCTATGGGCGAAGCCGCTCCTCGTCAAGTGGATTGATAACTCTGCTGACCGGCTCCTCCATCTAATGTTTGTCGTGCTTATATACAAGGTGTAGGGATGTTAATAATTAACTGTTTAACCGTTAACTGACATTAAGCATTTTAACCGATTAACGTTATCGGTTAAATCGGTTTAAAGAAATATGAATAATTAATCAAAGAGCTGAGCAAAACTCGTCACTTTAAGTAGAAAAGCTGGTCCACCTTAAGACAGTCTGAGCCGGCGTTAAAGATACAGGAAGTTGGCCACACACACACACGGTCTGTCGACACTCGCTGAAGTTACGCCGTGCTGACAGAGCCCATGTGTGTGGCGGCAGCGAGCACGAAGCTACCAGCAGAGCTACAGATGCTAACGTAGCACAAACACACACAATGTTTGTCGGTGGATTGCTATCGTTAATTCGGGCAGACACACAGCTGACAACCTGCTAAACTAAACTAAACTGGAGACAGTGAACGCAGCACCGTGGCTGCTACAGTAACTCTCCCAGACGGGTGAACTGGAGACTCAGTTGTCTGTTGTGCTCATACACTGCAGCTGGCGCACCGCTGCATGAGACGCACTAATCTTGTCGGTTAACGGTTAATAATCGGTAAACGAGGGTTGGTTATCGGTTAAGAACATTTTTCAAAATTAGCTTCCCTAAGAAGGTGCAAATTCTTAGTAGCGATAGAATCGATTATTTACCTTGCAAATGGATTTTAGGAATATAAAGCGATACATGGATGTAGTAGATGAATCGTTACACACCTACCAACGTCAGTGTTGAACCTCACTGATGCTCTTATGGCTGAATGGGAATAAACCCCTTAAACCAGGTTCCAACATCTGGTGGAAGACCAGGACATTGGAGGCTGCTATAGCAGCAGGTTAATGCTCATGGGTTTCATAACGACACGTCCAACCATCACACAAGGCAGGAATGTTTGGGTGTCCGCTTACTTTTGGCCACACGTTGCTTCTCATTCGCCTCCGTTGTTCTCATCTCCACTCTCTCTCTCTCTCTCTCTCTCGCTTGCTCTCTCTCTCTCTCTCTCTCTCTCTCTCTCTCTCTCTCTCTCTCACACACACTCTCAATGTGAAACCTAACAGGGATGTACATTACAACTAAAAACAGGAAGTTGCTCACATCCCACCACACATTCCACATCCTCCCCCCCCAGACACACACAGACACAGACACACAGTGGAAAGAGCGAGGGAGGGATGGACAGATGAGAGAGAGGGAGAGAAAAAAAAAGAGGAAACACCCAAACTGCCCGTTTAACGCTCAGCGCTCAGGAATGAATGGAATACCGTTTGTGTCAGTCAACGCTCGCTCTTCATTGGCGGAGAGGAATTCCGTGATTGGCTGGAAAGGAACGCCGGTGCCGTTTGAATTGGACGTGTTTCAAGCTGCTGCGTAATTTAATATCAGAGTGACTAACAGGCTTCTTCCTCTTCGCATGGCACTGATAAAAAAAAAATTAGATTAACTTACGGGAAGGCTGGCGAACCGGATCCACCCTCTGTGTTTCTTTATTCATTCAGTCGAAACAAAACAGGCTTACATCACGCTGAGTCATCGGATATTGGCGAGATAAATCACATTTTTTTTAACCACAATACAAGGAAGGTACATTGTGTTCAAACGAGGCGACAAAAAGACTGCAGGAAAGAAAAATAAAAGCATAGGAAAAATAATCAAACATTTTTTGGTTCCAGTTGATAAAGACACACGTCAATGAATGAATAGCTGACTTCTTCATCATCAAGTGAGCAGAGGAGGAGGAAGGGAAAGGAAGTCTGAAGAAAGGGAAAAAAAAATAAAAGGAAAGAAATACATATGTGTACAGAATAAAAAAAATATTTAAACTTTAAAAAGAAATACAAATTGTTAGTTGGATAAAAGCCTAAACTTTAGAAGTTTAATCAAATTGCCGAAGTTTGTCGCCTGTATCTTTTTCTTTGTTGCTGCATTTCTTTGCCTCCTTCTTTGTTGTCTCATAAAAGACTAATTTAAAAAAAGTCCACTTCTCACACACAATATGCGGAATCCTGTTTTTGTTATTGCTGTGTGGCACGTGCACAGTTATGAGCTGCATCTTTAGCGCTGCTCGACCTTCTGACCTCCGTGTTAACTCCCAAAACACACACACACACACACACACACACACACACACACACACACACACACAGCAGGTCATGACCCCATCCCACCAAAGGTCAGATTTAAAAACAAAAAACATTCAGACATGAAGAGATTAAGGAGAGAATAAAAGAAGAGAGAGAGAGAGAGAGAGAGAGAGAAGATGAGAGGAAGTGAAAGAAAAATTAATATGAATTTGACACCGAATTGGAAATGAAGAGAAAACTAATTCCATAACTCAGTATAATTATGTGTTTGTCAGCTTCATGTTAAGTCAGTTTTAATGTTACATTATAAATATTACAGCGAGGAATCGTTAAAACAGCTGTTAGTTGAAGAGCTTCTTTATCTTCACCATGCTGTGGAGAAACACCTGTAAGGAAAAACATTAGCAGCTAATAGCTGAGATCTGGCTACACGTCAATCAGATCAAACAGTTGTAAAAAATAAACAGATAAAGACTGTGTTTTATTAGGCAACAAGTTATCCTATTGGATCAGGGACTAAAGCATTTTAGGGAGTGTGTTTCTTTCGTGTGTTTTTTTAGTTTCAACATCTGGCGAAGCAGCTTTTTCTCTTGTTAATGTAAAACAGCTAAAAATATAAAGTGATTAAGTTGAATACTTTGACAGAGAGGTTTGGTTGTAAGCTCACTCGCACACAAAGACACTAAGAGATGCTCTGCTGCTCTGCTGAGTCCATCCTCTAAAGCTGTGACTGCTTGTGTGAGCAGATCTTTAACTCTCTGTTGACCTTTGACCTCCGTGTGTCCCTCTTTAGCTGCAGCCTGTGAGCAGATATTCCTCCACCAACATGGCCCAAGTCGGTGTATCGACCGTCACATCCCAGAACTTCTTTAATGCCAGGATCAGACTACATAATATTTTTGACGGTTACGATGGTCACTATGTCAGATTAGACGATTGAGAGTCATAAATTCTTGTCGTGAGTTGGCCGCGACACATGACAGGCTACACATCGGTCCCCTGTTCCGCCAATACACACTCTCCCAGCACCGCCGTCTTAATATACGGGCCAGACCATGTAAAGGGGCCCACGAGGCTCCAGGGGAAAACAATAAAAACATAATTCACAGGGAGAAGCGAAAGCGGACGGGCAACGGGATGCTCCATGCGCAAAGACGCAACGGCGGTGGTGTTTTTTACTGCGACACAACCTAGGTTGAATATCCTACTGCAAGGCGGGAAGGTCTGATGACATCATTCATATGTAGCCATGTGCTTCTGTTTACAGCTGTGTGCGTCTGTGCTCAGCCGGTCAAATTCACGTCGTGGAAAGCCCAAAAAAAAAATTAAACATGCTAGACTTTCCGTCGAGACGTCGTGAGGCGTCCCAGGCGCGGCCTCGGTTGTCGTCTACTATGAGTCACTACACGAGATAAAATTATTGATTGTCGCACACGACACTCGTTTATCGTTCCCGATCCGAGTCAACACCCTACGACGGTCGCGTCGGGCTGTAATCGGGCTGATATCGTGTAGTCTGAACCGGGAATAAGATCTGTGACCTGACAGAACTGATGCATGCTGATGCAGACGGGAATGGGTTGAAGTGTTTTTTTATGCTTGATAACCACAGACCATTGCCAGAACTACTGCCAATCATTTATGTTATTAATATATGTGCAAAAAAACAATGAAGAGGTTTGACAAAAAAATAAAAGCTTTGATTCGTTTTGTCCCGACAAGACAAACAACAGCATCTGTCTCCCAAAACCAAAGAGGACATTTAAAACACTGGACGCCTGAAATAACTCCAACGACTCTACTCTACTCTACCTCGTTAACTTCTCTCTTTTTCTCACACTCATCCATTCATCCTCTCTGTCTCCGTCAGACCAAACACTGGAACAACACACCGGGGGAAGTCTCATTCATCTGCAGGACTGATGTTTACTCAGCATGTTCTCTCTCTCTCTATCACTCTCTCTCTGTTTTTCTTAGACTGCTGTTTTTGCTGTTTTTCCACACAGGGTGTAATGGTACTGTATGGGGGGGTTAATGGGCTGTGCATGTGTGTGGTGAGGAAGGGGGGGGAGGGGCATCAGAAAGCAACTAAAACAGCACTGATGATGGCCTCTAACTATCGACTCTGAAACAGTTAAAAAATCACTCAAAGATTCCTCTTTAACAAACAAGAGTAAATGGGTTTATAGATATACTTCCATTGTTCTGTGCTCGGCTGCTGATGTTTTGAATGCGGATGAGTGTCTTTTTCGTTACCTTGTGATTCTGTAATTTGCTCTTTGTTTTCGTTTTTCAATTGCAATGTTTGTTTTATGTCTGCGACCGTGTAATCGCGCTGCTGTTTATCTTGGCCCGGACGCTCTTGGAAAAGAGATTTTTAATCACAATGAGGTTTTTTTACTCCTGCTTAAATAAAGGTTAAATAAAGGTTAAATAAATAAAAATGGACTATTGTTGTACTTGCAATGGTTCAACACGTTCTCACTCCCAACTCGTCAGATATAGATGTTTGGTCAGTGGACCTACTATTAAACTATAGGTTCCCCTCTAGTGTCAGTTTTGGACGTGTCAGGGACGGCGTGTCAAGTTTCCGCTCGTTACATGCATACAGTCTCTTTTCAAAATAAACGTAGGTTTGCTTAGTTTTTAGGTTTAATTACGTTTAGTTACGCAACGAAACTACTAGGTTAGGTTTAGGAATAGTGGTTTGTGTATGATTAGTACGTTTGTTAAGCAAATAGCATTAGTAAAATCTGGAAGTTATGTAAGAACTACGGTGAAATAAGTAAAATGCTGACTTGGTTTCACATGGGAAATAAGCAGCGGTCTCCTGGGTGAAAGTCCCGAGTTTACGTGCATGGTCGCACGAAAAGGCGTATGAATGACACGATAATTCACAAAGCATTTAACGTGCAATAAGAATGCTGCTCTTGCTCTTGCTTTTGTCGTGTTATTTGTACACCTTGTAGTCTGTACTGACTGATGTGTAAACGCATTCGCATAAATATGCTACGCTCGGAACTAGTGGCGTAGAATAAAAAGTGTGATACAGCGGGTGGGTGGGAGGGGAGGTGTAGGGTCCAACAAACACAGGACTTTCATCCAGGAGACCGCTGTTCGTGTCCCGTAAGCCGTGTTACAATCAGCTGTTCGTTTGTGTCCCATGTTCACAACGTTCAGTGTCATTTTCACTGTTCTAACGAAGTAGTTTAAGCCCAACCATGTAGTTATTTCCTATCGGGTACGGTTCGGTACGCTGCGTTTGTGAACATGATCCGACCTCAATCCGACCCAACTGGAGAAGCATTGCGCCTTTTTGGATTAAGGTGTAACGCTGATGAGCATGTCACAGTTTAGGAGGGTTAATGCACGCCTCCTCCTCCTCCTCCGTACAACTTGATATGCGCCTTCAGCGACTCCAGTGCATCAATACATTGTTTTCCAGTCGCAGCCACGCCTCATTTTCAAACTGTATCGTTTGCCTTGAGTGAAAAATTGCTGAGGTAAAAAACAAAAAAGATGACCAGGGCCAAGATCAAGTAGTTTTCCCTCCATTGTTGCGTTCTGTAAGTCTGCTCTTCTTTGTTTACTTCTGGGAGTTTTCCAGCATGGAAATTCTGACCAATTAGAGAGCAGTTTCTTTGCACACCAAAATGTTGGTCCGCTTGTAAATGCTGCCGTGTGAACACAAACCAAACTCGAGGCAATATGCAGCATGGTAACAATCTGGTCCCTGATTCGGACCAGAGCAAACAAACTACAGGTGTGAAAACGCCATAAAATATGCCAAAGAAATCAAGTGAATCAACTTTAAGTCTTTCTGACTCGCTGGGTCGGTGAATCCTGGCTGCTGTGCGCTGAATTGATTTGTCCCTGTGTGTTGTACAGTGTGTGCTGTGGGTGTCACATGATGTCACACTTTATTCTCATGGTAGATTTGTTCAGACAGCACTGATGCACACAGAGTAGGAGCTGGTTTATAGTTTATAGTAGGATTTAACTGGTGGGTTGTATGTTATGAGTATCGCTGTATTATTTAAGAGCAGTCGTCATTATGTCGCCATGAAAGTTCTCAGAAACACGGACCATTTTTTATGCTTCTTTTTATGTGGTTGAAAATTGTAATGTGACATACTTTGGTGTTTGAAAAAAAAAGTTACTGATTTCCTGTTATTGTTGAGGGAGCTCCACCTTTAAATCAAGATTATATGACACCGGTGTCAGACCCAAACCACACATCCTCTCTACATGTTCTTTCTTTCATTCTTTCTTTCTTTCTTTCTTTCTTTCCCACCCTCGGCCCTCCCTTGGTGTTGTTTTGACACTTTGACAGCTGAACATGGAGCCGGTCTGTTGTTCAGTTAAAAGGGGATTGGGTCGTTTTTCATGCTGTGGAGATCATATTTGAAATATTTTCCTCTCACCCTGAGACCCTCAACTCATTAAATCAAGCTGGTGTGATGGCTGCTGGGTAATTTTGAGAACCCCCCCCCCGCAGTAACGCAACACCTCTGGGAAAGAGACGAGTTGAGTTGTACTTTGAACGTAGGAGGTCTTCATATCTGTCAGGTGATGACGCGCGCAGTTAAAATATATGGAGGACGCAACATGCCAAACTAAAAAAAATAAATGAATAAATAAATAAATGACTCGATAGATAAATAAATAAATAAATAAATATGTCATTAAATGTAGCAAAAATAATATTAAAAATAAATTTAGCCATTAATTAATTGATCATATGTGACATAAATTGATATTTCTGTTTTAATTTGCTTTTTTATTTATCATAATTTTCATAATGAGGCAGAAATGCATCAAGAAATGTGTAAAACAATACATTTAAAAATAAATATAAAATAAATAAAAAATAAATACAAAAATAAATAAATGAATGAATAAAAAATAAATGCAAATAAACACATTTAAAAATTAATAAATAAAAGCAAAATACATGAAAAAAATAAATGCAAAAATAAATAAATACATTTAAAAATTACTAAAAAATTAACATTAAATAAAAGGGAAAATTAAACAGAAAGGTAAATAAATACGTAAATTAATACAAAGATAGATAACTAAAGAAGCAAATTAAAATAGAAATATCAATTTATGTCATATTTTATCAATTAATTATTTTATTTTAATATTATTTTTGCTACATTTAATGACATTTTTTATTGATTTATCGAATCATATATTCCTTTATTTTTTATTTTGGCAGGTTCCATCCTCCATGAAAATGGGATGAAACAGGTCTTTAAAGAGAGACAAATGTTCTTGTGACAAAATGTGTTTAAACAAAAGTTATAATCAGAACGTCCTAATTTCTCATGCTCAAACAACATCTTAAGAAAAAAGTTTCCCTCATAACTGTGTTAAAGTTAACTGATTTTAGATTGTGTCACATGATAGAAGGCTACAGAATAGCTACTAAAAGGACCTCGTGGTGAGATTGTTTTGTCAAACAGAGTTATTGTTTGCTAAACAAAAAAATGTTTAACGGGTTTCCTGCCTCATAAAATATTCACACAGCTGATTTTTTTAATTAATTTGAGTCGTTTTCATCTTTTGCACGTGTCGTCATGTCCTCATAAATGAGATGCAGAACAGGACTGCCTCATAAAAACATCGCTCCGCGGGGTACCTTTCAGCTCAGCTGGGGCTCGTTCATGCTTCACATCCAGATGCAGATTTTGAAATTGTACATATTTTCTGTGACTAATGAAATAAAGAGGATTGTAAAGCTTTGTATGTCCCCTATAACTTCATCTTGAGATAAAGCAAGGGAGCAGTTTTTACATTTTCTGAGAGCTGTTCTATGTGCTCTGTTTCTATGCCAGGGTTTGATTGGCTCTGATTACATGCACCTGATACTCACCTGTTTAAAAGACACACACTGAAGAAAGCATTATGTTCTTGCACCATAAAAGAAAAGACATCCAGCAAACATGAACTTGGACATGTTGCTGTTTCTTGGGCTCCATTTTTAAGAAACATAATGTTCCTTTTCATTGTTTTGCCGATGACGTCTATTTGCCCATAAAAACGAAGATTCATTGCAGCCTTTGTTTAACTGTTTACATGATGGATCTAAACTTCCTCAATCTTAATGAAAATAAGACTGAGATCATTACGTTTGGACGACCTGACCTGTTCGGTGACTCTGATTCTTGGTCCTTTAAACTTCTCAAGAACGACCTTTTGTTAAAAATGTTGGCTGAAATATTGTTCTTAGCAGCAACAGACAGTTAAAGTGATCTTTTAACAGTAAAAAAAAGTAAAGATTTATTTTTAAATCAACACTTCCTACTTTCATTTCAAAATAAAAGCCCTTTTTTTCTATGGACATAATTCCTTTATTTGTTAACACAAGGCTTTTATTCTGAAATATTTGCATGATAGTGTTGTAGAACATGCAGTGACTTGCAGAGCCCCATGAATAAATATAGTACAGGGTTTTAATTGTGGATTATTACTATTATTTACAAATTACCACACGCTTCATAACCTTTTTCTGTCTTAAATAAATATAAATGATATTTATAATTATATGAAATAGCCATTATGAAAGGCAAACTCTATATAGAAAGAAAGGGCTGACAGCAGCAGAAACGCTGCCGGTGTGGACGATACACACGTGAAACACGCATCAGCTCAGTGCCGCTCATGCGGTCGGTAAGTACATGCCATTACACTTAAAAACAGAGGCGACCGAGCCTTTGCGGTTGCCGCCCCTAATCTCTGGAACAGTTTACTTTATCATATTAAAACTGCTCAGACCACAGAATCATTGAAGTCGCTGCTGCAGACTCACCTCTTCTCGCTGACGTTTGATTAAATGTATCTTCTGTTGTTGCTATTATGTGCATATTATGTTTATTGTTTTACTCTATTCTTATTGTTCTTTGCTTTGTATTCATTTTTATTATGTACATGTTCAGCACTGCGGTTGTTTTTAAACGTGCTATATAAATAAAGTTTGACTTGACTTTCAATGTTTTTAAGCACAACAAGTGAAATCCTGTTGTTTATCCTTATAATGTTGGCTATCTTAAAACTACATGCATGCTTGAATGAGGGGGAATGTTTTCAAGATATGGGTGAAATGACCCTCAAAGCATACCATTCCTCCTCTGGTGTTTTTCTCTCCCACTGCTGCCTCCAGAGGAGGATTTTCCGAGAAATTCCCACGGCTTCTTAAAAATGGCTGAATGGAATTCCTCAAGCAGCTTTTCTCCCTCTCCTCTCCTTTACTCTTTTTTTCTGACAGTAAAAGAAGACTGCAGGCCTCTTTTCATTCTCCACGCCTCTCTTTCATCTCCTTCCTGCTCCCTCTTTCTCTTTGTCCCTGTTGCTCCCACTTTCTCACCCCGTCCACAGTTTGTCTCAGGTTCTTTCTTTCTTTCTTTCTTTTCTTAGACGCTGCTGGCTGCAGAAACACCGAACCACTCTAAAGCCGTGCTCTCTTTCTGTAAGATTTCAAGGCATGTTTGTTTCTTGTTGCCTGACTTTGACAGGAAGTTGTGGTAACCAGGGAAACGGTGCAGCTTCACCTGTTTTAGACGGCTGCGGTCCAACACACACACCGTGACATCAGCTGTGTCTTTCCAGCGTGCTCTGTGATGTTTTTTGCACTGCCACAAAGGAAATTTCCTGTCAGAGAGGAAGTGGACAGAGTTGATGTCGTACTTCTAGGAAAAACTAAAAAAAAAAAAGAAATCTGTCATGCTCATCACAACAAAGAGGCAGCAGGAAACAGGTTACCGTTTACATATTTATATATATTTTGACTCATGCATTTACAGGTCTTTTGTTAATCATGTCTGTACAAGTTTTTTTGTTTTGTCAACACGTCTTGCTGACAGTTTCCTGTCTCATGCATGCAAAGGAAGTTATTATTTATTTTTATTTAGATAGATTTAAAACATTCGTATGACCATGCAGCACTGTTATTGATTCCCACTTAAAAAAAAAAAAAAGAGTCAACATTCATGGTAGGAGCTCTGTGAGGCTGTTCTTAGACACAGTATACGTGAGCTAAATGCCGTTGTCGACAACACACAACGTGTGTAATGACACCAAGAAGAAGCGCCGGTTGTTGATGCCAATTTTCATAGTGGTCAAACGGCGGTACTACAACTTCCGTGTCCGTCACGTGATGCCATTGGGCCCAAAAAGACTTTTCCCCAAAGACTTACATTGGGAAAGAGACATCTGTAACTCAGAGGATATTTATTTTGGGTGAATCAACTTCCCAGTATGAACACTTGAATAGTCCTTATTTAAATCATTAGGTTCTTAAAGTTGTAAAACGCACTAATAGCTGATTCCAGAGTTATTTCTCTTCCTCCGTTCATGTGAATGAGACCCAGACCGAGGCTGGAGCGAGGGCAGATAGGCGGAATTAACAAGCCGTGACGACAGCGTGACGGCTTTGACCCCGTGACCGAGCCATGTGACCGGCTCCATGGGCCCAATGGATGCGGAAGGTCGCCGGAAGATCCGGGTACTTTATCACTCGGAAGTCGAGCCATTTTGGTTTCACGCTCCACTGAGCAACTTTCATAGGAATGAACGGGGCCCTGCCTCCAACACTGTATCCAGTTCTCTTTATACATCCATGGTGTGTGATGACACGGAGAGGCGACTGTTGGTTCTAAACAACAATGGCGGCTCCTGAAGAGGTTAGCGTAGCTGCAATAGCATCAGTTCTATCAGAACTGGAGAGGATTTCTTCATTGGAAGAAGAGCAAAGAGCACTGAAGGCTTTTCTAGATGGAAAACATGTTTTCACTCTTCTCCTGACTGGCTTCAGCAAGAGTTTGATTGACAGATGATTCATCCAATCAACCGCAACAGTTTCCAATGACGGCTTCTCAGATGGTTCTGTGTAACAAACCATCTGGGGCGTCAGGTTAGCAGGGAACGCCCCACCAAATCATACAATATTCAGATAAAATATGTATTTGGAAAAAGAGCGTGTGTTTCAAGTTTCAAGTTTCGCCATGTGCACAACATCTACAGTGGAGCAGTCATTGACAATGAAATTCTTTGTTCTCAGGCTCCCTCCAACAATGCTACTACAAAATATAAAAAAAGACATGCAACAACGACAAGATGCAAGCAAAATGAGAATCCAGAGATAATAGTAAAATAGTGCAAAAGTTAAAATATAGGAATAAAACAGAATATATATTATAGAATAAATGAATATGATATATAATTAATTATAATATATATAATGAATAAATTATACTGTGGTACACTGTTGTACACTAGTGGTAAAATGAAAAAAAGTGAATGAAATAAATCTCCTAAAAGTTGCTGATGTATCACAAATATGTTTGTAATGACCGCATACGGAGGACTTTGGGTTGGTGGATGGGTCAAACAATCACAGGACTTTCACCAAAGCTGATCGTGTCCCGTGTGAAACTAAAAGTCAGTGTTCGCTTATTTTAATTTACATCCGTAACTTAGTCATTTTAAGCCAAACCATGATGTTTTTTACTAAACCTAACCAGATAGTTTTGTTGTGTTTTTTGTTGTGTTTTGTTTAAATTTACAACGTTAACCATGAGTTTAAAACAGTTTTAAACTGTGACCGTTGTCTGGTACAAAATAATTTCCTCGAAAAGTAATTGAGAATGCAGTTTAGTTGTATGGAAATGTATGTTTGTAGGAAACAGGGTTGAATAAATATACATGTAAACTGTGTAGAAGTAGTACAAAGTGTACAAGTGGGGTGCAAGTAACGGGGTAAGTAGTGATGGTTACCTCTACTTGGGTCTGATGCTAACTAGTGCACAAAGCATGCTGTTTTAGTCAGTACAGTAAAATCTGTGATGTAAAGCAGGGAGGAGCAGGAATAAGGAACACTTTATCTGCAAACCTTCGCAGTGTAAATAAAGATTAATTCAGTGAGATGTATTTCTTTAAGCCTTGTGTCTTTACTGCGTTCAGTCATCTGTCAACTCAGGTGAAAGGGATTGAAGGCACTCCCACTGTTCATATAGGTAGGTATTATCTGCCCGTCATTTACCCATAGGGCCGTTCAGCTGTACAGTATATTTACTGTCTGAGGTAATACTGTGTATGTACTTATGCTGTCAGCATAAGGCTCGTGTGCACATATGTGGTCTCCTTTGAAAGGTAAGAAGTTAAAGAATATGAATCCATTGTAAGTAAACTAAACTATACTACCATTCCAGAGAAAATGGAGATGCAATAAAGGAAAAAATACGATTTTCATCCTCGCCTAGTATAAAATCTAAATTTCAAAAGCAATATCAGCATTAAAGCCAAGATCCCATAGACAATGATATAAAAGTGACTACAACTGTAACCATACATTTGATGAAAATAAACTAAAATATAACATTTATGATACAATTTATAAAGATACCAAGCATGATATTGTAGACTGATGAGTAAATTGTCCAGGATCTTTTGATCACAACTGAGTTGTCAATCGATTCAAATATCATGTGATTAATTTTAATACTCTTATCAACATGGGAGTGGGCAAATATGCTGCTTTATGCAAATGTATGTATATATTTATTATTGTAAATCAATT
The DNA here is from genome assembly GCF_043250625.1 of Sebastes fasciatus. Taxonomy (NCBI): domain Eukaryota; kingdom Metazoa; phylum Chordata; class Actinopteri; order Perciformes; family Sebastidae; genus Sebastes; species Sebastes fasciatus. The sequence goes on along the minus strand of NC_133795.1, from coordinate 37,592,860 downwards.
AACACAAAACAATGACAGATATTGTCCAGAAACCCTCACACATACTGCATTTAGCATAAAAATATGCTCACATCATAACATGGCAAACTGCAGCCCAACAGGCAACAACAGCTGTCAGTGTGTCAGTGTGCTGACTTGACTATGACTTGCAATAGACAATAGACGATGAAATAGCGATATTTCATAACTACGTCACCCGAACGCCCCCGCCTGGGTTATTAAAATATTATTCAAATTAAGGGCTTATTAATTATCTGTTAAAGCATCAGTAAATTAAATAAAACCATTAGTTACAACATAAAGGCTTTATAAAATATTTGTGTCTCTCGTTTGTTCATCACTTTCTTTTTCCAAGAACACCTCACACTGCTCAGAGCTGACACACCCAAACCACAACTCTACGCTTTCTCACACACACACACACACACCTACACACCTACACACACACACACGTTCAAACAAAGAATCCCATGGGAATCAGTCTGTGGGTGTATTTGGTTTGGCACGTTTCATCTCTATATGTTATCTAATCCACACTGATCAGGGGTGTGTGTGTGTGTGTGTGTGTGTGTATGTGTGTGTGTGTGTGTGTGTGTGTGTGTGTGTGTGTGTGTGTGTGTGTGTGTGTGTGTGTGTGTGTGTGTGTGTGTGTGTGTGTGTGTGTGTGTGTGTGTGTGTGTGTGTGCGTGTGTGTGTGTGTGTGCGTGTGTCTGTTTTACTCATGTTGTGGGGACATACTATATATCTCTTTACACATTGTGGAGACTCGCCTTCCTTTTGGGGACAAAATGCACGTCCCCATAATGTAAATCATTATATTTTAGTGTGAAGACTTCTTGGAAATGAATCAATGTAATGTCCTCCAGATGAAGAGTCGAGAAACCTGAAGCTGCTTCACACTGATGCTCAAACTTCGACAACACTAGCATTTGTCTTTGTATTCGTTCAAAATTGCATCACCTTTGTGTCTGTTTTTGATCTGAAAGCTTTTGTTTTTATCCAGTTCAGCAGCGGACATTATCACAGCTCAGATCAATAACACCTTCCACCACATACACCAACTTCCTGTTACGACTGAAAATATGTCAAATTATCAAAACAAAACAATGAAAATGGTAGTTCAGCCTCTCCGGCACACGCTCCTTTCAGGCTAAATAAATGATGTGATCTCGACTGATTTTACTGATTTTTTTCAGAGTGAAGCTACAGATATCACATGAAACTAGAAAACCTAAAGAATTCATTGGTACCAACCATGTCATACTAGCTTGTCGGGAAGGAGGTTAAATTTTAGCGAGGAAAAATTGGCGAAGATATTTTCAAAGGGATCCCTTGACCTCTGACCTCAAGATATGTGAATGTAAATGGGTTCTATGGGTACCCACAAGTCTCCCCTTTACAGACATGCCCACTTTATGATAATCACATATACAGTAAATGTGTTATTTTCTCCTATTCTAAAATGGTGTATTTGAATATTTCTGCATACTGGGGTCCCTAAACAGTCTTGAATCACATAAATTGGGTATCACTGTAAAGCTGAGACTCTTGTGGATCCAATGAGCCCAACTGTATTCATGTGTGATGATGTTAGTCCCCATAGGAGACATTTCATTGTAGTGAGACCATTTTTTTTATTATTATTATTTGACCTCACTGTATAAATGACCTGTGGTGACCTCTAGGATAATCACAGCCTCATGAAACTTTACAGCCACAAACTAGAGACCTAGAGCATTCAGAGGATGGATGGTTTTACTAGCTAGATTGACAATAAGGGGGTTTCTGAGCAGTTTACACAACAGAAGTGCTCGACATCCAATAGCCGAAAAATGCAATTCTTGCAGAAATCTCCAAACGTTAAAAGTTTTTGATCCCAAATCACAGCATGTTTTTTTCTATGGTGTTCCTCAAGGTCTTGGTGTCTTAATGTGGTATTTTGGAGGGATTATTGATCATTTTTATCAATTCTCAAGTAGAAAAAATGGTTAAATTTAGCAACAAATTTGTGTAACAAATGGTATCAACCCAAAAATTGCTGCAACAGCTTATGAGACATAATAGAGCATGGGGATGACCGTCATATACTTATATCATAATGCTTAGGTTTTCTAGTTTCATATGATTTCTTTGTCTTCACTCTAGCCCTTAAACTGAACCTACTACGACCTGTGAAAGACAGTAAAGTCAGTAGGGATCGCGTGTCTCAGGAATATTGTTTTTGTGATCTTTGTCAAACTTTGAATAAATGTAATTTTACTAGAAGTTGTAACCTGTAACAGCTGAAACCAGCAGCCTTCCAGCTATCAGGATTAATTTAGACCAGAAATGATGATGCTTCCTCCAGAGCAATAATTTATGACTAGATCAAATTATCTTGTCCATTAACGTCATGGCTCCACTGGCTTCTGAGGAATGTTCAAAAGTGTTGCTGACTAATGAAATTAGAGTCAGTTGCCATCAGTGAACTGAAGCCACTATTGTCAAAGAAAAGGCGTGTGGATGACACAATTATGCGCGAGACAAAAGTGTGTAATTAGACTGCTGTTCTTGCTTTTGGCGTGTCATTTGTACACCAAGTAGTCTGTACTGACTTTAAATGCATCCATGTAAATATGGTACGCTCAGAGCTAGTGACGTAGATCAAAAGTGAGAAACACTGCGGATGGAGGGTGGGAGGGGAGGTGGATGGGTCCAATAAACAGAGGACTTTCAACCAGGAGACCAACCAACAATGTGTTTGTGTTTATAGTTATTTTAAGCCAAAACACAATGTTTTTCCCTAAACCTAAAGAAGTTGTAGTTTTGTTGTTTAAACATAAAGAAGTTGTAGTTTTGTTGTTTAAACATAAAGAAGTTGTAGTTTTGTTGTTTAAACCTAAGGAAGTTGTAGTTTTGTTGTCTAAACCTAAACAAGTTGTAGTTTTGTTGCCTAAACCTAAGGAAGCCTTTTTGTTTGTGTTCAAAAGGTGATGTTTTATTTAGTTTTACATGTTAGAACGTGTTGCTTTTAAGTTTCACTTTCACTTTTACAACGTAGTAGGTGTAGTAGGCCCCCACTGACCCACGTCTATGGTGCTTATAGTGACTGATAACGTCTATTTAATGGCCTGATAACAGTCGAATTGGGTGTCCAGACGGGTTTTCCCTGTTATAATGAGAAAAGTCCCTCAAATATCCAACTCGTCCCTCATACATTTGATTAGACAACATTGCATGCGCCAAAAGAGATTACTCTCTAGATTTATAGTTTGTGACTTCTTGGAAAGGATTTTAAGTCAGTTACACAGAAATATAGCTGTGAGGAATTATATGCATAATTGTGTGGCATTTTATGTGTTTATGTGTGGGTGTGTGTTTAGGGAGTAAACTATGACACACGGATGAATCACTTGTGTATTTATGATTGGGAGTTTGGTGGGAGCAGGTATAAATTCAGTGTGTGTGTGTGTGTGTGTGTGTGTGTGTGTGTGTGTGTGTGTGTGTGTGTGTGTGTGTGTGTGTGTGTGTGTGTGTGTGTGTGTGTGTGTGAACTCCTCGAGGGAATGTGTCAAGTGTTTTAAAGGTGTCAGTCAGGAATGGAGCTCACGGGCGTGGACGTATCCCACGATCCTCTGGGAGAAAGAATCAATTTCACAACCCAAATGATCTTTTCACTCTCTTAAACACACACACACATAAATCAGCCCAGTCGCACAGCAGTTCATGAAACAGTCACGAAATTTAATATAATGATTTGCGTACATAGACACAAATTTCACTTTTTTTTCGTGATAGTCAGCACAAAATCAATTCGTATGTAATCCACGTAATCGTGAACCAGGAAGTATAAAGAACGTCGAACTTGGCTGGGTCAAAACCTTCGCCCAGGAGACCGCTGTTCATGTCCCGTGTGAAACCAGAAGTCAAAGTTGATTTATTTGTCACGTAACTAAGTAGTTTTATTTTGAAAAGACTGGAGCGGACTTTCATAGGTAAAGTAAAGTATATGGAAAAGTCCAAGTATACTTGGCTTATACTGAAAAGTATACAGAAAAGTATATTTGGCTAAGTACTATAAGTTCACTTAAGAAAACTTACAAGTATACTTGCAGTAAAAACTATTAAACTAGTAGTTTACTGAGAGTATTCTTTAAAGTGCACTTTCATAAACTAAAAAATTGGCTACAAGTATATAATTAACAGCATACCTATAAATTCACTAGTTGAAACTAGTTCAAACTAGTTGTGTACTCACAGTTTACTACTCTTACATTTAAAGTACACTTAAAAGTATACTTTTATAAACTAAAAAGGGGGCCAATTTAGTCCCAAGGAGTATTGGAGTTGTACACTTACAAGTGTATTACTAGTACATTGATATTAGTATACTTACTCCATAAAGTATACTTGGGATTATACTTGAACTATAGTTAAGTTTACTTTATAAAATAAACATGAAGTATATTTCTTTTTTGTAAGGGCGTTCAGCTCATCTCTACTTTTTCTTTCCTCCGGTCGCTGTCTCTTCCCACCTCACTTCACTTTCTCTCACTTTCTCTCTGTTTCTCTCAGTTTCTCTCGCTCACTCTCTCTCTCTCTCTCTGTCACATGAACAAACGTACAGTTAGCACATAAATTCTCCGCTGTACATCTGTATACCAGGCAGGAACCTGCACGTCGCTGTACACACTCTGTTAATCTCCTCAGGCTTTACTGTACAGCTTTATTACTTCTTTCATGTGAGGAATGCCTTTGATTCATCATCTGAAACGTTGCACAACGTTATGCTCAGCAGCAGAACTGTAACCCTGCATACGTCAAAAAGCAGTCAACCGCAAGTTTAGTTTAGTTAACTAAGTCAGATATGTACAGAACCAACGTAACACAAGACGTCACAAATGTCACTAAAAACCATGTCAACGTAACTTCGAGAAAGTACCGATCTCCTGGTTAAAAGTCCTGTGTCTGTTGGACCCATCCACCATCAGCAGTCTCACATGTTATCCTGTGTCACTAGCTCTGAGTGTAGCATATTCATGGTGTACAAATGACATGGCAAAATCAAAACGTCGTTCTTATTGCACACTAAATGCTTTTGTGAATTATTGTGTCATTCATACGCCTTTTCTGGCGACCGGGCTGATGTGCAAGGTCACTGTGTGCATTCAGATGACAGATTAAAAATAACCATACCAAATATTTCGACTTGGCAAGTCCTTAAAGGGGAACTCCACCACGTCACCTGAGTCAGCGTCGGTTGGGTCTGAAGACTACAAGTGAGAATAATCTGGAGGTGTGGAGTTTACCAGACGTCAATCGTCAATCACTGACCAGACAACCAGGTCTCACTCCCAACTCGTCAAATACCGCCGTTTGGTCGGCGCCCCCCGGCATCAGTAACCAACGCACATAGGCCCTATAGCAACAGTGATGAACCGGGCTTTCAACTAACTCCAATGTAAACCCACCCGCAGCGTTATTCGATGGTCATGGAGTGTGACGTAGTATTAATAGCGTGAGAGTCCGTTCAGGGCGGGAGAGGAGGTGCACGGGTCAAACAAACACAGGACTTTCAACCAGGACACCGTTATTGGTTCCCCGTGTGAAACTAAAAGTAACGTTATTTTGTTGCGTCATGTCGTTAGTCACTGCTGTTGTGATGTTGCGTGCATTTGAACAACAAACGCGTCTAGCACCCAGAGACTATAGTTACTCCGACAGACACATGACGGCTGAAGAAAGAGGAGCATGTTTGGAGCTATTTAGAGGGTAGTTTGTGCTTTTTTGTAGTTATTTGCACTAAAAAAGTTTTAAAACATGAATTATTCTCAACAAATAATGTTTGCACTTTGTTTATTAAAAAAAAAAATACTTTGCACATTCAATTTACAATAATAGAAAAACCTATTTTGTTATTTCCCTTTAAAAAGTGTTTTTTTTAACATGCATGTAATAAGTAATTAACAGTGGAAAGCAACATTAAAAGTACATAAAGTATTGTATTGATATCTTTGATTCTGGTCCTGTATTACTCGGTATCAGATTAAAACCACATTTTTGCGGTATCGCCCACCCCTACTTTTAACGGGAAGACCTGCAGTATCTGTGTATCTGTATTTTTACACACACACACACTCACACACACAAACACACACACGCACACACACACGCCCTAACGGATGCCGGAGCTTCTCTCTGCCTTATATGGCCGTTCCTGTGAAACAGTGCTCTTATACACGTGAGGGTTGTTAAAACCGTTTCTGCCGGCCGCAAGATCATGTTACAGTTACACACACACACAGTGAGAGGCAGGGCGTGCACGAAACAGCTGCTGCAAGCCAAGACACTTCTCTGGAAAAGAGAAGAGAGGAAGGATAGAAGGAGGGAACAGAGGAAGAGAGAAAAGAATGGAGGTATAAAAGAGGAAAGAAGGAAAAAAGGAGAAGTTGGTATAGAAAAGGAGAAAAGAGGGAAGTATCTATGCATGAAAGAAAGGATAGAAAAAGGACGAAATGAACAGTAATAATCTGAACAGAAGGTATGACTGAGTTATGGATGGAAGGATGAAGAAGATGACGGAGGGATGCAAGTCAGGAGGTTAAAGGCTTTTCACAGAAGCACTGACAGTTTTACAAGGAACAACAAGCTGCAGCAGGATGTCATAAACACTTTAGCTGTATTCAAAACCGCCTACTGCATACTACTGAGAAACGCAGTACGCAGTATACAGAACATACTGCGTTCCTCAGTAGTATTAATCAGTTAAAGTGATGTATTTGCAGTATGCTAGACGAGGCTTTAGCCTTTAAACCAGCTCTTAAAGCACTGCACAAAAAAACAAACTTGTACCACTATTACAATATTATCGACAACTTTGATTTTTTTGTTTACGTTATTTATGTTTACTTCATAAGATACAGCAGGTTTAAACTATTTATTCTAACAGCTCATAGTGAAATGAGACAAACAGGATCATCAACGAGGAGAGACGGGAAATATAAAACATTGATCCACAACATTTACTCAAACTTCTTTTTCAGTTACAGCAACTAAACATTGGACTGAACTCCCACACCACCCACCCCGACTTCCTCTCTACGCGGCGTTTGCTGTTCTTTACATTCCCTGGTTCACAATTACGTTAATTACACACAAATTGATTTTGAGGGATATACAAATACGAATTACAGTGCATTACATTTCGTACATATCACTACTAACGGTGTATGAGAACAGCCTGTGGGGTCACGTTAGCATTGTGGTAGTGGGCAGGTGGCATGTTGTTGGTGTCATGGTGTTTTTATTTTATCGCCAGTGGAACGCAGTATACTTACTCACGTATTGTACTTAAGTACAACTTTGAGGCACTTGAACTTTACTTGAGTATTTCCATTGCCTGCTACTTTTACTCCACTACTTTTTGGAAGACGATATTGTACTTTTTACTCCACTACATTTATAGAATAAATAAATAAACTAATAAATGAAGATGTATTATTATAGATTACATCAGTATAGAAGTAGTTAAAATTAGCTCCACCTTTACCAGCTGCAGCATTAAAGTGATGAACACATTAATGCAGCACTTATTTTAATCCAAAGATGTTATTATTATTATTCTGAGCCATTCTGCATAATGAGTTTAAGTATATTGTGATGCTAATACTTACTAAGTGCTTTTACTTAAGTAAGATTTTGAACTTAACAGGGTATGTTTACGCTGTGGTATTTCTATGTTTACTTACTGTAAGTAAAAAATCTGCGCACTTCTTCTTGTTTCCTGCAGCACTGATACGGTGTATTGTTGGATTTTTTCATTATTTCTCAATGATTAATACATGTTTATTCTACTACTGAAGTAATGAAGAGTCACTTGTACTGTTAGAGCCTCTAGTTGAGTTGAAAGAGTCTATTATAGGACAAACATCCTGTAATAATTCATTCACTACGGTGTCTGTTTAGAGTTCTGCATTCGTCACTCTGCATCATTTCTTTACATTTCAGTACCGTGAATGTTTCTGCATGCTGATGAATTATCAGGAGACTGAAGTCATTCATGGATCTCGATTACCTCTGGATTACTTTGCATTAGATGACATACTACTGTACTTCCTTCCTTAATGTCAGCGTGGAAACCCTTCAGTGTAATTCAAAGAATGTGTGAGACAAGTTTTAACACACAACTCAGCTTCAGGGATGCGTTAACCCTCTGAGACCCGATCCTGACTGACTTTACTGTCTTTCAGAGGCTCTAGTAGGTTCATGGTTGGTACCATTGGTCATACTAACTTGTTGAGAAGGAGGCTAAATAGCGCTTCAAATTTGGGCAAAATTTTAGCGAGGAAAAACTGTCATGGTCATTTTCAAAGAGGTCCCTTGACCTCTGACATCAAGATATGTGAATGAAAATGGATTCTACGGAGCTCCCCTTTATAGACATGCCCACTTTATGATAATCTCATGCAGTTTTTTTCATTCAGTATATTCTATAGATGTCTCCTATTCTAAAATGGTGTGTTTGAATATTTCTTCATACTGGGGTCCCTAAACGGTTTTGAATTACATCAATTGGGTATCACTGAGACTCTTGTGGATCCAACGAAACTTGACCTCACTGTATAAAATGACCTGTGGTGACCTCTAGGATAATCACAGTGTCATGAAACTTTACAGCCACAAACTAGAGACCTAGAGCATTCAGAGGATGGATGGTTTTCCTAGCTAGATTGACAATAAGGGGGTTTCTGAGCAGTTTACACAACAGAAGTACTCGCCATCCAATCACCGAAAAATGTAATTCTTGCAGAAATCACAGCATGGCTTTTTCTATGGTGTTCCTCAAGGTCTTGGTGTCTTAATGTGGTATTTTGAAGGGATTATTAAACTTTTTTATCAATTCTCCAGTGGTAAAAAATGGTTAAATTTAGCACCAAATCTGTGTAACAAATGGTATCAACCCACAAATTACTGCAACAACTTATGAGACCATCATATACTTCGATCATAATTTCTGATTAATGACTAGAACAACTTTTCATACAGTGCTGAGCTGCATCTCAAATTAATCTTCAGGTTTCCAGCTTTCAGATGATGTATATCACTTCTATGTGACATCTACTGTTGACCTGCTATCTCCCCCTAAAGACCCCCTGAACCCCCCTAAAGAAGACTAAAACGGATCTATCGTGGGTCTCAGGGGTTTAAGGGTGTTGGTCATGTGTGTGTGGGGGGAGGGGGGGACTTACAGTATGGGGTTGTTACAAGTACCGGGAAGCAGCACCCGTATAACAGTTACTGTAATGTCCTGAAAAGAAGGAGTCCATTTCATTAACTGTGTGTGCTTTCTCATTTCATAAATCCCCCTTTCACTGCTTTATTGTGAAGCACGCTACCTCAGTTAGATTCCTATAGGAAGTTTGGAAAAAGGTTTTATTTTTTCCCAGCTTGAACTCAACCTTCCATGATGTTCCAGGTATTCAATGAAGCCAAAGAGAAAGGAGGAGTGAAGTGAAAGACAGAGAGAAATAGGTCGATGGATGTGGCGAGAGGAGCAAACAGCTCTCCCTGCTCATCCATCATTGTATAAATGTCAAAAACAGCTACGCTTGCAACACACACACACACACACAAACACACACACACATACACCGATGAGCACTGGACAGAGACATGCACACACTCAGACAAACAAGCAGGAACACACAACTCTTTTAAACACACATTTATTCACACACACACACACACACACACACACAAGCACACTCCCGACTGGCCTCAGCGGCTTCCAGCTCGCAGGAATTTCAGCGTCAGCAGCAGCAGCAGCAGCCCTGAAACAGCAACACCATCAACGGACGCTAGTCAGTTTTAATGTGTTGTACATAAACTGAGAAAACCATAAGCACCGTCGTAGTAATGGCATGTATTTGCCACAGTAATCACAAGTCCTTTTGCATGCAATAAGAACACCGTTCTTGCTTTTGGCGTGTCATATGTACACCATATAGTCTATTTGTCTTGTTGCGGCAGTCGTTGTTACACGGTGGTCGGGCACACCCCGATTACATTACGTACCCACCGTCGTTTTGTTCTTTTTTTACAGAAATAAAAGTTCATTTTGGCGTATCAGCGCCGAGTCATCAATACAAAGTCGAACGAGGGATGATACAAACTGAAAGTGAAAGTGTCTGCTCCGTACGGAGCCTCAGGAGTCAGATTTCACACACAGAACGAGAGAGAGTTGACAGACAAGACGATGGCGGAGGATTTGGTGTTGAAGCGAAAAGCAAAAGCTCCTATTTGGCAATATTTCAGATTTAAACCCGGCATCAACGACCGGCGCTCTTCCTCTCTGGTCCTCTCTCTAGGTTCCATGATGGAGAGGAAGTTGTGTTGCTCTGGCACTGTTATCTGGCGTGGAGAGGAGGTTGTGTTGCTCTGGCTCTATCTATCTGGCGTGGAGAGGAGGTCGTGTTGCTCTGGCTCTATCTATCTGGCGTGGAGAGGAGGTCGTGTTGCTCTGGCTCTATCTATCTAGCGTGGAGAGGAGGTCGTGTTGCTCTGACTCTATCTATCTGGCGTGGAGAGGAGGTCGTGTTGCTCTGGCTCTATCTATCTAGCGTGGAGAGGAGGTCGTGTTGCTCTGGCTCTATCTATCTGGCGTGGAGAGGAGGTTGTGTTGCTCTGGCTCTACCTATCTGCCGTGGAGAGAAGGTCATGTTGCTCAGGCTCTATCTGTTTGGCGACGCCGGGAAGCTGCTTGACATCCTCCTGGATCCACCTTCTCACAGATGTTCACATTACATGTATTATTTTTTGTCATATGGATTGTCTATGTTGTATTTTCATTATGTTGTTACTCTGTACACGTGTCATCTATTGCACGTCTGTCCATCCTGGAAGGGGGATCCCTCCTCTGTTGCTCTTCCTGAGGTTTCTAACATTTATTTCCCTGTTAAAAGGTTTTTTTTTGTTAAGTTTTTCCTTATCCAATGAGAGGGTCGTCCTGTAAAGGACAGAGGGTGTTGTATCCTGTACAGATTGTTAAGCCCCCTGACGAAAATTTGTGATTTGTCATTTTGGGCTATACAAATAAAATTGACTTGTCTTGACTTCCTGGGGGCTTGGTTTGATCGCCAGAGATTTAGTGAGATTTCTGTTTTTTTAGTGGGACTCTTGTTGTTGATGAATGAATCTGTTAGTGTGTGGTGTGCTGTTTCTCTCCACACACTATAGGAACAGAACTGTTAAATTGAACACAACATGTCGTTAAGTGAACATTGACTTGGTTGCACACAGGACACAATAGCGGTCTCCTGGGTCAAAGTGTTTGTTTGACCCGTCCATCCACCCTTTCTCGCTCTTTATACTACGTCAGCTGCTCTGAACGTCTAATAATGACGTGGATGGGTTTACATTTGAGTTAGTTGAAAGCCTGGTGCGTCTCATACAGACGCTAAAGGGTGTCTTCGGTATCAGACACAGAGGGGCGCTGACCATTTAGCGTCGGTATTTGGCGAGTTGGGAGTGAGACCAGGTTGTGGTGGCGCAAGAGGAAACATGTCTGGACATGAGCCGAGCAGAAAGATAGAGAGAGAGACCCTCACTTTGTTATGAGAGAGAGAAAGAGGGGAGACAGAAAAAAAAACATGCAGATGAACTCTTCATTGTCTCCGGCTGACACGTCCTATTAAGCCGTCTAATACGTCAACTTTTATTTCTGTTCTGTAACACGAACACAAAGACATGGAGACACAATAGAGCGTCAGGCTGAACGACCGCGAACAAAAGAAGTCAGCAGTTCTGTTTCACTGACCTCCCATTGCTCTGAGTGTGTGTGTGCGTGCGTGTGTGTGTGTGTGTGTGTGTGTGTGTGTGTGTGTGTGTGTGTGTGTGTGTTACATCCATGGCCATAACACACACACAGGAAAAAGGAAGTTTCTCCACTTGTTTTAACCGCCTGTTGGTCAGATGGGAGGAAGGAAGACGACTGATATCACTAATAGGATGCATGTTGCAAAGGTCAAAGGTCATGACCAGGCTCTATATTTACCTTCATCATCATCATCATGTTATGTTTCGTCACACCGTTTGTTTCTCTGAGTCACGTCTGACTCACCTGAGTGAAGACTCACCTGGATCAGTGTGTTTATATGACACAGTTTCTTTAGCAGCGACCCGTCTAGCAGGTCAAAACCAGGATAAATAACAGGATGCAAACTAAAACAGGATATTCTAAAATCATAATCAGCCCGTTCTCATTCCCAGGGCGTCGAAAAAAAAGAGTCCAACGAAGATCCTGGGGATCTCCAGGTGAATAATCTACCGGCATCATTTCCACTCAGTCAGCGTAAATCAAGTCAAATCTATATTTGGAAGTGATCTTTAATTAAATAATTTTCCCCAAAACTTTTAAGCTGATGATTTAAAACATTATGAGATTCTCTAATCGCATTATTAAATGATGAATATATTTACAAATGCAGACATAATTAATGAAAACGTGTCATTCAGTTTATGTATAGTGCATTTAATCCAAAGAGTCTCTGCACACTTTACAGGTTAAAATATATCAGACACGGTTTGACTGATCCGTCCACATCGATAGAAAGTATTATTTATGAAGTACTGTCAATTTTATTTTGAAAGTACGTCACATTTAAAGGTCCCATGTTATAAAAAGTGTGATTTTCATGTTTTTTTATTATAAAGCGGGCTTAAGTTCTATATAAATACTGTCAAAGTATCGAAACGCTCAATCCACAGGGAAATACACACAGCCCGTATTCAGAAACTCTGCATTTGAAACAAGCTGTCAGGATTTCTCTCCATTTGTGATGTCACAAATATACAATATTTAACCCATTATACGGTTTTAAACGTAACGTTCTAAATGTGTCCCAGTTTATTCCTGGTTGCAGTGTATGTGAATGACATCAGCTGACAGACATGGACCAATTCTGTTGCAATTTCGTCGCAATTTCATCGAAATGCGCTAAAACGGAGCGTTTAAGACAGAGGGTAAATACAGGCATATTCAGGCCGACAGTATGAGGAAAATAAAGTTTTTTTTTAACATTACAGCATGTAAACATGTTCTATTGGAAACACAAAATACAAGTATGAACCTGAAAATGAGCACAATAAGGGACCTTTAAGACTAATTAGAAGGACTCCCCACCACCTGTTCACGTCCCTGATCACCTGACCTCCACGCCCACCTGCACACCTGCTCCTCATCCCCTCATCAGCTCCTCACTTTATATCTACCTGCCTCGTCCAAGCTGTAGCAGCTCAGCATTTGTTTTCTGCTTCGTTTTTTTTAACCCAAACAGGAAGCCCTTTTACTAAAATAACTTATGACACTTTTGATTGTTCTTTTTTCAACAACAACGAGGAGTTTATTTCATGTCAATTTAAGTGCAGAAAATCCACCTAAAATGCTCCTTTGGTTAAATGACCAAGACTGTAAATCTTCTCGTCACTAAACTGCGGTTGTTAAAAACTGTACAAAATTCCAGCTGCTTCCGACAGCCGGCCGGCGTCTGAGCTTTAATCTGCCGCCAAAGAAAAACAATAAAAGTTGAGAGTTGACAGACAGCCAGGCAGTGAAAGTCATACCTGCAGTATGTGTCGCTCATTCACACATATGATCATTGTCATACTGAAACCAGCTCTCTCACACACACACTCACAGTCATTGTGAAACCAGTTCTTGAGTGCTGATAATCCCATTAAACTCACCACTTTCCTCTCTGAATCAGAGCAGAAGAACCACAGACGGTTTCAGAGATTGAGGCTGCAGAAACACTCCTTTATGTGGATTAGTCAGAAGAGATTGTGGCACCTTTTGCCTCATAAAAAGTGTGAGAAATGTGGATTTTTTTATGTCACTATTAAAATAAGACAAGCTGCCAGAAAAAAATCTAAACACTAGATGTGAAGGAGACGACACTCCCACACGAAAGGCTGCAAAATACATGTGTAAAACACTTTGGCCAGAAGTACATGGACACCCTTTTACATATACTTTTATGCACTTTTTTTTAATCTGGCTCTTTGTTTGGTGCCATGTCATTGTTCTGACAACCCAATAGTCCAAAAAATGCACCACTGGACCGAAAGCCCATGAGACCGACAGCCTGTTATTCCGAAAACAAACATGCATTGTCCCAAATTCCCGTTGTTCTAGAAACACACACTCTCCCTTTACCACTGTCTCAATGCACGGGCTTACCGGGGCTCAAGTTCCCCGTGTGAAACCAGAGGTCAACATTGATTTATTTGTCAAGTAACTTAAGTTACAGCACTTCCGGAGTTATTTTAACCCAAACCGCGATCTTTTCCTAAACCTAACTAAGTAGTTTTGTTGCCTAAGCCTAACCAAGTCGATCTTATCCTAAACCTGAGTAGTTTTATTTTGAAAAGACTGGAGCGGAAATTGACATTTGTAGGAAAACGCATATAAAATAGAGAAAAAAAAGGGAAATTCCTTGTCTATGTACACGAATCAAATAGATACAATTTAGTGACTATTTCACGAACTGCTGTGAGACTGAGTTGTAAAATAAGTATGTAAAATACTACGGAAAACAGTTCTCATTGTGAATGTAAGTGGATGAATGGAGGGCGTGTCAGAGAAACAAATCTCCTTGGATAAATAAAGATTAGTCACTATATACCAAGAACACCAGCAGCAGCAGCACCAGCATAACCTCCCAGCCACCTCTGGCTGACAATAGCACCGCTGTTAATGTTTTACACCGTTACATCATAAAACTCACAGGAACTGTGTGCACTGTGTCTCTGATCAGTTCCCAGAAAAGGAAACTGATATCAAAACCTTCCACAGGCTACAACAGCAATCACCTATATCACCTAAAGCTTTTCATTTAAACATTCAAATTAACAAACGCTACGAAGAAACTGAAGAAAGTGATGCAATAAAGTCACAATCACATCATCGTTTGGCCTCGTATGAATGTTTTTAAAGTCAGACTCTTACTGTAGTACAGTCAAAATTAAAGTTTTGTATATTGTAGTGTGAAAAGCTGCATTTTTTTCTTTGTATACTCTTTTTAAATGCAACAATGATTAAAATCAGTTTAACAAATACAGCATAACAGAATTTCCTGTTAAATTACAGTAAACTATTGGCAGCTGTTCCCAGTAGTTTACTGTTACTGTAATTTACTTCAACAATTTATTACTGTTGAATTTATTACAGTATTTTTACAGTAGAATGTGAGGTTTACATTGTAATACTGCAGCTGGGCCTGCCAGTAATATACTGTATTTCTACAGTTATAATCTGCATTAATAGTTTCTAACTGTGACAGAACTCTATTTCCATATTCGTATTAATGAAGAGTACTGTAAATTGCAGACATACACTGTAAATAAGAGGATGAGATGAGTGCCAGTTTTATGGAACTAAACATTTACTAAAAGGCAGCATTGTATGACAAATTACGTTTCTTTTTTTTACTTAAAATTTATTTTGCAAAAAAAGCATCCATATCTGAACTGTATTTTGAAGAACAATACATTGCTGTTAGAATTTGGCAGTATTTTTACAGTAATTTATACTAACAATGCAGTAATTAATGTATTATTGAAGCTATTTACAGCCGATTATAAGCATTAAGAGTCTGTGAAATGACTGTAAACAAACCATGATACAAACGAGGAGGACTCTAAAACCACTTATTGCTGTTTCAGCAGGTCATCGGCAGGTATATTGTATATTTCAATTAATGTAAAATTGTATGATGTATGAGGCAGTTAAGCAGCAAACAGTTGGTCATTTTAACAATCATAAGTCAGTATACAGTCATAAAATCGTACTGTAGAAACACACATCATCATACTATATATATATATATATATAAGTTGTATAAGCAGTGGTAACTGTTCCAAGAACATTTCTGTTTGTCTCTGAACAGGATTTGCGGTTCTTGTTTGATGTGTTATTTAAATAATGGCGAGCCCATTAGGTTGTAGACACAGCGGGGATAAATTATTACACGCAATGAATCAGTTAAGTTTCTTTAATGCTTCACAGGCGATCCACGCCCGCCTCAACAAATATGGAAATCCACATGAAATCCATTGTCACACAGTCGGGTCTGTTGGCTGTAAATCATTTTACAACTTTCCTGCCTGACGAGGAGGAGGAACAGGAAGTGCTTATTTGGTCAATACACAGTGCAGAACATAGACATACACAGTATACATGAACACAATGTGTAGAAACAGACTGATTATCAGGCTTGTAGAATATTCCTGTGACATTACCTGAGACGACAGACTGAATCATTTTATGTGTTTTATGAATAATATGTCCTAAAGGCTGAATGTGAGAATCAATGACTTGTTAAACTGGATGGTTTTTTGCATCATTGCAGTGAAGCATCTTTTCAGTTGACGATATTAAAATAAGGCAGATAACTATCTGAGTATCACTTAATGTAAATTAAACGTTAATATTCAAGATACGATGGAGTGTAGGCAGTTAAAGGAAACAAAACTGTTATTTGCCACTTAGACAGAATTTCCCTCCAACCGTCATCCTGCCTGACAGGTGTGGACCAACACACCTGTAAATGTTCTACCGTCTTATATAAAAGGTGTGTGAAGGCACGTGTGTGTGTGTGTGTGCGTGTGCGTGTGCGTGTGTGTGTGTGTGTGTGTGTGTGTGTGCGTGTGTGTGTGTGTGCGTCTGTGTGTGTGTGTGTGTGTGTGTGTGTGTGTGTGTGTGTATTTGCATCTACATCACAATCTAAAGTGGCGGGAAATTTGCTGGCCAGCTGACATGCCGGTTTAGAGGGACGAGCGCTGTAATCCTGCACACTGTTTTATTATGATCAGCTGTTTGTCTCTTTTATTCACTGAACAGATCCTACTGGAATACATTTACTCCACTTCTTTACTATCTGTTGCAGCTTTCCATACCAGACATATCAGGGTTTATGTCAGTATCAGTGTTTGAACTGTAATATGAGAGAGTGCAGTGTGGAGTAAAGTTCACATGAACTCAGTGAACCTGAAGCACTTTCTCACCTCTCCGTCTCTCTCTGGTGTTTTTAAACTCATGTGAAGACTCGCTGCAGGCGTTTCTCTTTCGAAAGTCACTGTTACTGACTTTTTGTCGTTTGTTATTGACAAAAAGTCAATAACACAAAGTCAATAACAACTCATTGAACAACTCATTGAAACAGCAAAAACATTATTTAAGGACATGTAAAGCCGCCCGGATTACATTTTCTAGTAACATAATGAGGACATGTCACAACGCATCTGGCAAGTTGCAAAAATCAGCCAGTTTCTGCTTGTATGACTACAGCATTATTCATATTTTTATGGTTATGTTAGGCAATCATAGCACTTGGTTAAGGTTGGGGAAAGATCCTGGTCTGATTTAATACAGTAAATATTCACAGGGACTTGAAACCAACCAAACAAAAAAAAATGTTGGCATTGTACATTTCTGCATACCACGACATATGCTGAATGGCAACATTTCTTAACCAAAAATTTCATATCAGCCTCGTGTCACGCTTACAGAAACGCATAATGTCACGAAGTTAATGTTGTGAAACGATTGGTTTGGGCAAAAACGTAATGCAGTAACGCAACACAACGTAACACAAAGCAGTGTAACACAACGCAGCGTAACACAACGCAACGTAACACAACGCAACGTAACACAACGCAACGTAACACAACGCAACGTAACACAACGCAACGTAACACAACGCAACGCAACGCAACGTAACACAACGCAACGTAACACAATGCAACACAACGTAACGCAACACAACGTAACGCAACACAACGTAACGCAACGCAACGCAACGCAACGCAACGTAACGCTAAGCAAAGTAACGCAATGCAACGACGCAACGACGCAACGCAACGACGCAACGCAACGACGCAACGCAACGACGCAACGCAACGACGCAACGACGCAATGCAACGACGCAATGCAACGACGCAACGCAACGACGCAACGCAACGACGCAATGCAACGACGCAACGCAACGACGCAACGCAACGACGCGACGCAACGACGCAACGCAACGACGCAACGCAACGACGCAACGCAACGACGCAACGCAACGACGCAACGCAACGACGCAACGCAACGACGCAACGCAATGACGCAACGCAACGACGCAACGCTACAACGGAACGCAACAACGGAACGCAACAACGGAACGCAACCTCGGAACGCCACAACGAAATGCAAAAACGAAACTCAACATAGAAACTGCTAAAACTTTACTCCTACACTTGACACTATATTTTTACATGTGAAATGCTTCGAACACTAATATCTAAAATAAAATATTATAATATTTTTACCTATTGTATGTCCTTTGGGCGTAGGTTTTATATACACCATTATACGTTTCTACCACACCCTCACAAGTATTTTACATTCCTTTCATGTGAATTGTATTTTACTGACTTTTTATATGTGTGAAACAAATAAACATAAACATGTATTTGGTGTAGTCTGAGGTTATGTCAAACAGCAATATCGGCTCAAGTGTTGGGATTAAACATCACAATTATGATCCTGTAGGCATCCAGGAGTCCCCTCTGTCTGAGGGGAGACCCACAGTCTTTTAACCCCGTTCTCTTGCGCCCCCCTCAGGTCACACCTGACGGACATTCGTTTGTCAGCTGCTGTGTTTCAGATCCACGTCAGCACTCTGGAGCTGCACCGACAGTTAATGTGTAACTGCTGTGTGTCTGATGTACCTGACCAAGGTCATAGCAACTAGAGTGTGTGTGTTTTACACATGTTATCATGTTCTAAAAGAGTGTACCAGGTGTGTGTGTGTGTGTGTGTGTGAGCTACTCTATCGGCGTTACATCAGGACACCGGGTCATGTTGACCATCTGGGAAATATTCACATCCATTTCTCCTGAACTTTAAATGCAGCCATCTTTCATGAGCATGATACATGTGGAGGGAAACGTTACGCTGTCTGGATTCTTTTGTTTAACTCTTTTGAGCAGATGGAAGTACAGATAATCTTTTGACAACACAGAGGACTCTTTTGCTTTGCACATATTACGTTTTTTCCTGGTCGCCTGCAGCACCCTGCACTCCTAGTTTTTTGTCTATACTGCCCAGTTCAATTTCAGCTGGCTCTGCTAAACCATGCCAGGTCTGGTTAAAATCTAGAAGCACCTGGTTCAGGTTAGGGAAAGATCATAGTCGTGGTTGTCCATTTAAAAAGTCTAAACGCACTGCTGAGTGAATTTTTTATGCTGAAAATTCTCCAAAAAGCTAATGACCTGATTTAGATGCAAAATAAAAACGACAGTAGTCTTTCAACAAAGGTGGAATGTGACTAAAGGCTGGCCCGCACTAACAGATGTTTCAGATGTTACCAGATGTGTAAAATGTGAGAGAGCCCACACATAACGGACATGTTGTGTTAAATTGAACAGTTTAATTCCTATAGTGTGTGGACAGAAACAGCAACACCACACACTAACAGATTCATTCATCAACAACAAGAGTCTAACTAAATCTCTGGCGATCAAACGTGACTTTAGTGTAAACAAACATGGCAGACGACGGGCAGGAAGAATTAGAGATGTTAGTTTTTACTTTGTACTGAATATTGAAGACTTCTTCAGTCAGCTTGGTTCTCTATTGGCTATCATTCTTTCCTACGTGACTGCGTCATCGGCTGTCCTCAGGGTTCCCCACACACTACAGGATATCCCATCGGAAATATTCAACATGTTTAATATTTACGAAATCGGTGCGTCCAGGATGGACTTCAGAGCTGATCGGGGGATGTAAAAGTACTCGTAACATACCTCACACCACAGGAACAATCAGAACTCTGCTGACCATCATCAGGAGGAATCAGGACCAGAATCAGCTGGATTCTGGTGTAGTGTGGGTAGTACCTTTCCTCCAGTACTGTTCTGTTACTCTACTTTAGTATTTCCATGTCTGCTTTTTAAAGGGGACCTATTATTAATAGGTTCTCGGTACCAGTTCTTACAGTAACGATTCTGACAGCAGAATTTATTGAGTAAACTAGAAGAAAAATTAAAAGCTCATACTCCAGCGTTTGTGGTATTTCCTCAAATCTTGAAATCATCTGCTGGGGATGGAATAACCGTTAAAAGAAAAAATCATTTTGTGATGTAAGATCCTGAAATATGTGGAGTACTCTCCAAACCTCAAACTCTTACCCAACTTCAGAACATCCAGTCTTTTCCCAACCGCAACCTGAAAATGAGTTTCATAACAGATGCAGGGAGTCAAACTGCAGTTACTGTAAAGCTCTTCAGACTGGAGCCCAGATTATCTGGTACCATCATCAGCGATTCTGCTGGAACAACACCTGGCATCCTCTGTTGCCATGGAGACAGTCCAAACCACACTGGGGCTCATTTTCTCAAAACACTTTACACAATTGACAAATCCACACACCCAAAGAGCAAAAACACCTCAAACTGTACGGTATATCCTGCAGAATGAAGTATTCAAAACTACATAAACACTTTATTCATATTATACACACTACACTGTTGTGCTCAATCAAAATCACTTTCTTTAGTGGGCTCTGTCATAATAATAGTTCTGAGATTTTTGTGCGTTGTATGGACCACGGTTGGCACGACGGTGGAGGACACCATTACCAAACATACTTATATTAATAAGAAGTGAAAGCCAGTTGTTTGTTCCATTGCAACGTCAGGTCTCAGCAGCAGAGCTACGCTTCCGCCATTTTGGACTGAAAGAGACTACCAGACGCCAGTAAAACGTCCGCCTACAATATTTCTATTCTATTGTTACATATATAATGTCTCTACTGAAATGTCCTGTGTAAAAATAAAAATATTATAAATATTCAAACTATTATAACTATTTACTTATCTATTTATTCAACTTTTTGCCCGGCTGCTTCCCAGAAGAGCATAAAGTGAGCGATGGACATAAATGAAAGTTAGAAAAATCCAGCACACCGATTTTGAGAAGAATCTCAAACTTTTTCATGTCAAGGATCCAAAATGAAGTCCAATAGACCACAGACCATGGATGTAGAAGAGGGTCCAACAGACCACAGGCCATGGATGTAGAAGAGGGTCCAATAGACCACAGACCATGGATGTAGAAGAGGGTCCAACAGACCACAGGCCATGGATGTAGAAGAGGGTCCAATAGATCACAGACCATGGATGTAGAAGAGGGTCCAATAGACCACAGACCATGGATGTAGAAGAGGGTCCAACAGACCACAGGCCATGGATGTAGAAGAGGGTCCAATAGATCACAGACCATGGATGTAGAAGAGGGTCCAATAGACCACAGACCATGGATGTAGAAGAGGGTCCAATAGACCACAGACCATGGATGTAGAAGAGGGTCCAGTAGACCACAGACCATGGATGTAGAAGAGGGTCCAACAGACCACAAGCCATGGATGTAGAAGAGGGTCCAATAGATCACAGACCATGGATGTAGAGGAGGGTCCAATAGACCACAGACCATGGATGTAGAAGAGGGTCCAATAGACCACAGACCATGGATGTAGAAGAGGGTCCAATAGACCACAGACCATGGATGTAGAAGAGGGTCCAGTAGACCACAGACCATGGATGTAGAAGAGGGTCCAACAGACCACAGGCCATGGATGTAGAAGAGGGTCCAATAGATCACAGACCATGGATGTAGAGGAGGGTCCAATAGACCACAGACCATGGATGTAGAAGAGGGTCCAGTAGACCACAGACCATGGATGTAGAAGAGGGTCCAACAGACCACAGGCCATGGATGTAGAAGAGGGTCCAATAGATCACAGACCATGGATGTAGAGGAGGGTCCAATAGACCACAGACCATGGATGTAGAAGAGGGTCCAATAGACCACAGACCATGGATGTAGAAGAGGGTCCAACAGACCACAGACCATGGATGTAGAAGAGGGTCCAATAGACCACAGACCATGGATGTAGAAGAGGGTCCAGTAGACCACAGACCATGGATGTAGAAGAGGTTGTGTTCTGTGCTTTTGCTCTGCGTGTTAGTAAATAGCTACTCTAATAACGCCATTAAATCCTGTTGATGTCATGCTACTAGCTCTACTAGCTACTGGCCGATAGCCGGTTGTTTGGGAACAGAGACGTTAACACATCCACCACGGTACAGGCTGACAGCATACAGCCCATGGGTGTATTAGAAGATTATAAAAGTGATGAATTACAGCCAATAGATCCATTATTACAGCCACATACAGCCAGCAGGAAGCTGTCATATGAGCGTGCAGGGCGGTGCAGTCCCGTGGGTCTGATGACCGTTCATTATGGCGAGGAAAATAACTCTGGATTCAGCTGTTAGTTAATTTTACTACTTTTAGGACATCATGATTTAAATGAGGGATATTCTAGTGTTCCTACTGGGAAGTTGATTTATATCCTCTGATTTACAGACGTCTCTTTATACATCCATGGACACAGACTCATTGGTGTTTTCTGTCCAAAATGGCAAAAAAAAGCAGCAGAGTTTCGGCTCTTTGCTTCTGTACTTTTTGCCGTTACTAAACTAAACTAACTAAACTAACTCTGATCAGCTGGTCTGGATGCTTGAGTCAACTCAGAGTTCAGGGTCAAATTCAGAGTTTGTTAAACCTTCTCTGGGTGGAAACCGAGTCAATAATCATCACAACACGTGATGTTGTTTTCGGTCTCTCCTCAACATGAAACCTGTTAAACATGAACCGTCCCCTCTCTTCCCTCCTGCTCAACATGTTCAAAGCTAAAATTCTTGTAACTCTAGTGTTTAACCTCAGTTGATCTTTGACCATATGCCTCTTACGACCTCTGGACAGGAGGTGGACTTCCTCTTTGTGTTTTCTACAGAAACATGAACCTCTTCTCTTGCCTCACATTCTAACTCAAGCTCTACTTCCCCATTTGCTGCTTTTTTACTGTCAGCTCCGTCCTGCTTCAGATTCACACAAAACACCAAATACACAGTGTAAATTCTGCATAAATGCACCTGTGGACGTACAGTTTTAACATGTTAATTAGTTATGTTAGGTTAGCAGCTCTTCCTTTTATCTGAGGTGAAGCCATGCAATCACGTCAGGATACCATAGATATATTTATCCTTCAAATGTATTATATATTTCTTACTTTAAGAGGTTATGTAAAAAGGTAAAATGATCATATTTCCACCAGGGCTGGGAGAATACACCTATCTCCTGATTCAATACTATCACGATACTTGAGTGCCGATTCAATATGTATTGTGATTGCGATTCTACAAGAATTGCAATATTACAATTTATTGCAATTTTTGTTAACTTTTTTAACTCTAGACCATGGGAAAAAGTTGAATCATACACTTCTAGGGACTTTTACTTTGGAAAATCTGAATTAATCCAGTAAAAATAAAATGTTTGATTTTCAGCATGTATGTAGTCAGAGATGAAGTCAAATCATTATCGGGCATTATTTTTTATTTTTTTCCAGCAGCCCAAAAATCAAAGAATAAAGACATTTCCTCACAAATTAGTGGTATTTTCTTTTTAATTTATAGGTCGTATCCACGCAGACCCTCCAACGCTCGCTGTGGTTTGTTTTGGTTGACGGATACGGAACGGATATGACGTGACATTACTCAGACTACAACAATAAAATCGGTAAGTTCCTTCTACCTCCACATAGAATTAAATGAAGCAAAGATATCGATTCTGGCATTAAAGCATCTATTTCGAAATTGTAAAAAAATCACTATACATAGTGATTAAATTTTTTCCCCCACAAAATATTCTTCAGGCACTTTAGTAAAGAGTTAAAGTTGTTTTAAAGGCCTTTATTTAGTCGGGTATGGGTGCAAACCATTTTCTTTAACAAACAACTTGTGATTTTTAGGTTGTAGTGGCTCAGTTTTACAGTTAGAGTGTAGATACCAGTATCATCTGAAATTAGAAAAACCTAATGAATCCTTTGGTACCAACCATGTCATACTAGCTTGTCATGAAGGAGGTTAAATAACGCTCCAAACTTAATGCAAAAGTTTGGCGAGGAAAAACTGTCATGTCCATTTCCAAAGAGGTCCCTTGACCTCTGACCTCCAGATCAGTGAATGTAAATGGGTTCTATGGGTACCCACGAGTCTCCCCTTTACAGACATGCCCACTTTATGATAATCACATGCAGTTTGGGGCAAGTCATAGTCAAGTCAGCACACTGACACACTGACAGCTGTTGTTGCATGTTGGGCTGCAGTTTGCCATGTTATGATTTGAGCATATTTTTTATGCTAAATGCAGTACCTGTGAGGGTTTCTGAACAATATCTGTCATTGTTTTGTGTTGTTAATTAATTTCCAATAATAAATATATACATACATTTGCATAAAGCAGCATATTTGTCCACTCCCATGTTGATAAGAGTATTAAATACTTGACAAATCTCCCTTTAAGGTACATTTGAACTGATAAAAAATGTGATTCATTTGAAATTAAATATTTTAATTGATTGACAGCCCTAGTTAAAAACTAATTAATACTCTTAGAATCTCAACCAAGAGTGTGTAGTAACATGGAAACATAGTGTGTGTGTGTGTGTGACCTTGTAAAATGACACCACCTCCAACGATTTCTCAGTAGCACACGGACACATGTTGCAGAGTTCACATGTTCATGTTCACACACTTTCACCTTCACACACGCACACACACACACACACACACACACACACACACACACACTCACAGGGCTGTGGATGACGTGGCCTCAACATAAAGGTCTCGACTGTTGACAGACAGACATGTAGTGTAGTTTTTCTTCTCATACTGTTGCATCTTTTATGATGTTAATCTTAGCTTCTCTACCACAGTGTTGTGGTGTTTTTATATCTTTTAGTAGTTTTACAGCCTGCTGTGTGTTGTGTAACACTAGAGAGGGTTAAATCGGTCCGGCAGCGTTTCTCAGAAAACTGTCTGACATGTAAGTAGGTTGAAACCTGATACGTCCCCTTACACACACACACACAGGAGCACACGCATGCCCCGGAGCACACCTTTAAGGTCTAACTGATGCTGCTGAGCAGCTTTACATAAAGCTGAATGAGTTTGTGTGACTTAAATGACTTAAAGAAGATGTCAGAGAGCAAACACGCCTCAGGTAACTCAGGTAGCACGCCATCCCAGGTGACCTATTCTGAGTTAGCTCAGGTGTGTTTGCTCTCTGACATCTTCTTTAAGTCATGAAAACAACACTGTTTACAGTCAAAATTATACAGGAACAAACGTTAAGGGGAATAAAAGTCCATAGCGGTTTTGTGGGGAAGTTAGTAGGGCGGATTAGGGCCACATTGAGGGAAAAAATTTTTCGAGAATAAAGTCATAAGTTAACGAGAAAAAAAGTCGTATTATGAGAATAAAGTCATAATATTATAAACTAGTAATTTTATGTGTTGTTTTAGAGGGGAAATATAGCATCTTGTGAAGTTAAACTTTGGTATAGGTTTCACAAATAACCAAATTCTTCATCTTTATTATTATTTGTATCGCCATTTTGACAGTCTTGCTAACGTTAGCTTTTAGTCGACGTCACTGTAATGCTAGCTTTCTAAGCTTTCTAGCTTTTCATATGCACATACCAGGATTAATGTTTGATTAATGCTCACAGTATATAATGCAAATACAGTGAAGGGGTAAGATTTCAAAATATGTCTGTCTGCTGAACATGAATAAAATGCTTCTGGAAACATCAGTACGCTTCACCATCGTCTGGCTGAGGTCGGCTACACTCAGTGTGTTTTCAGCTTTACACTCACACGACCTCTCACACATGTAAAGCATCTCGCCCCCTCACGTTTATTCGTGAGAGAGAAACTCAAACACACACACACACACAATGAATACCATGTTCACATTTGTGAATGAAAGACTTTCTGTCTCCTTCCTTCTCTGGAACGTATTCTTGGCAGAGCTCCAGAAACTTTTCAGTGGCGGGAAAAAACACACACACACACACACACACACACACACACACACACACACACACACACATCCACACTGTGAGAAGTGACGAGTGTGGACTAATTTTGTGTCCTGTACACACAAAGTGATCACAAAGTCCCTTTTGGAGTTTAGATGGAAGTCAGAGTTGTGGGAATTGAACTCACAACCTTTATCAAAGCATAAAAGGCCTTCAAACCAAATAAATAACTGATAACTCCTGTACAGATCTAATAGAAGTCAGATGGTTTTTCACAATGCAGGGTCAGAGGTCACAGGTTTAACTACTTTAAAATTGAGACTGTTTGGTTTTCGCTCCCTGACACGGCGAGTGAAAGGGGCTCGGCGTCTAATTGGGGCTCGGCTCATGATTGAAGTTTTACGGTAGTGCTATTGTTATTTTCAGAATAAATGCCATTATTTGGCGTGTCAGTAGTGCTATAGGCTTCATGCTTTAGGAGTTATTTTTGATATTTTGTAGGGCTGTCAAAGTTAACACAATAATAAAGCATTAACAAACTAACTAATTTCTTTAACGCATTAACGCGATCGATCTTTCGGGGGTCGTAGCGGGCTCAGTTTTAAAGCTGAAGATACTGGTATCATATGAAACT
Source organism: Sebastes fasciatus (assembly GCF_043250625.1). Classification (NCBI taxonomy): domain Eukaryota; kingdom Metazoa; phylum Chordata; class Actinopteri; order Perciformes; family Sebastidae; genus Sebastes; species Sebastes fasciatus. The sequence goes on along the minus strand of NC_133795.1, from coordinate 37,566,257 downwards.
AAAAAAAACTAATGAATCCATAGGTAGCAACCATGTCATACTACTGGAGCTTGACCTCTGACCTCCAGATATGTGAATGAAAATGGGTTCTATGGGTACCCACGAGTCTCCCCTTTACAGACATGCCCACTTTATGATATCACATGCAATTGGGGGCAAGTCATAGTCAAGTCAGGACACTGACACACTGACAGCTGTTGTTGTCTGTTGGGCTGCAGTTTGTCATGTTATGATTGGAGCATATTTTTTATGTTAAATGCAGTACCTGTGAGGGTTTCTGGACAATATCTCTCATTGTTTTGAGTTGTTAATTGATTTCCAATAATAAATATTTATATATATACATTTGCATAAAGAAAGCATAGTTGTCCACTCCCATGTTGATAAGAGTATTAAATACTTGATAAATCTCCCTTTAAGGTACATTTTGAACAGATAAAAAATGTGTGATTCATTTGCGATTAATCGTGATTAACTAATTTAAGCGATTGACAGCCCTAAATTAAAGTTTTATGGTAGGCTATTGTTATTTTCAAAATAAATGCCATTATTTGGCATGCCAGGAGTACTATAGGCTTCATGCTGTAGGAGTTATTTTTCATATTTTGTGATATTACTGAAGAAAAAAAACAAGACAAACATCTCACAGCAGTTAGAAAAGAAATGCAACAGAGAACAAAAAGTCAGATTATAATAAAAACCACAATTACATATACCACTATGAGCTAAAAAAACTTCATGCTCTTACACAAAGTGAAAACTGATAAAAAAAATACCTGTGTGTCATTTTTTGCAGTGTGTGACCACCCCCACACACACACACACACGCTGTGTTTCTGCTCGCTAGGCTCCTCCCTCCTCGGCTCCTGATTGGCCGCTGACGTTTGGCGGGCTTTGCTTCTCCTCGTGACCACACCACCAGTCATCGAGGCAACACACAGGAACAAAAGTTCAGCAGGGTGGTTGCTGCGGCAACGCATCGCCCCCGAACACACAACCTGCTCTGTAAACAGGCTGCCGGCTGGAGGCCGACAGGCTGAACAGGAACTGTTTCACAGCTGGACGAGTTCTGTTTGAGTCCACCGAACAGAAAAACATCAACAACAGATCATAACATCTCACATGGAACCGTGGATGAACATGTCCGCCTGCATGTTCAATCTTAACACATTATGTGGCATCAACACAGATAATATGTGTTAAAGTATAATCTGATTACTGTGTAGTTGGCAGTGCTTGAAGCTGCCGGTTCTCTCTCCTCTGCACTCTCCATGTCAGGTTCTCCGAGATTTACAGCGATCAGCCATAACATTAAGACCACTGACAGGTGAAGGGAATTACAATGATCACCTCGTTACCATGGCACCTGGCAGTGGGGGGGATATATTAGACAGCAAGTGAACATTTTGAACTTTGAACTTTGTGTTGGAAGCAGAAGAAATGGGCCAGCGTAATGATGTGAGCGACTTTGACGAGGGCCAGATAGTGCTGACTAGACGACCGGGTCAGATCATCTCCAGAACTGCAGCTCTTGTGGGATGTTCCCAGTCTGCAGTGGTCAGGACCTACCAAAAGAGGTCCAAGGAAGGAGAACCGGTGAACCGGCAACAGGGTCAGACCCGAGGCTCATTGATGCACGTGGGGAGCGAAGGCTGGCCTGTGTTGTCTGATCCAATAGAAGAGCTACTGGAGCTCAAACTGATGAAAAAGTTAATGCTGGTTCTGATAGAAAGGTGTCAGAACACACAGTGAGGAGCAGTTTGTTGCGTACCGGGTGGTCAGGGTGCCCATACTATCATAATGTTATGGCTGACCGGTGTATAATGGCAATTCATAGCGGCTCAGCGCCACAGTTTGCAGTTTAGTTTTATGGGAACGTAATTTTGTAGGAGACAGGGTCGCTATGGGTTTGTTGCGTTGAACACATAATTTACATATTCCCCTCCGAACGGACAGTTGTATTCTGGCGTAGCTGTCGTACAACGCATGGGGCAGTTGGTCATTTCCTGTTGCACAGTTTGTTTCCCAAGTGGGCAACAATTTTTATAATTTTATAATTTTATGGTTTTATTGTTTATACTTATTGTATCTATCATCATCATCATGATAGTGTTTGTTTTGCTCTATTTTGTTTAATCAACATTTTATTGCTGATTGTTATCTCTTTTATTCTATTTTATTTTATTAAAATTTAATTATTTTAAAACAATCTGCTTATTTTGTGTAGTTTCATAATTTTTATTTATTTATTTTTATTGTTATTTTTTTATTTCCTTGTATTTTATTTATCTTTAATTATCTTAAATACCCATCTCTTATTGCTTTCTTATTCAATGCACTTTTATATTGGTTGTTTTGGTGTGCATTAGTCTCTAAATCCATTTTAAACACTCTACATTTTTGTCTGTCCACCACATTGAATTGCATTTGACTTGTTTGAAATGTGCTATATAAATAAAGTTTGATTGATTGATTGATTGATAAAGAATCGCTTTGTTTGCGGCTTATTTTTACTGTGTGGTAGGCACTGGTGAGACAGTTTTAATGCAACAATGGCGCCACAGTGGGGAAGATTGAGCGGTTGTGTTTCGGTGCTGGAAAGCGATCCCGCCTCCTCTTGTGGAGCGGAGCAGTTAACAACTCTGTGCTTCTGTTTCTGTGGGAATCGTAACGATCTCTCACCTGGTTGTTGCGTCAAAGGACATTTGCATAAAGTTGACCCTTTCTTAACTTCCCCTGTAGTGCAACTGGGCGCCTTTTAAAACAGCTCAGTGGCCGGCACCGGGCTGCGACGCCAAGTTCCTATTCACGATGAATATGAGCTTATCGCTGTCCCAGTTTTTGAGTCTGTTTGAGTGAACGGACACGTAAGTTCCCACTAGAGGCTCTGTGAGACTCTACAAAGGCAAAATGTAAAGTTGGCACCCTTCTAAGTTATCTAGGTATCATGTTTACCATGTCCATCATCTTAGCATGCTAACATCTGCTAATTAGCACTGAAACACAAAGTTGAGCTGATAAAATATCTGCAAATATCTCATGAACAAAGTCAAGTTTTGACCTGATAGCGGTGCTGGATGAAAGTTAATTTTAATATGCGACTTAATAACATGTCAAGACATATTTTAGGGATTCACCAAAATAATTGCACACCCAAAGTTATCTGGCTACAGTTCACATCCTGCTTCACCAACGTGCAGTAAAAAAAACTCCGAGTGCCTCAGTTATTTAAAGGGTGAGTCTGTGAAATGTGACAGACGGCTAGTCAAGCTGCAGCGTCACGATGAGGACGGTTTATTTTAGAAGTAGGTCAGTTGTGTTTGTCGTCTACGTTACCATTACTTGGTAACAGAGTGCACATATATATAAATATCTTGACCTTGTAAAAACAGATATCAATGTTCATATCAAATATCACACGCCTCATGTCAAGTCCAACTGCGCTGAGAGGGAGAGGTTAACTCATTCATTCATATTTATTAATATTATTTATAGGATTGGATTTGCTCTACAAATGAAAATGCAGCCCATCGTGCTGATTCACTTGTTCATAAACATAACTGACAAAATATGTAAAATAAAAATATATTTTTGTGTTTCCTAATCTTACACACAAAAAGGGGCAAAAATTAAAAATATATTTTTTTTAAAGTTGGTGTTATATTTGATTTATCGTTAAGAAATTACATTATGCGTCTTTGAGTGACATTTTATACAGTGTAGACTGCAGAATCAGTGAAATTGGCAAACAACCTGAACACTGTTTTACAATAAGATTACGTCTCTCACCATATTTAACCCTCTGAGAAACACAATAGACCAGTTTTAGTCACATAGAAGTGGTGTACATCATCTGAAAGCTGGGAACCTGAAGATTAATTTGAGATGCAGCTCAGCACTGTGTGTCAAGTTTTTCTGGTCATAAATCAGAAACTATAATTGAAGTATATGACGGTCATCCCCATGCTCTATTATGTCTCATAAGTTGTTGCAGCAATTTCTGGGTTGATACCATTTGTTACACAGATTTGGTGCTAAATTTAACCATTTTTTTACCACTGGAGAATTGATAAAAATGATCAATAATCCCTCCGAAATATCACATTATGACACCAAGACCTTGAGGAACACCATAGAAAAAGCCATGCTGTGATTTGGAATCAAAACATTTTGATATTTGGAGATTTCTGCAAGAATTGCATTTTTTTAGCGATGGATTGGACTTCTGTTGTGTAAACTGCTCAGACACCCTCTTATTGTTAATCTAGCTAGGAAAGCCATCCATCCTCTGAATGCTCTAGGTCTCTAGTTTGTGGCTGTAAAGTTTCATGAGGCTGTGATTATCCTAGAGGTCACCACAGGTCATTTTATACAATGAGGTCAATGAAATGTCTCCTATGGGGACTAACATCATCACACGTGAATACAGTTGGGCTCATTGGATCCACAAGAGTCTCAGCTTTACAGTGAGACCCAATTTATCGAATTCCAAGACTGTTTAGGGACCCCAGGATGCAGAACTATTCAGTTACACCATTTTAGAAGAGGAGACAATAACAAAATTATATGTGATTATCATAAAGTGGGCATGTCTGTAAAGGGAAGACTGGTGGGACCCAGGTCAGAGGTCAAGGGACACCTTTGAAAATGGCCATGCTAGTTTTTTACTCGCCAAATTTAGCGTAAATTTGGAGCGTTATTTAGCCTCCTTCCTGACATGGTTGGTACCAATGGATTCATTATGTTTTCTAGTTTCTTATGATATCTATATCTTCACTCTAGCCCTACAACTGAACCTGCCACAGCATCATCAGAAAGACAGTAAAGTCAGCGGGTCTCTGAGGGTTAACCAAATCCGATATCAATAAGGCAGCTGGTGATGAATTTTGTTGTGGTTTCAAACCCAACCAGCTGCTGGACAGGCTGAGTGTTCATGTGTTCACCGTGCAGTCCTGAAAGAGGAGTATCAGCTTCAGATCAGACAGAGCAAACAGAGGGGAGGTGAAACTTGGCAGAAAGTTTGGAACAGTATGACGTCTGTTTACTGGACGGATCAGGGGTTTTTGTTTTCGGTCAACGGATCAGAGCGAACACGATGACGAGAGACAGAGAGAGAAATACAAACAAAGAGAGAAGGAGAGAAACAAGAGACAGTTTTGTCGTGAGTTCACCTCAAACTGAAGGCATGGAGGACCTCTAGTGGTGGAATAAAACCAAGTACATTTACTACAGTACTATATAAATTATAGGTACTTATACTACATTAACATTTCCCTTTTATACAACTTTATAATTCTACTCCACGACATCTCAGAGGCAAAATACTTTTTAGTATCTCATGAACTGAGATGAACTGAATAAAAATACAAAATGTGTGCGTGTGTGTGTGTGTGTGTGTGTGTGTGTGTGTGTGTGTTTGTGTGCGTGTACAACAGGGTCAGGCTCGGCGGTGCATGTGTGTCAGAGTGTGTTTTGTGTTTGCAGAGCGTTGTCCCTCCATGTGGCGCCGCGGCAACATAAGACAAATCGTTTCCATGGCGAGGGCCAACTGAAAGGGCGGTACATCCTCCACGGGCACGGCCGGCCCAGGGGACACGTTTGGCGGGAAGTGTGTGTGTGTGTGTCTGTGTGTGTGTGTGTGTACATGTAATGTAATCAGGGGATGATCTCATCAAAAGGGATATCAGAGGGACTCTCTCTTCCTGTGTAATATAATGCAAACGTTTCAAGGTCAAAGGTCATGGATTTATTTTGATTTCTTTTCTTTTTTGTATCAAGGACATCCTGGCGGTGGTGGAGGAAGTACTCACATCTTTTTTTTGTATGTGTTTTGCTCCTGTTCTAGAATAGAAATTGAAATATATAAAAATTGAGAAATCATAAGAAAATATAAATAAGAAATATATATAACAACAGTGCAAATAATGACGTTGAAAAATAGGATCTATGCAAATAATATAAATGAATGCATTTATAAAATGCAAGAATAGTGTAAAACCAGAATATTAGTTTAAATGTACTGTATAAATAAATAAATGTAGTGTTAATGCTGGAGGAAACCACATTATTGCACAGCTGAATTATTGCATGTACTGTATATACAATATATATATATATATATATATAAATATATATATATACTGTATACAACAATTTACAATCTAATGAACATGTCTACCATTTTCTAGACTGGAGAAGGTTATATTTGATCCTAAATACAATCTATTTACTTTATGTTGTTGACGTCTGTGTGACAATAAAGTAAAATAAATGTCTGTCTCAGTTTGAGCAGTTTACAGTAAATGTTTTGTAGGGGTTCTACTTTGGTAGGTTTTGGTTATTAGCAAATTAATTAATAAATAATAATAGAATTATTATTATTAATAAAGATTATCAATAAACATCAATAATAAACGGGGCACCACCCTGGAATCAGGGACCAATGACCAAAACGTTAATATAGTCTCATTATATATGCTAAACTATCAATTTGGAACATTGATTCATAATTAAATTAATAACTATAACCAAAATAGATAGTAAAGGTTGAAGGATATCGGAATTCTTGACATAGCAGAGGTTGGCATTATTCACTCTTGTGCAACATTAAAGAGACCAGCATGTATATTCCACAAACATTTATTTACAAGATAATAAAGGTTCAAAACACAATATTAATCTAACTAAATAACTAAACTAAACAAACCAAACGCAGTGTGTGTGTGTGTGTGTGTGTGTGTGTGTGTGTGTGAGAGAGAGAGAGAGGGGGGGGGGAAACAAGATGGGTTCTTGTCTCAAAATGTCTGTATGGCCTACAAACAAAATGGCGGGCACTGTAAAACTACAAAGATGGCTGAATCAAAGATGGCGGAATCAAAGATGGCCATCAGCATGTCATCACATGACCTCTTTGTTCTTCTGAGAAGAAGGACAGAGAGGGGGGGTGATGTGGGGTTAAGATTATCTGAAGCTGTATGTTTATGTTTAACTAATTCACAGTTTCTGTATGTGATCTTAATGTGTGTTAGATATGTAGTGGGTTAGAAAAGATGGTTAGTTTGCATGCAAGACCTTGTCTATGTGAAGCATAAACTAAACACATCAGATGTGGCAAAGCCAGTTACCCAAAAATCAAATACAGATAAATCAACACAGTCAAACTCAATGAATAACATTAAACCAAATCAATACAAGTACTTTCTAGAAATCAAAGTTGGACAGTCTTGCTCAGCCGTGTGCGATTGCTAATGCTAAGGCCCAGTACGTTACCGATCCATGGAAGAACCGGTTTTGTGATTCCATGTGTTGAAGTTGTGGTTCCAAGTCAAAGAGGTCGTCTTTGCTGTTAGTTTGGTGCTAACTTCTTTGCTTGATAGCTTGAAGTTAGCTGGTGAAAAGGGCAGAGCACTCGCGTCGTCTGCCGTTTGGTTCCTTGTGGCTATGTCTGTTTCCTAACAGGCCATAAAATCAGAAACAGAACTGTTTTGCAAGTTCTGGACTTGAGAGCCGTTCACCTCAACCAGGTCAGCCTGGGTTGAGGAGATGAAGAGCAGAGAGAGCGCAGCAGCTCACCTCTCACACGTCAGGAGAGATGAGCAGATGAGAAGAAAGAGGAGGAACAAAGGACATTCCTCTGATTTTGTTCTGTGTGATTTTCACACCTCTGCGTGAAATGTTACTGTAGCCAATGAGAGCATACCTCCAGGATTCTGGGAGACAGTTCACTGTGTCTGCCACCAGAAATGGCAGGTCCCTACAGTTTGTAGCGGAACTGTCATTGGATCGTGTTCCATGACGAACACTAAACGGCGTTGCACGTGGTCAGTAAGGGCGGCTGGTTAAGTCGGCATCGATGCAGACTCGCTGTTGGAGGGTTTTATAACCCACTTCCACTCCCGTTAGCTGGTTTGGGATGGCCCTTAATATGGCGGACCATCCACGCAAACACGCAAACGGTGTGGAAGTGGGTAAGGAGAGGATGGAGGGGAGGGTTTGGAAACGGGCCTTCTTGTGTGAAGGAGCTGCAAACCATCCCCCTCATTAAGATGGAAAAAGACACACAGACATATGAATCGACTGTGTTAAGTTCAAGTAAACGGACTAATACAGCAAGTTCAGGTTATTGTGCTTTTATTTTGGGGAGCTCCTCTTTCACTCTTTGAGGCCTACTTCCGGGGGGAGTGTTTTCAGGGAGCACACCTGAAGCTTCAGCCACAGGTCTCCAGCTGGTTTCAATTAGCTCGTTGGGCTGAACCACGTGCCAGGGAAGAGAGGGGGGGGAGTGGGGTAGAGGGGTTTATTTAAGTTTGCTTTCTTTTGATATTTCCTCAATTTAACATGCATATTATTTAATCTGTATTATGTAATATTCATTTGTAAGTTGTTTATGTAAATATTAAGGTTATATTGTACATGAAGTTTAATTGATGGTGGGAGTGTCACCTCAATCCTTGAATCTGATCCAACTGTTACCCAGTTTCATTGTCCATCTGCCTGCTAACCACCGAGGAGAGTTTTGTGATTTTTGTAACTTTTCTACAGTCACTAGAGTAGCTGAGTCTACTTATTATCAGCGACTTTGGGCTTGTTTTCCTGAAAAGTTGCATACAAATATTGGTAGTCACGGGTTGCGTTCTTTTGGGCTTGTTTCTAAAGTGTGGTAGCTTATTTGGACTCCTGTCTCTCTCTAATATACTGGTCTAGTTTGTCCTGTTCTTTAAGTTTAGTTGGCAAGAAACATTTAAAGTTACAAGCTAAAAATGGATGCAAAAAATGCAATGAAATGCATGCAATCCAAAATAAATTCATACATAAATATGGAGTGATTAAAGGGACTATTTGTAACTTTGTACGCGCATAAATGTAGCGGGTCGTCACACATGATGGCAGAGGCTACTAAGGTGCCAACTTTGCCCATCAGGATCTAATCTAAATACTCATTCACACACCGATGGCTATGCCTTCGGGAGCAATTTGGGGTTAAGTGTCTTGCTCAAGGACACATCGACATGTGACCCGAAGCAGCCGGGGATTGAACCACCAACCTTCCGATTGGTGGACAACCTGCTCTACCCTCTGAGCCACAGCCGCCCACTCCACACTGCAGAAGAGTTAGTTTAGCTCTGAGAATATCTAGTGAATGCACAGGGGACGTTTGTGCAGAAATAAATGCTGCTATTATAATATCCAGGTGCCCAAAGTGATGTATTCAAATGTATTGTTTTGTCAGACCAACAGTCTAAAACCCAACAATTTTCAGTTTACTATAATATATGACAAAGAAAAGCATCACATTTTTACATTTAAGAAACTGGAAGAAAAAGGATATTTGGGCTTTTTGCTTGAAAAATGACTGAAACTATTAATTCATTATCAAAACAGTTGCTTATTGTTTCAACTCTGCTGTTTCAAACTGGATCAACTCTGCTGCTCTTTCCTTCAAGACATTTATTGAATGAAAACATCAAACTTTTGGTCCCTTTTTACAAAGGTTTTCATAATTACAAAGTCATTAATCTGGTGTGCTGTAGAAGTAATGGTACTTTCTAAGAAGTCACCCGTTATAAGGGGTTGTAATTAGTAACTGATGGTTAGTAAATCATTTACTAATGTTTTATAGATCAGTTAAGCCATCAACTTTTGGGTTGTCAGGTTGTACTCTCTTGAACCAAAATCTACCCACTTACAGTACAACTGCAGATCTGTGATGGCTTAAAACACCCTTTATTAATGACTTATTAACATTTATAACTGGAGACTTGATGGCTTTTTGTAAAGTGCAAAATCCACAAGCATTTATAAATGGATTACCAACATATGTAACTGCATTATTACCTCCCTTAAAAGATAAATATCAATCAAGGCAACCCAAAATATCAAATTAATTGCTTATAACTGATCTATAAAGTAGGGCTGCACAATTAAAGGGACTATTTGTAACTTTTTAAGCGTATAAATGTAGCGGGTCGCCACACATGCGCGTTCGCATAGGCATGCTCGCGTGTGGCTGGAGCCTCGTCTCCGCTGCCTGCTCTCCTTCACTTAGAATGCGCGCGCGTCCTCGCTCCACCTCTAGACGTGAACGCGCGCTCACTACACACTGCAGAAGAGTTAGTTTAGCTCTGAGAATATCTAGTGAATGCACAGGGGACGTTTGTGCAGAAATAACTGCTGCAGTTCCTCCAGACCAACAGAGCTTTCCCGTGTCTTGTGAAGTGACGGAGCTCTTCAGAGAGTTACGTTACCCTCTCGTTACCAACCGGGTGCCGGTGTCTCCTCTGCTCTCTCCGGCTGCGGGCGGAGAGAGCAGGGAGACACGCTGCAGAGCCCCGCTGCATCAGCCTGCGCTGAGGCAGGAAAAGCCAACACTAAGATCAGATCTAAATCATGTTCATGGAGAGACCTTCGTCTGGTCAGCTAACATTACTGCCCAGCAGCTGAAATATGGAGTGATATTGTGGTTTTAGCTGACTTGTGTCGCCTCACTGTTTTGAGCGATGCTCGTTCAGGTATATTTAGAGCGAGCAAGCGCGAGCCCGACGCTGACTTTCGTTGATTTCACGGCCACAGGTGTCGCTGTTAAGAAGCATTTCTGAAAGTTACAAATAGTCCCTTTAAGTAGCCACCTATTCCGCCGGCTTTTTTTGGAGGGAGAGTTGCTTCTTTTGGGCTCATTTCTATGGACCTGGTTGCTTGATTCTCTCGCAAGATCTAGCAACCCTGATAGTCACAATTAAAGACCTGAGCTCTGGAAGAATCCTGGTTGGTCTGTTGCTGCTCACTTTTCCACCTACGCTTGCTGTACACCTCAATCCTGCTGGCTTTGGTCCTGGTTGTAAGGGTCTGGGTTTTCATGCCCAGATCTAGAAAAAGGACTGCATGTTTTGCTCGCAGCCAATCACTATTCGATTTATTGCGACATGTGATCAGTCCACTGCCGCAGCAGTTACAACCCATACAGCCTGAACACGGTGATGTCTGGGTCGACAGCTAGCAGCTAACAGCGCTAGCAGCTAACGGTGCTAAAGGTGCATAGACAGCTAACAACAGCAATAAGTTCGGACAAAGCAAACACTTAACCCCGGGGGGAACTGGAGGCGACGACGCGGTCTGCAACCGCCGGTCCGGCCCAGTCACAAAGCAGTTCATGAAATAATTACAAAATTGAACGTATTAATTTGTGTACATAGACACAAATTTCACGTTTTTTTTCATGATGGTCAGCACGAAATCAATTCGTATGAGCCAAATATCGTCCTTGAAACATGGAAAGTGATACGTATTGTATGGTTGTAGTGTTCGTGTCCTATGTGAAACCACAAGTCAAAGTTGATATATTTTTTTTGATCTTTTCCTAAAGCTATGTAAGTAGTTTTTGTCAGGTAACTTCCATACTTAAGTTGCGCCACTTTCAGTGTTATTTTAACCCAAACCGCGATCTGTTCCTAAACCTAACTACGTAGTTTTATTTTCAAAAGACCGGAGCAGAAATTGACATGTGCATCCATCATGTATTGTTGGACATTCGTAGGAAAACGTTGCTGAGCATCACAAGAAAAAAAAAGGAAATTTGTGTCTATGTACACGAATCAAATAGATTCAATTTCGTACTGCTGTGAGACTGTGTTTTAAATTACAGTATGGACAATCAGGACGACTAAGTTATAGATTGCTCCGACACTGTTCAGAAAACTTGGAATTAGCTGGATGTCACTCTTATCACTCTCATCAATCATCTTATCCGGGGTTGGGTCGCTGAGGTAACAGCTCCAGCAGGGAACCCCAAACTTCCCTTTCCCGGGCCACATTAACCAGCTCTGACTGGGGGATCCCGAGGCGTTCCCAGGCCAGTGTGGAGATATAATCTCTCCACCTAGTCCTGGGTCTTCCCCGTGGTCTCCTCCCAGCTGGTCGATCCTGGAACACCTCCCAAGGGAGGTGCCCAGTGGGCATCCTTACTAGATGCTCGAACCACCTCAGCTGGCTCCTTTCAACGCAAAGGAGTAGCGGCTCTACTCCGAGTCCCTCATGGATGACTGAGCTTCTCACCCTATCTCTAAGGGAGACGCCAGCCACCCTCCTGAGAAAACCCATTTCGGCCGCTTGTACCCGCGATCTATTTCTTTCGGTCATGACCCAGCCCTCATGACCTTAGGTGAGAGTAGGAACGAAGATTGACCGGTAGATCGAGAGTTTTGCCTTCCGGCTCAGCGCTCTTTTCTTAGCTGGATGTTTTGAGGGAAAAAGGCTGAGCTTAATTTATATTTAAAAACGGTCAACAATATGTGAAAGATACTGAGTAGTGTTATCTCTGGGAGTCTTGGAGGCTGTGGCCTTCTGTGTCTTTCATCCTGCCGCTGCGTCCTTCATCCTGCCGCTGTTTAGTTTGAGATAACAGGCGGGTTGAGCACACATTGTTTGATCTCCATATTATCAGTTCACCTTCAGCAGTTTGTTTGCTGGAGTGTTTTATAGAGGAACCGCTGCAGTGTGTGTCAGACATTGTAGGAACGGAAATGTCATAAAAATGTCAACATACTATTGTGTGTTTATAGTGTTATATGTTAACATTACACTACAGCAATTGTTCAGGAAGTCAGAGGAGACACTGATGTTGGTTGTCGTTGCTGATTGGAGTTTTATTATGGCGAGCCGTTTTAACATTTAATAGGTAGAAAGGATATTCATTAGAGATATCTGCAACGTCATTTTGCCTATAGTCAAAACTCTAATGTTATTCAAACATACTATGTCTGCTGCACTGCAGCCGTATGGGTTTTTACCGAACTATCCAAGTTAGCGAAAGCTTCTGCTAACACTGTTCAGATGCTTTGTTGGGCCGATATCCAATGGGAAGTCTTGATGAGCAACGTCATGCACAACAACTCTGACCTCATGATGAGGTTTGAGATATTTGTTACTGTTATTTAGGATAGTCAGAACTGAATTACAGATATCTTTAACTGTCCTTTTGACTAGTCACAATGACGTTATAGATATCTAGAATAAGAATTCTGACTAGTCACAATGTAGTTGTAGATATCTCTAACGTTAATTCCCGATAGTCAAGTTTAGCTATTAAATGTTAAAACAGCTCGCCATACAGAAAATTCACAGCATTTCATTCATTACATGTTTACAAACTTTATAATCATTCTTTAAAGGTTTTATGAGCTGAAATGAGAGTTTAGATTTTGCAGAATGTTTCACTCAACATGTTGTTTTTAATTTGGTCCCAGTGTGATGATGATGATGATGATGATGATGATGATGATGATGATGATGATGATGATGATGATGATGATGATTATGTTGGGGATGGAATGTATTTCTCTATGACACTACCTGTCATTTCATCACATTGTGATGTCATCACATTCTCATGTCATCACACTGTGATGTCATCACATTCTCATGACATCACAGTGGGATGTCATCACATTGTGATGTCATCACATTCTCATGCCATCACACTGTGATGTCATCCCATTCTCATGTCATCACATTCTCATGACATCACACTCTGATGTCATCAGCCTTCCTTTTATGTTGGCTTTGAAGTTTTCATCCTTTGACGTACGATTCTTATGGATAGACCAACACATTTAAATCTCACACACTTGCTGATATTGCTAACTGACTGGTTACCAGTTGAACATTAACAATCAACGAGGGTGACTGCATTATTTACATCCCAATGGGACAAACGTTATTGTTACCAAGCTCTACGGAGCTGGTGACCGAATTCCTAAAGATCGAAAAAGCCTGGGAGGAAAAATACGAGGCTCTGATAGAGCTCTCAGAAAACCTTGTCGTGGGAGAAGAGATCAGGGAGAGGAAACGACAACAGTTGGAGGACGACAACAAGGACCTCAAGGACAAGTTGGACCTCGCTGAGAAAGACAGGGAACAACTGGCTGAACTCCAGTGGAAGGTGAGCCAGTTGGAGCAACAGATGCACCAGAGGGACGCTGAAGTCCTGGATCTCATCGAGCAGAAGACGAGTCTCTCTGAGAGGCTTACTGAGACTAGAAAGAAGCTGTTGGACAAAGGAGATGAACTCGTTGACTGCGAGGAAACCTGGGATCTCAAATACAGGAGACAGAATGACGGGTTCTGTAAGGTCCTGGAAGAGAAACACCAGTTCTACATGACCAAAATCAAACAGTTGCAGGACGACAACGATAACCTTCTGTACAAGTACAACAAAGACCTGGCGGAGAATAGCCAGAGCTGGGCGTCCACAGTCATAGAGATGCATCATGAGAAGACGCTACTGGAGGATATCTGTCTGGACATGAAGACGAAAATGAGAGGATTCTTTTCTTGCACCAGGACCGTGGATCGAGAGGCAATGTTAGCGAACATGAAAAGCAAAATGCTGAAGGCAAGGATGGTAAAGGTAAAGGAGAAGCAGGAAGCTGGGGTGGAACAGGGAGCACAGCAGGATGAGATGGAGGAAACAAAGGAGCCGGAGAAGAAGAAGAAGGGTTTTCTTAGCTGGATGTTCAGAAAGAAAATGAGTGACTGGGACGGTCAGGTACAGGAGTTCAACTCATGTTGGGCAACAGTAGAACGCTCTTACTCCACCGCTACTCCAACCCCAACTCCCTCCACATCTACCTCACCTTCCTCTCTCAACCCCATCACCCTCTACGTCACCATCCTTGAGCCACCCCCAACTTCCTCCTCATCTACCTCAGGTTCCTCTCTCAACCTCCCTCTCAACCCCATCGCCCAATACTTCGCCCTCCTTAATCCACCCTCAACTTCCTCCTCATCTACCTCATCTTCCTCTCCCTCCCTCCCTCTCACCCCCATCACCATCAAGGTCTCCACCCTTCCTCTACCCCCAACTCCCTCCTCATCTACCTCATCTTCCTCTCCCTCCCTCCCTCTCACCCCCACCGCCCGCTACTTCTCCATCCTTCCTCTACCCCAAACTCCCTCCTCATCTACCTCATCTTCCTCTCCCTCCCTCCCTCTCACCCCCATCACCCTCTACGTCTCCACCCTTCTTCCAAACCCTCCTCATCTACCTCAGGTTCCTCTCTAACCTTTCCTCTCTCTTCCTCCCCTTCACCCCCATCACCCTCTACGTCTCCACCCTCACATCCTGTCAAAGGGATAGTTTGGGTGTTTTGAAGCGGGGTACTTGTACTAGTATGAGGTACTTATCCATAGTAGGTGTGATACTTACAGTGGATGGAGGACCTGATACAACCCCACTTCAAAACACCCAAACGATCCCTTTGACTTTAGGGCGTCATAGTGACTAAGTGATTAGCACTGTAACCTCATACAGACACAAACAGCTGTCCGGCTGTGTGGAGTTTGTATATTCTGCATGTGTCTGCGTGGGTTTTCTCCTGGTGCTCAGGAGATACACATATATATGTTTATATATGTGTTTATTTATATATATACTGAATATATATATAATCATACAAATAAATAAATAAATAAATAATAACAGTCAAATACAGTTTTGATGTGTCTGTCTCTGTGAATAAATGTATACACTATAAATACAACTGTATGACATTATGGTGGCTATAAAGCAGAAGTACTGTTATCTGTTTAAGTTGTGATTTAAACAACGCTGAAGCTGATCAATAAAACGATCAATGTTATGTAATAAAAGATGTTCCAGATGGTATTTTAGGCGCTGGTTAACAACATGAGCCGGTTCTGTAATAAACAGTGATATTTTGCAGTAAAAACCATGTGACCTTTATGACTGAGGGGCTCGTGATTATTTTTAATATTAGCATTATTTACTGGTAATTAAGTAAAAAATGTTTCATACATAAGAAACAATATTATAAAAGTATAAAACATGTATGTAGGTGAATTATGTAAAGCAGCACATATCCTACCTGAATGTGAACACTAGAGAAATACTTTGAACAAACTCACCTCTATACCTCTCTTATGTTCATTTTTTAAATCTGTACACAAACATAAAGCCATTGTGATTCAAATTAGTGAGGCTTTAGAGGTCAAAGGTCAAACTCTGGGTTTGAACCTGCTGTGGCCGGTGGATTCTCAGGTATCTCTGAAGTGATATCCGCTACTGAATTATGGCAAGTCGTGATTCCAGTTTCAGATATCCGCAATTGAATCCTGACAAGTCACAATGACGTTATAGATATCTGGAATAAGAATTCTGACTAGTCACAATGTAATTACGACTAGTCATAATGCAGTTGTGGATATCTCTAATGTTAATTCCGGTTAAATTCAGGTTAAAACGTCTTGCCATATAGTTTTATTGTCTGGAGAAACTGTCGCAATGACCAATAACACAAAAAGAAACATATCAGTACTCACAGGATGTTCACAAAACTTTACAAAAATATATATTCTTCTTTCCCACATGGTACTAGTTTCACCAAACAACTAGTAGAGAGTGTTATACTGCTCTGTGTGTGTGTTACCAAACTCATCCAGAACAAACAATGACATCTTTAGTGAGTATCACGGTGCTACTCATTTTTTGTTGTGCATAGAGGGCATCAGACATATTGAACCGTTGGTCAGGGAGGGGGGGGGACAGGTTACAAAAACTTTACCAGAGGGAGACTTTTTGGATCCATCGACTGGATGCCTTAAAGTATCCTGGTCTTAATGAGGATATAGGCTTTACATGCTTTCTGTGAGTAAATCATAAACAGTAAAACATATTCTATATATTTTTCTTCTCTCTGTGTAGGCTCCCATGTTTGTTTTGCAGCCTCTGCTGAAAAGGAGGAGTAGTTTCATTGATGATGGACATAAACTACTTGTTTCTGTGTTAGTTCTTTGTGATATTTGGTTGTTGATACATATAGGTGAGGTCACATCCACTTTGTCTGTGTGTTTTAAGCCCTGACTATGTCCTACAGGGGTCGAAAACATGTTGGCTTTTTAAGGATTTAGCCACTACAATAAAAGCTTTATAATATATTTCCTTCCTCGTTGCCACTTGTTTTAGTATTTTGGAGTGCCTTCCTGTCCATCATGTTTTTTTCCCTCGTTTTCCAAGAGCACCCGACTCGTTTTGCCTTACGGTTGAACACGCAGAGCAACCACGTTATCTCTGTTTCCATGTAAAAGTTTAACTTGTTCACAAGTATATTTTCATGTTATTTCATTTTTTTATTATATATATTATTACACAATAAATGCATTAATCTCTCAATTTGGTATTTATCATGAGAGATTATAGAGTTTGGAATCTAACGGCACTTCTAGTAGTTATGGAACTCCGGCACATAGTGTTAAACGTCGCCTGGCAAAGGTTACATTTACATGTTATTGTCAATATATAGATTCTTATTTATTTATAGATTATTTTTGCCACATATACTGATCTATAAGTCGATAAATAACTTTCCTGCCGCCCACGCTCTGATTCTTAGAGAGGATCTGGGGATTTGAACCTGTTCAGACTGCAGGTCTGTTATGATGTCAGTATTGAATCATCACAAACTGCTGCAAAATGTCCTGCTGCGTAACGTCTGTGAGGCTGATCTGATGAAACTCATCTGTGTGATCACACACACACGCACGCGTACACACACACACACACACACACACACACACACACACACACACACACACACACACACACACACGCACACACACACACTGTCCCTGAAAGTGATTCATCATTCTGAGATAAGCGAACAGAAATAGCACAATGACTCCATGTGTGTGTCGACCAATCGGGTAACGACCTCCTGGTGACATCACAGTGATGCAGAACCAGGGATAAACACTAGATGATGACGTAGATGAAACACACACACGTTGAGGATTTAATTTTTTTATTTACACAACCACAGCAAAATAATTTCAACCTTTACAACTATACTTTACTAGAATCTGATTCTGTTTAACATTTGATTTCGCATTTTCAAACGAAACAACTTGTAATGTATTATACATAAAAAGATATATGTAAATGTTTCATACATATACAGATTTCCTTCTTCATTGGTATGCAAATAAAGTTATTCAAAAGAAAACAATCACAGCAGGTTACACATTGAAAGGTTATCCTACATCATCCGGTTATGGAGGCTTTAAATGTTCATAACAAAGAAAATTATACAAAAACAGAAACTAAATCACTCACACTGCCTCGACAATAAAGAACATTATGAACTAAAAAAGACAAGTTACTCTAACTTCTAACTGTTTAAATTAACTTGCGTGTAAATACTCCACAATCTAAAAATTCTACTCCTTTTGTGTGACCCAGTGGAAACCTCCTTAAATAATAAAATCAATACTAAACTATTTACAATTAGAGTTCGGAAAATTCTCAGAAGACTTTAAAGCTCTTCTCCCCTCTAGCTGTGATGTCACGCGCTCTAGCTCTGAACATTACATCCAATACACACCCATTATAAACTCAGAAAAAGTCTGAAAACAGCATAAAACTTAAGCTGTGATAATTCAAAGACTGTAAAAGACATCAGAAATCTGAATGTAAGTTTAATAGTCCAATAGTCTTGTAACCCGTTTAAAGTTTAAATGGTGTCTGTAGCTGAAAGTATGCGGGAGCAGTAGCATTTCAAAGTGGAGTATGTTTAAGAGGATTTGAAGATTTTCTCCATTGAGGTCCATGGTAAAAGCTTAATATTTTAAAAAGTATAAATGGTGGAGAAAAAAAGTTGAATGTCAACACTAATGACTACGGAAGCCCTGAAAGGCAAGCGAGAACATTTATTTTTTGGCAGATTTTTACTTTTATTTTCTTTTCCTCTTAGGGAAAACAGATTGTGTTTGTTGTTGTAATACTTGCTTCGACCACTAGAGGGCACCACTACTACTTTCTAAGTAGCATTCAGGTTTTCTTCAGGGAAACAGAAACTTTGAAAAATCAGCCTAAACATTTTTTTTTCACTCTTTTTCCCTAAGAGACAAAAAAAAAAAGTAGGTTAGAAATATCTGCCTAAAAAAAATTGTCTCCTAAAAATTCTTGTAAAATCTTAATAGGCAATTCATCGCTATTGCTAAAGTATGGAAAGTTCTCCTGATTGACTATTCATTAAGGGTCAAATACAATAAAATAGCATTAGATTAAAATAGATGGAACCTCCCTTTAAGAAACTGATTGCTGTACTGTATGTGTGTAATCATCATCCTAAATATCCAAAATCACTGTAGCTTCTGTCGTCGTCATCCACGTCTGGTAAAATGTTAATAGGCAATTCATCTCTATTGCTAAAGTATGGAAACAGCTTCTCAGTGAAAGTGTGTGTGAAGGTGTGTATGTGTGTGTTAGTATCAGGATCAGAGAACGACAGCAATCCTCTGTTACAGTCCAGATTCACTCTGATCCTCTGGAGCTTCTTTGGCACTGGGAGGGCGACAGGTTTGACTGATGGAGGGAAGGCTTTATATTTACCTTTACAGAATCCTATTCTCCAGAATCCAGGCCATGTACTCCCTTTCCTCTGGACAGACTCTGCTGCCACACCCAGAAACCAGCATTTACTGTCTCCAACCTCAACGTCCCAGCTGTGAGTCCCTGAGTTAAAGCCCTCAGAGCCCAGGACAGACTGAAAGTAATCAAACCTCTCCGGGTTTTCAGGAAGTTTCTGTTTCTCTCCACATCTCACACTGGTCAGATCTTCAGACAGGATGAGTTCTGGTTTGGCAGTGTTTGGATCCAGAATCACAGGACTGTATGAGACTGTGTCCTTCACCTTTTTCCAGATGTTGAAGGTGAGGTTGCCCAGGTGTTTGGCCTGGTCTATCAGAGCTCCTGAGAGCAGCTGTGGATCCTCCAACAGGGGGCGCTGCTGGACTCTTTCCAATGCAGCCTTGTACTTGAGCAGGAATGAGACGTCTCCAGCTCTCAGCTCGTCCTCTGTTGCTCTGACTGTGTCCGAAAGAGCTGCTATCTCTTTGCTCAGAGTTTCCATCTTCTCCTTCATCATCTGACTCTTCTGCTCCTCTTCCTCCCTCAGTGCTGCCATCCTGGCCTCCTCTTCCTCTTCTAGAAACTGGTGAAGCTTCTTAAACTGCTCCTTAATCTGCCTCTCAGTGTGTCGGGCCTGGACCTTCAGGTGTTCTGCTGTTTCATCACAGTTTCCTTTAACTTGTTCCAAGAGCTTCAGTTTGTCCTGTAAGGGCTTCAGGGATTTCTGCAGCTCCTCTTTATGATCCTGTGCAACTTCACTGATGGGTCTGAACCTGTGGTTGTTGTGTGTTTTTGAACACACGCAGATGACACACACCGGCTGCTGATGGTCCAGACAGAAGAGTTTGAGTTTCTCAGAGTGCAGACTGCAGAGAGTCTCTGAAGATCTCTCCAGTAAGACGGCCTCACACAGGTTCTTTAACGCCAAACTAACAGGTGGATCGCTCCTTGACGACCTCCTCTTACAAACTGGACACTCCTGTATTTGTTTCTCTCCCCACCAGTTCTGCAGGCAGTCTTTACAGAAGCTGTGGCTACACGACAGGACGACAGGATCTTTGAAGATGTTGTGGCAGACAGAACAGGAGAGATCCTCCTCTGGTATGGAAGCCATTGTGTTTGTAAAATGCTGAAAACAAAGCAGGCAGACAGCAAACTGCAAATCAGTCAGTCTGGCTTTTTATTCTATCAACTAGAGAGTTAACTGTAGTTTCCTTCTGTGGTGGTAAACTCACATTCAGTGTGTGAAGTCAGCAGCGGTTTGGAGCAGCAGTATCCCAGTTGTGTCCTCTCTCAGTGGAGGTTGTGAGTTTACTATCAAGGCAAACGTCACTCCGTCTGTTTCTCTACAAGTGGAAAATGAAACTTTGCGTTTCCTGAGTTGTTTCCAGTGAGTCAAGCAAAGGGGTGGAACTTCATTGTTGTAAATGCTCAGCTGATAACTGTGCCAGAGCAGAGGTTCATCTTGTGGCTCCAGGTGGGTGAGGTGCATTAGACTTGTACTGTAATGTGTAATCACAACCTACCTGGTTTGACTCCCGTCGGATCTTTGTTTCATGTTTTTCTCCCGTCATTTCCAGTCTGCTTATCACCAGAGACTACAAAACAAATCATGCTGGACAGATTGTTTCAGAGTCATCAGTCTCTTAGTGACATTGACAAGTTGGTCGCCTGATGGAGGTCAGAATTTGGCCTTTCGTTGTTTGGTGACGTGTCAAAACTTGAGTTGAATTGTAATTGTGATGAACTTTGGATGCTGCTGAAGTGAAGTCATGCAGTCGAACCGGTTCTGTTAAAACAAGTTCACATTGTTCTGTCACACTGGCGCTGAAAGAACCTCACCCTTATTAATGTGTCTGCCTGATTTAGAAACTGCACTGACTGATCATCTAATACAGCCAGAAAAAAATGTAAAAGAACTGTTCACTACTGTCCTTAATGTACGTTACAGTTGAACTAATGAGGCTGCAACTTATTTCTCTGGAGGACGGAACTTGCCAAAATAAAAAATAAATGAATAAATAAATGACTCAAAAAAATAAATAAATAGCATATAGCCAATTTATGCACTTTGACCCATGCTCTGACTCCATGACACACGTTGAGTGACAGACCCCTCATTTGCATAATGAGGCAGAAATGCATAAAGAAATGTATAAGGAAAAGAATACAGAAATAAATAAGTTTGAGGAAATAAATAAGGGGTGAAATGCAAAGAGAAAATTGTGCATAAATAAATACATTAAACAATAAACATAATATAAATAAAAAATAAATGCAAAAATAAATGAATAAATAAAAATTAAGTGCAAAAATAAATAAATACATTCTAAAAATAAATACATAGATAAGTAAAAGGGAAAATTGAACTGAAGAGTAAATAAATAAATATGGGAATTAATACAAAGATAAATAAATAAAGAAGCGAATTAAAACAAATATCAATTTATGTCACATTTGATCAATTAATTAATGGCTACATTCATTTTCAATATTATTTTTGCTACATTTAATGACATATTTATTTATTTATTTATGGAGTCATTTATTTATTCATGCATTTATTGTGTATTTTGGCAGGTTCTGTCCTCCGTACAGTGGGCGCTATATTGACCGAGAAAGTGAAATTCTAAGGAGCCGTGCCAGCAGTGCCTACATGTACCAGGATGCATTGCACGGGAGCTTCTGAGGCCCAGAGGGTCCCCACCAGCCATACCCTCTTGCACAGCTAATGCAGCCTCAGCTTCTCTCCGCTGCCTTCCTTCGGCAGTATACTTTGGCTCTAATAAATACTGCTGAATATCCGAGTCAGCTAAAACACGGTAACATGTTTTTGTTTTATCAGCTTCTCTGTCTTCTAGTTTTGTGTCAAAGTCCATGTTGTCTCACTGCCTGGTTGGCTGGTGATCAGAGACAGAACAACACAACCACCTGGTGACATCACAGTGAAACAGAAATAACTACGGATAAACACTAGATGACGACGTAGATGAAACACACATTTCATATTTCTATCTGAAGTGGAAACATTCAGGATTTTATTTATACAATTGCAGCAAAGACATTCCAACCTATAAAACTGTACTACACTAGAAACTGATTCGGTTTAACATTTGATATTCAAACAAAACAACTCGTAATGTATTATACATAAAAATGAATAAATAAATGTTACTGATATAACGCATCTCAGTCATGGTGCAGCAGTGTGAACAACATCAAGTGTGCACTCGCTCAGTGGAGTATTTAAGGTATTTAATATATAAGGCGATCATACATCATCCGTTATGGAGGCTTTAAATGTTCATAACAAAGAAAATGATACATTATAAACTAAAAAAAGACAACTTACTCTAACTGCAGTATTTCTATTCTGATGTTGATAAGAAAATGACTGAAACATAATGATCTTAAACTATTATACACCACTAGTGATACTTAGAAAACACTTAACTTCTGAGTATCTCTGCTCCTTATGTGTGACACAGTGGAAAACCTCATTAAAATAATTAAAAAACAATACTAAACTGTTTACAATGAGAGGAAAAGCAGAGACAACGTTAGTTTCTTAATCACCGGCATCACAAAAAAATCTGAACACAAAAATAAGACAAACTGAGTGACAAAGTAGAATTAAAATCATTTTCATCGGTACAGTTTTCACATTATCTATTTCAGTTCTCCTGATTGACTATTCATTAAGGGTCAAATACAATAAAATAGCATTAGATTAAAAGAGATGGAACCAACTGATTGCTGTACTGTATGTGTGTTATCATCATCCTTAGTATCCAAAATCACTGCAGCCTCTGTCGTCGTCATCCACGTCTGGTAAAATGTTAATAGGCAATTCATCTCTATTGCTAAAGTATGGAAACAGCTTCTCAGTGATAGTGCATGTGAAGGTGTGTATGTGTGTGTTAGTATCAGGATCAGAGAACGACAGTTTTCCTCTGTTCCAGTCCAGATTGACTCTGATCCTCTGGAGCTTCTCCATCACTGGGAGGACGACTGGTTTGACTGATGGAGGGAAGGCTTTATATTTACCATTAGATAATCCTATTCTCCAGATTCCAGACTGTATCTTCCATTTCCTCCCTACAGACTCTGCTGCCACACCCAGAGACCAGCATGTACTGTCTCCAACCTCAACGTCCCAGCTGTGAGTCCCTGAGTTAAAGCCCTCAGAGCCCAGGACAGGGTGAAAGTAATCAAACCTCTCCGGGTTTTCAGGAAGTTTCTGTTTCTTTCCTCGTCTCACACTGGTCAGATCTTCAGACAGGATGAGGTCTGGATCAGCGGTGTTAGGGTCCAGAATCACAGGAGTGTAGGAGAACATGTCCTTCATCTTTTTCCAGATGTTGAAGGTGAGGTTGCCCAGGTGTTTGGCCTGGTCTATCAGAGCTCCTGAGAGCAGCTGTGGATCCTCCAGCAGGGGCTGCTGCTGGACTCTTTCCACTGCAGCCTTGTAGTTGAGCAGGAATGAGACGTCTCCAGCTCTCAGCTCGTCCTCTGTTGCTCTAACTGTGTCCGAAAGAGCTGCTATCTCTCTGCTCAGAGCCTCCATCTTCTCCTTCATCACCTGACTCTTCTGCTCCTCTTCCTCCCTCAGTGCAGCCATCCTGGCCTCCTCTTCCTCTTCTAGAAACTGGTGAAGCTTCTTAAACTGCTCCTTAATCTGCCTCTCTGCGTGTCGGGCCTGGACCTTCAGGTATTCTGCTGTTTGGTCACAGTTTCCTTTAACTTGTTCCAAGAGCTTCAGTTTGTCCTGTAAGGGCTTCAGGGACTTCTGCAACTCCTCTTTATGATCCTGTGCAGCTTCACTGATGGGTCTGAACCTGTGGTTGTTGTGTGTTTTTGAATCTCTGCAGACGAGACACACCGGCTGCTGATGGTCCAGGCAGAAGAGTTTGAGTTTCTCAGAGTGCAGACTGCAGAGAGTCTCTGAAGATCTCTCCAGTAAGACGGCCTCACACAGGTTCTTTAACGCCAAACTAACAGGTGGATCGCTCCTTGACGACCTCCTCTTACAAACTGGACACTCCTGTATTTGTTTCCCTCCCCACCAGTTCTGCAGGCAGTCTTTACAGAAGCTGTGGCTACACGACAGGACGACAGGATCTTTGAAGATGTCGTGGCAGATAGGACAGGAGAGATCCTCCTCTGGTATGGAAGCCATTGTGTTTGTAAAATGCTGAAAACAAAGCAGGCAGACAGCAAACTGCAAATCAGTCAGTCTGGCTTTTTATTCTATCAACTAGAGAGTTAACTGTAGTTTCCTTCTGTGGTGGTAAACTCACATTCAGTGTGTGAAGTCAGCAGCGGTTTGGAGCAGCAGTATCCCAGTTGTGTCCTCTCTCAGTGGAGGTTGTGAGTTTACTATCAAGGCAAACGTCACTCCGTCTGTTTCTCTACAAGTGGAAAATGAAACTTTGCGTTTCCTGAGTTGTTTCCAGTGAGTCAAGCGAAGGGGTGGAACTTCATATGTTGTAAATGCTCAGCTGATAACTGTGCCAGAGCAGAGGTTCATCTTGTGGCTCCAGGTGGGTGAGGTGCATTAGACTTGTACTGTAATGTGTAATCACAACCTACCTGGTTTGACTCCCGTCGGATCTTTGTTTCATGTTTTTCTCCCGTCATTTCCAGTCTGCTTATCACCAGAGACTACAAAACAAATCATGCTGGACAGATTGTTTCAGAGTCATCAGTCTCTTAGTGACATTGACAAGTTGGTCGCCTGATGGAGGTCAGAATTTGGCCTTTTGTTGTTTGGTGACGTGTCAAAACTTGAGTTGAATTGTAATTGTGATGAACTTTGGATGCTGCTGAAGTGAAGTCATGCAGTCGAACCGGTTCTGTTAAAACAAGTTCACATTGTTCTGTCACACTGGCGCTGAAAGAACCTCACCCTTATTAATGTGTCTGCCTGATTTAGAAACTGCACTGACTGATCATCTAATACAGCCAGAAAAAAATGTAAAAGAACTGTTCACTACTGTCCTTAATGTACGTTACAGTTGAACTAATGAGGCTGCAACTTATTTCTCTGGAGGACGGAACTTGCCAAAATAAAAAATAAATGAATAAATAAATGACTCAAAAAAATAAATAAATAGCATATAGCCAATTTATGCACTTTGACCCATGCTCTGACTCCATGACACACGTTGAGTGACAGACCCCTCATTTGCATAATGAGGCAGAAATGCATAAAGAAATGTATAAGGAAAAGAATACAGAAATAAATAAGTTTGAGGAAATAAATAA
The DNA here is from genome assembly GCF_043250625.1 of Sebastes fasciatus. Lineage (NCBI taxonomy): Eukaryota > Metazoa > Chordata > Actinopteri > Perciformes > Sebastidae > Sebastes > Sebastes fasciatus. Next base: position 37,540,573 of record NC_133795.1, on the reverse strand, counting down.
GGGGTGAAATGCAAAGAGAAAATTGTGCATAAATAAATACATTAAACAATAAACATAATATAAATAAAAAATAAATGCAAAAATAAATGAATAAATAAAAATTAAGTGCAAAAATAAATAAATACATTCTAAAAATAAATACATAGATAAGTAAAAGGGAAAATTGAACTGAAGAGTAAATAAATAAATATGGGAATTAATACAAAGATAAATAAATAAAGAAGCGAATTAAAACAAATATCAATTTATGTCACATTTGATCAATTAATTAATGGCTACATTCATTTTCAATATTATTTTTGCTACATTTAATGACATATTTATTTATTTATTTATGGAGTCATTTATTTATTCATGCATTTATTGTGTATTTTGGCAGGTTCTGTCCTCCGTACAGTGGGCGCTATATTGACCGAGAAAGTGAAATTCTAAGGAGCCGTGCCAGCAGTGCCTACATGTACCAGGATGCATTGCACGGGAGCTTCTGAGGCCCAGAGGGTCCCCACCAGCCATACCCTCTTGCACAGCTAATGCAGCCTCAGCTTCTCTCCGCTGCCTTCCTTCGGCAGTATACTTTGGCTCTAATAAATACTGCTGAATATCCGAGTCAGCTAAAACACGGTAACATGTTTTTGTTTTATCAGCTTCTCTGTCTTCTAGTTTTGTGTCAAAGTCCATGTTGTCTCACTGCCTGGTTGGCTGGTGATCAGAGACAGAACAACACAACCACCTGGTGACATCACAGTGAAACAGAAATAACTACGGATAAACACTAGATGACGACGTAGATGAAACACACATTTCATATTTCTATCTGAAGTGGAAACATTCAGGATTTTATTTATACAATTGCAGCAAAGACATTCCAACCTATAAAACTGTACTACACTAGAAACTGATTCGGTTTAACATTTGATATTCAAACAAAACAACTCGTAATGTATTATACATAAAAATGAATAAATAAATGTTACTGATATAACGCATCTCAGTCATGGTGCAGCAGTGTGAACAACTTCAAGTGTGCACTCGCTCAGTGGAGTATTTAAGGTATTTAATATATAAGGCGATCATACATCATCCGTTATGGAGGCTTTAAATGTTCATAACAAAGAAAATGATACATTATAAACTAAAAAAAGACAACTTACTCTAACTGCAGTATTTCTATTCTGATGTTGATAAGAAAATGACTGAAACATAATGATCTTAAACTATTATACACCACTAGTGATACTTAGAAAACACTTAACTTCTGAGTATCTCTGCTCCTTATGTGTGACACAGTGGAAAACCTCATTAAAATAATTAAAAAACAATACTAAACTGTTTACAATGAGAGGAAAAGCAGAGACAACGTTAGTTTCTTAATCACCGGCATCACAAAAAAATCTGAACACAAAAATAAGACAAACTGAGTGACAAAGTAGAATTAAAATCATTTTCATCGGTACAGTTTTCACATTATCTATTTCAGTTCTCCTGATTGACTATTCATTAAGGGTCAAATACAATAAAATAGCATTAGATTAAAAGAGATGGAACCAACTGATTGCTGTACTGTATGTGTGTTATCATCATCCTTAGTATCCAAAATCACTGCAGCCTCTGTCGTCGTCATCCACGTCTGGTAAAATGTTAATAGGCAATTCATCTCTATTGCTAAAGTATGGAAACAGCTTCTCAGTGATAGTGCATGTGAAGGTGTGTATGTGTGTGTTAGTATCAGGATCAGAGAACGACAGTTTTCCTCTGTTCCAGTCCAGATTGACTCTGATCCTCTGGAGCTTCTCCATCACTGGGAGGACGACTGGTTTGACTGATGGAGGGAAGGCTTTATATTTACCATTAGATAATCCTATTCTCCAGATTCCAGACTGTATCTTCCATTTCCTCCCTACAGACTCTGCTGCCACACCCAGAGACCAGCATGTACTGTCTCCAACCTCAACGTCCCAGCTGTGAGTCCCTGAGTTAAAGCCCTCAGAGCCCAGGACAGGGTGAAAGTAATCAAACCTCTCCGGGTTTTCAGGAAGTTTCTGTTTCTTTCCTCGTCTCACACTGGTCAGATCTTCAGACAGGATGAGGTCTGGATCAGCGGTGTTAGGGTCCAGAATCACAGGAGTGTAGGAGACCATGTCCTTCATCTTGTTCCAGATGTTGAAGGTGAGGTTGCCCAGGTGTTTGGCCTGGTCTATCAGAGCTCCTGAGAGCAGCTGTGGATCCTCCAACAGGGGGCGCTGCTGGACTCTTTCCACTGCAGCCTTGTAGTTGTGCAGGAATGAGACGTCTTCAGCTCTCAGCTCGTCCTCTGTTGCTCTAACTGTGTCCGAAAGAGCTGCTATCTCTCTGCTCAGAGCCTCCATCTTCTCCTTCATCACCTGACTCTTCTGCTCCTCTTCCTCCCTCAGTGCAGCCATCCTGGCCTCCTCTTCCTCTTCTAGAAACTGGTGAAGCTTCTTAAACTGCTCCTTAATCTGCCTCTCTGCGTGTCGGGCCTGGACCTTCAGGTATTCTGCTGTTTGGTCACAGTTTCCTTTAACTTGTTCCAAGAGCTTCAGTTTGTCCTGTAAGGGCTTCAGGGACTTCTGCAACTCCTCTTTATGATCCTGTGCAGCTTCACTGATGGGTCTGAACCTGTGGTTGTTGTGTGTTTTTGAATCTCTGCAGACGAGACACACCGGCTGCTGATGGTCCAGGCAGAAGAGTTTGAGTTTCTCAGAGTGCAGACTGCAGAGATCCTCTGAACCTCTCTCCGGCCTCACACAGGTTCTTTAACGCCAAGTTTCGAGGTGGATCGCTCCTTGACGACCTCCTCTTACAAACTGGACACTCCTGTATTTGTTTCCCTCCCCACCAGCTCTGCAGGCAGTCTTTACAGAAGCTGTGGCGACACGACAGGATGACAGGATCTTTGAAGATGTCCTGGCAGATAGGACAGGAGAGATCCTCCTCTAGTGCTGAAGCCAATTGCAGAACAATCAAACAGGAGGAAAACCTGCTGTTAGTGATGTTACTTGATGTGCCGAGGCTTCGGAGCGTGTGTCGAGTAATCCAGGAAGTTTTCTGTGAAGCGCGCGTCGAGGCTTGTATGGTTTTAGACCAATGACGTCATTGAAGATGCCCGTAGCCGAAATACAGTTGAGAACTTATTAATCCATGTATAAAAACGAATAATGTCTCCCAGCTATCATTTTCCTTTAGTTACACAAGCACATTCACTGCCCTGTGCCCGCTTAAACCTCTGCCACATTATCTGGAGGATATGTGCCTGTTTTACACTCTTTGACTGACAGGTGGTTTCAAGTCCAGATGAAGTCCAGATGAAGCCTCGAGAGATGAACCCTTTAGTGGACCAATTTGCTGGAGAACTTCAGTTCTTCATGAAGCCTAATCTCGCCATCACTACCTGCTGGTGTGGTTCCCTCCCTCTTTTGGAGCGGTCTCTTGAAGTTACTTTTACTTTTAATCTTTGTTTTTCCTCAACTGGACACGTTAATAATCCAATATCAGTATTCTGTCTTGTAGTTGTCACACACACACACACATACACATACACGCACACACACACACACACACACACACACACACACACACACACACACACACACACACACACACACATACACATACACGTACACACACACACACACACACACACACACACACACACACACACACACACACACACACACACACTGTCCCTGAAAGTGATTCATCATTCTGAGATAAGCGAACAGAAATAGCACAATGACTCCATGTGTGTGTCGACCAATCGGGTAACGACCTCCTGGTGACATCACAGTGATGCAGAACCAGGGATAAACACTAGATGATGACGTAGATGAAACACACACACGTTGAGGATTTCATTTTTTTATTTACACAACCACAGCAAAATAATTTCAACCTTTACAACTATACTTTACTAGAATCTGATTCTGTTTAACATTTGATTTCGTATTTTCAAACGAAACAACTTGTAATGTATTATACATAAAAAGATATATGTAAATGTTTCATACATATACAGATTTCCTTCTTCATTGGTATGCAAATAAAGTTATTCAAAAGAAAAAAATCACAGCAGGTTACACATTGAAAGGTTATCCTACATCATCCGGTTATGGAGGCTTTAAATGTTCATAACAAAGAAAATTATACAAAAACAGAAACTAAATCACTCAAACTGCCTCGACAATAAAGAACATTATAAACTAAAAAAGACAAGTTACTCTAACTTCTAACTGTTTAAATTAACTTGCGTGTAAATACTCCACAATCTAAAAATGCTACTCCTTTTGTGTGACCCAGTGGAAACCTCCTTAAATAATAAAATCAATACTAAACTATTTACAATTAGAGTTCGGAAAATTCTCCGAAGACTTTAAAGCTCTTCTCCCCTCTAGCTGTGATGTCACGCGCTCTAGCTCTGAACATTACATCCAATACACACCCATTATAAACTCAGAAAAAGTCTGAAAACAGCATAAAACTTAAGCTGTGATAATTCAAAGACTGTAAAAGACATCAGAAATCTGAATGTAAGTTTAATAGTCCAATAGTCTTGTAACCCGTTTAAAGTTTAAATGGTGTCTGTAGCTGAAAGTATGCGGGAGCAGTAGCATTTCAAAGTGGAGTATGTTTAAGAGGATTTGAAGATTTTCTCCATTGAGGTCCATTGTAAAAGCTTAATATTTTAAAAAGTATAATTGGTGGAGAAAAAAAGTTGAATGTCAACACTAATGACTACGGAAGCCCTGAAAGGCAAGCGAGAACATTTATTTTTAGGCAGATTTTTACAATTTTTTCTTTTCCTCTAAGAAAAAACAGGTGAAAAAGTCAAAAATGTAGGCAGATTTTTCGAAGTCACTTTTTTTCTTTTCCTTTTAGGGAAAACAGATTGTGTTTGTTGTTGTAATACTTGCTTCGACCACCAGAGGGCACCACTACTACTTTCTAAGTAGCATTCAGGTTTTCTTCCGGTTGAGATTTAATTTCACCATGCACTCTAAACACAAGGTCTGTACAGACGTTTCAACGGCATTGTGTTGCTAGGCAACAGAAACTTTGAAAAATCAGCCTAAATTTTTTTCCACCTGTTTCCCCTAAGAGACAAAAAAAAAGTAAGTTAGAAAAATCGGCCTAAAAAAAATTGTCTCGCAAAAAATCTTGTAAAATCTTAATAGTCGTCATCCACGTTTGGTAAAATCTTAATAGGCAATTCACCGCTATTGCTAAAGTATGGAAACAGCTTCTCAGGGAAAGTGTGTGTGAAGGTGAGTATGTGTGTGTTAGTATCAAGATCAGAGAACGAAAGCAATCCTCTGTTACAGTCCAGATTCACTCTGATCCTCTGGAGCTTCTTCGGCACTGGGAGGACGATTGGACTGCTTGATGATGGGAAGCCTTTATATCTACCTTTACAGAATCCTATTCTCCAGAGTCCAGACCATGTAATCCCTTTCCTCTGGACAGACTTGTTTGCCACACCCAGAAACCAGCATTTACTGTCTCCAACCTCAACGTCCCAGCTGTGAGCCCCTGAGTTAAAGCCCTCAGAGCCCAGGACAGGGTGTGAGGAGTCAAACCTCTCTGGATTATTAGGAAGTTTCTGTTTGTCTCCTCGTCTCACACTGGTCAGATCTTCAGACAGGATGAGGTCTGGACTAGCAGTGTTTGGGTCCAGAATCACAGGAGTGTAGGAGATCATGTCCATCATCTTGTTCCAGATGTTGAAGGCGAGGTTGCCCAGGTGTTTGGCCTGGTCTATCAGAGTTCCTGAGAGCAGCTGTGGATCCTTCAACAGGGGGCGCTGCTGGACTCTTTCCACTGCAGCCTTGTACTTGAGCAGGAATGAGACGTCTCCAGCTCTCAGCTCGTCCTCTGTTGCTCTGACTGTGTCTGAAAGAGCTGCTATCTCTTTGTTCAGAACCTCCATCTTCTCCTTCGTGACCTGACTCTTCTGCTCCTCTTCCACCCTCAGTGCTGCAATCCTGACCTCCTCTTCCTCTTCTAGAAACTGGTGAAGCTTCTTAAACTGCTCCTTAATCTGCCTCTCTGCGTGTCGAGCCTGGACCTTCATGTGTTCTGCTGTTTCATCATAGTTTCCTTTAACTTGTTTGAAGAGCTTCAGTTTGTCCTGTAAGGGCTTCAGGGATTTCTGCAGCTCCTCTTTATGATCCTGTGCAACTTCACTGATGGGTCTGAACCTGTGGTCGTTGTGTGTTTTTGAACACACGCAGATGACACACACCGGCTGCTGATGGTCCAGACAGAAGAGTTTGAGTTTCTCAGAGTGCAGACTGCAGAGAGTCTCTGAAGATCTCTCCAGTAAGACGGCCTCACACAGGTTCTTTAACGCCAAACTAACAGGTGGATCGCTCCTTGACGACCTCCTCTTACAAACTGGACACTCCTGTATTTGTTTCCCTCCCCACCAGTTCTGCAGGCAGTCTTTACAGAAGCTGTGGCTACACGACAGGACGACAGGATCTTTGAAGATGTCGTGGCAGATAGGACAGGAGAGATCCTCCTCTGGTATGGAAGCCATTGTGTTTGTAAAATGCTGAAAACAAAGCAGGCAGACAGCAAACTGCAAATCAGTCAGTCTGGCTTTTTATTCTATCAACTAGAGAGTTAACTGTAGTTTCCTTCTGTGGTGGTAAACTCACATTCAGTGTGTGAAGTCAGCAGCGGTTTGGAGCAGCAGTATCCCAGTTGTGTCCTCTCTCAGTGGAGGTTGTGAGTTTACTATCAAGGCAAACGTCACTCCGTCTGTTTCTCTACAAGTGGAAAATGAAACTTTGCGTTTCCTGAGTTGTTTCCAGTGAGTCAAGCGAAGGGGTGGAACTTCATATGTTGTAAATGCTCAGCTGATAACTGTGCCAGAGCAGAGGTTCATCTTGTGGCTCCAGGTGGGTGAGGTGCATTAGACTTGTACTGTAATGTGTAATCACAACCTACCTGGTTTGACTCCCGTCGGATCTTTGTTTCATGTTTTTCTCCCGTCATTTCCAGTCTGCTTATCACCAGAGACTACAAAACAAATCATGCTGGACAGATTGTTTCAGAGTCATCAGTCTCTTAGTGACATTGACAAGTTGGTCGCCTGATGGAGGTCAGAATTTGGCCTTTTGTTGTTTGGTGACGTGTCAAAACTTGAGTTGAATTGTAATTGTGATGAACTTTGGATGCTGCTGAAGTGAAGTCATGCAGTCGAACCGGTTCTGTTAAAACAAGTTCACATTGTTCTGTCACACTGGCGCTGAAAGAACCTCACCCTTATTAATGTGTCTGCCTGATTTAGAAACTGCACTGACTGATCATCTAATACAGCCAGAAAAAAATGTAAAAGAACTGTTCACTACTGTCCTTAATGTACGTTACAGTTGAACTAATGAGGCTGCAACTTATTTCTCTGGAGGACGGAACTTGCCAAAATAAAAAATAAATGAATAAATAAATGACTCAAAAAAATAAATAAATAGCATATAGCCAATTTATGCACTTTGACCCATGCTCTGACTCCATGACACACGTTGAGTGACAGACCCCTCATTTGCATAATGAGGCAGAAATGCATAAAGAAATGTATAAGGAAAAGAATACAGAAATAAATAAGTTTGAGGAAATAAATAAGGGGTGAAATGCAAAGAGAAAATTGTGCATAAATAAATACATTAAACAATAAACATAATATAAATAAAAAATAAATGCAAAAATAAATGAATAAATAAAAATTAAGTGCAAAAATAAATAAATACATTCTAAAAATAAATACATAGATAAGTAAAAGGGAAAATTGAACTGAAGAGTAAATAAATAAATATGGGAATTAATACAAAGATAAATAAATAAAGAAGCGAATTAAAACAAATATCAATTTATGTCACATTTGATCAATTAATTAATGGCTACATTCATTTTCAATATTATTTTTGCTACATTTAATGACATATTTATTTATTTATTTATGGAGTCATTTATTTATTCATGCATTTATTGTGTATTTTGGCAGGTTCTGTCCTCCGTACAGTGGGCGCTATATTGACCGAGAAAGTGAAATTCTAAGGAGCCGTGCCAGCAGTGCCTACATGTACCAGGATGCATTGCACGGGAGCTTCTGAGGCCCAGAGGGTCCCCACCAGCCATACCCTCTTGCACAGCTAATGCAGCCTCAGCTTCTCTCCGCTGCCTTCCTTCGGCAGTATACTTTGGCTCTAATAAATACTGCTGAATATCCGAGTCAGCTAAAACACGGTAACATGTTTTTGTTTTATCAGCTTCTCTGTCTTCTAGTTTTGTGTCAAAGTCCATGTTGTCTCACTGCCTGGTTGGCTGGTGATCAGAGACAGAACAACACAACCACCTGGTGACATCACAGTGAAACAGAAATAACTACGGATAAACACTAGATGACGACGTAGATGAAACACACATTTCATATTTCTATCTGAAGTGGAAACATTCAGGATTTTATTTATACAATTGCAGCAAAGACATTCCAACCTATAAAACTGTACTACACTAGAAACTGATTCGGTTTAACATTTGATATTCAAACAAAACAACTCGTAATGTATTATACATAAAAATGAATAAATAAATGTTACTGATATAACGCATCTCAGTCATGGTGCAGCAGTGTGAACAACATCAAGTGTGCACTCGCTCAGTGGAGTATTTAAGGTATTTAATATATAAGGCGATCATACATCATCCGTTATGGAGGCTTTAAATGTTCATAACAAAGAAAATGATACATTATAAACTAAAAAAAGACAACTTACTCTAACTGCAGTATTTCTATTCTGATGTTGATAAGAAAATGACTGAAACATAATGATCTTAAACTATTATACACCACTAGTGATACTTAGAAAACACTTAACTTCTGAGTATCTCTGCTCCTTATGTGTGACACAGTGGAAAACCTCATTAAAATAATTAAAAAACAATACTAAACTGTTTACAATGAGAGGAAAAGCAGAGACAACGTTAGTTTCTTAATCACCGGCATCACAAAAAAATCTGAACACAAAAATAAGACAAACTGAGTGACAAAGTAGAATTAAAATCATTTTCATCGGTACAGTTTTCACATTATCTATTTCAGTTCTCCTGATTGACTATTCATTAAGGGTCAAATACAATAAAATAGCATTAGATTAAAAGAGATGGAACCAACTGATTGCTGTACTGTATGTGTGTTATCATCATCCTTAGTATCCAAAATCACTGCAGCCTCTGTCGTCGTCATCCACGTCTGGTAAAATGTTAATAGGCAATTCATCTCTATTGCTAAAGTATGGAAACAGCTTCTCAGTGATAGTGCATGTGAAGGTGTGTATGTGTGTGTTAGTATCAGGATCAGAGAACGACAGTTTTCCTCTGTTCCAGTCCAGATTGACTCTGATCCTCTGGAGCTTCTCCATCACTGGGAGGACGACTGGTTTGACTGATGGAGGGAAGGCTTTATATTTACCATTAGATAATCCTATTCTCCAGATTCCAGACTGTATCTTCCATTTCCTCCCTACAGACTCTGCTGCCACACCCAGAGACCAGCATGTACTGTCTCCAACCTCAACGTCCCAGCTGTGAGTCCCTGAGTTAAAGCCCTCAGAGCCCAGGACAGGGTGAAAGTAATCAAACCTCTCCGGGTTTTCAGGAAGTTTCTGTTTCTTTCCTCGTCTCACACTGGTCAGATCTTCAGACAGGATGAGGTCTGGATCAGCGGTGTTAGGGTCCAGAATCACAGGAGTGTAGGAGAACATGTCCTTCATCTTTTTCCAGATGTTGAAGGTGAGGTTGCCCAGGTGTTTGGCCTGGTCTATCAGAGCTCCTGAGAGCAGCTGTGGATCCTCCAGCAGGGGCTGCTGCTGGACTCTTTCCACTGCAGCCTTGTAGTTGAGCAGGAATGAGACGTCTCCAGCTCTCAGCTCGTCCTCTGTTGCTCTAACTGTGTCCGAAAGAGCTGCTATCTCTCTGCTCAGAGCCTCCATCTTCTCCTTCATCACCTGACTCTTCTGCTCCTCTTCCTCCCTCAGTGCAGCCATCCTGGCCTCCTCTTCCTCTTCTAGAAACTGGTGAAGCTTCTTAAACTGCTCCTTAATCTGCCTCTCTGCGTGTCGAGCCTGGACCTTCATGTGTTCTGCTGTTTCATCATAGTTTCCTTTAACTTGTTTGAAGAGCTTCAGTTTGTCCTGTAAGGGCTTCAGGGATTTCTGCAGCTCCTCTTTATGATCCTGTGCAACTTCACTGATGGGTCTGAACCTGTGGTCGTTGTGTGTTTTTGAACACACGCAGATGACACACACCGGCTGCTGATGGTCCAGACAGAAGAGTTTGAGTTTCTCAGAGTGCAGACTGCAGAGAGTCTCTGAAGATCTCTCCAGTAAGACGGCCTCACACAGGTTCTTTAACGCCAAACTAACAGGTGGATCGCTCCTTGACGACCTCCTCTTACAAACTGGACACTCCTGTATTTGTTTCCCTCCCCACCAGTTCTGCAGGCAGTCTTTACAGAAGCTGTGGCTACACGACAGGACGACAGGATCTTTGAAGATGTCGTGGCAGATAGGACAGGAGAGATCCTCCTCTGGTATGGAAGCCATTGTGTTTGTAAAATGCTGAAAACAAAGCAGGCAGACAGCAAACTGCAAATCAGTCAGTCTGGCTTTTTATTCTATCAACTAGAGAGTTAACTGTAGTTTCCTTCTGTGGTGGTAAACTCACATTCAGTGTGTGAAGTCAGCAGCGGTTTGGAGCAGCAGTATCCCAGTTGTGTCCTCTCTCAGTGGAGGTTGTGAGTTTACTATCAAGGCAAACGTCACTCCGTCTGTTTCTCTACAAGTGGAAAATGAAACTTTGCGTTTCCTGAGTTGTTTCCAGTGAGTCAAGCGAAGGGGTGGAACTTCATATGTTGTAAATGCTCAGCTGATAACTGTGCCAGAGCAGAGGTTCATCTTGTGGCTCCAGGTGGGTGAGGTGCATTAGACTTGTACTGTAATGTGTAATCACAACCTACCTGGTTTGACTCCCGTCGGATCTTTGTTTCATGTTTTTCTCCCGTCATTTCCAGTCTGCTTATCACCAGAGACTACAAAACAAATCATGCTGGACAGATTGTTTCAGAGTCATCAGTCTCTTAGTGACATTGACAAGTTGGTCGCCTGATGGAGGTCAGAATTTGGCCTTTTGTTGTTTGGTGACGTGTCAAAACTTGAGTTGAATTGTAATTGTGATGAACTTTGGATGCTGCTGAAGTGAAGTCATGCAGTCGAACCGGTTCTGTTAAAACAAGTTCACATTGTTCTGTCACACTGGCGCTGAAAGAACCTCACCCTTATTAATGTGTCTGCCTGATTTAGAAACTGCACTGACTGATCATCTAATACAGCCAGAAAAAAATGTAAAAGAACTGTTCACTACTGTCCTTAATGTACGTTACAGTTGAACTAATGAGGCTGCAACTTATTTCTCTGGAGGACGGAACTTGCCAAAATAAAAAATAAATGAATAAATAAATGACTCAAAAAAATAAATAAATAGCATATAGCCAATTTATGCACTTTGACCCATGCTCTGACTCCATGACACACGTTGAGTGACAGACCCCTCATTTGCATAATGAGGCAGAAATGCATAAAGAAATGTATAAGGAAAAGAATACAGAAATAAATAAGTTTGAGGAAATAAATAAGGGGTGAAATGCAAAGAGAAAATTGTGCATAAATAAATACATTAAACAATAAACATAATATAAATAAAAAATAAATGCAAAAATAAATGAATAAATAAAAATTAAGTGCAAAAATAAATAAATACATTCTAAAAATAAATACATAGATAAGTAAAAGGGAAAATTGAACTGAAGAGTAAATAAATAAATATGGGAATTAATACAAAGATAAATAAATAAAGAAGCGAATTAAAACAAATATCAATTTATGTCACATTTGATCAATTAATTAATGGCTACATTCATTTTCAATATTATTTTTGCTACATTTAATGACATATTTATTTATTTATTTATGGAGTCATTTATTTATTCATGCATTTATTGTGTATTTTGGCAGGTTCTGTCCTCCGTACAGTGGGCGCTATATTGACCGAGAAAGTGAAATTCTAAGGAGCCGTGCCAGCAGTGCCTACATGTACCAGGATGCATTGCACGGGAGCTTCTGAGGCCCAGAGGGTCCCCACCAGCCATACCCTCTTGCACAGCTAATGCAGCCTCAGCTTCTCTCCGCTGCCTTCCTTCGGCAGTATACTTTGGCTCTAATAAATACTGCTGAATATCCGAGTCAGCTAAAACACGGTAACATGTTTTTGTTTTATCAGCTTCTCTGTCTTCTAGTTTTGTGTCAAAGTCCATGTTGTCTCACTGCCTGGTTGGCTGGTGATCAGAGACAGAACAACACAACCACCTGGTGACATCACAGTGAAACAGAAATAACTACGGATAAACACTAGATGACGACGTAGATGAAACACACATTTCATATTTCTATCTGAAGTGGAAACATTCAGGATTTTATTTATACAATTGCAGCAAAGACATTCCAACCTATACAACTGTACTACACTAGAAACTGATTCGGTTTAACATTGATATTCAAACAAAACAACTCGTAATGTATTATACATAAAAATGAATAAATAAATGTTACTGATATAACGCATCTCAGTCATGGTGCAGCAGTGTGAACAACTTCAAGTGTGCACTCGCTCAGTGGAGTATTTAAGGTATTTAATATATAAGGCGATCATACATCATCCGTTATGGAGGCTTTAAATGTTCATAACAAAGAAAATGATACATTATAAACTAAAAAAAGACAACTTACTCTAACTGCAGTATTTCTATTCTGATGTTGATAAGAAAATGACTGAAACATAATGATCTTAAACTATTATACACCACTAGTGATACTTAGAAAACACTTAACTTCTGAGTATCTCTGCTCCTTATGTGTGACACAGTGGAAAACCTCATTAAAATAATTAAAAAACAATACTAAACTGTTTACAATGAGAGGAAAAGCAGAGACAACGTTAGTTTCTTAATCACCGGCATCACAAAAAAATCTGAACACAAAAATAAGACAAACTGAGTGACAAAGTAGAATTAAAATCATTTTCATCGGTACAGTTTTCACATTATCTATTTCAGTTCTCCTGATTGACTATTCATTAAGGGTCAAATACAATAAAATAGCATTAGATTAAAAGAGATGGAACCAACTGATTGCTGTACTGTATGTGTGTTATCATCATCCTTAGTATCCAAAATCACTGCAGCCTCTGTCGTCGTCATCCACGTCTGGTAAAATGTTAATAGGCAATTCATCTCTATTGCTAAAGTATGGAAACAGCTTCTCAGTGATAGTGCATGTGAAGGTGTGTATGTGTGTGTTAGTATCAGGATCAGAGAACGACAGTTTTCCTCTGTTCCAGTCCAGATTGACTCTGATCCTCTGGAGCTTCTCCATCACTGGGAGGACGACTGGTTTGACTGATGGAGGGAAGGCTTTATATTTACCATTAGATAATCCTATTCTCCAGATTCCAGACTGTATCTTCCATTTCCTCCCTACAGACTCTGCTGCCACACCCAGAGACCAGCATGTACTGTCTCCAACCTCAACGTCCCAGCTGTGAGCCCCAGAGTTAAAGCCCTCAGAGCCCAGGACAGGGTGAAAGTAATCAAACCTCTCCGGGTTTTCAGGAAGTTTCTGTTTCTTTCCTCGTCTCACACTGGTCAGATCTTCAGACAGGATGAGGTCTGGATCAGCGGTGTTAGGGTCCAGAATCACAGGAGTGTAGGAGACCATGTCCTTCATCTTGTTCCAGATGTTGAAGGTGAGGTTGCCCAGGTGTTTGGCCTGGTCTATCAGAGCTCCTGAGAGCAGCTGTGGATCCTCCAACAGGGGGCGCTGCTGGACTCTTTCCACTGCAGCCTTGTAGTTGTGCAGGAATGAGACGTCTTCAGCTCTCAGCTCGTCCTCTGTTGCTCTAACTGTGTCCGAAAGAGCTGCTATCTCTCTGCTCAGAGCCTCCATCTTCTCCTTCATCACCTGACTCTTCTGCTCCTCTTCCTCCCTCAGTGCAGCCATCCTGGCCTCCTCTTCCTCTTCTAGAAACTGGTGAAGCTTCTTAAACTGCTCCTTAATCTGCCTCTCTGCGTGTCGGGCCTGGACCTTCAGGTATTCTGCTGTTTGGTCACAGTTTCCTTTAACTTGTTCCAAGAGCTTCAGTTTGTCCTGTAAGGGCTTCAGGGACTTCTGCAACTCCTCTTTATGATCCTGTGCAGCTTCACTGATGGGTCTGAACCTGTGGTTGTTGTGTGTTTTTGAATCTCTGCAGACGAGACACACCGGCTGCTGATGGTCCAGGCAGAAGAGTTTGAGTTTCTCAGAGTGCAGACTGCAGAGATCCTCTGAACCTCTCTCCGGCCTCACACAGGTTCTTTAACGCCAAGTTTCGAGGTGGATCGCTCCTTGACGACCTCCTCTTACAAACTGGACACTCCTGTATTTGTTTCCCTCCCCACCAGCTCTGCAGGCAGTCTTTACAGAAGCTGTGGCGACACGACAGGATGACAGGATCTTTGAAGATGTCCTGGCAGATAGGACAGGAGAGATCCTCCTCTAGTGCTGAAGCCAATTGCAGAACAATCAAACAGGAGGAAAACCTGCTGTTAGTGATGTTACTTGATGTGCCGAGGCTTCGGAGCGTGTGTCGAGTAATCCAGGAAGTTTTCTGTGAAGCGCGCGTCGAGGCTTGTATGGTTTTAGACCAATGACGTCATTGAAGATGCCCGTAGCCGAAATACAGTTGAGAACTTATTAATCCATGTATAAAAACGAATAATGTCTCCCAGCTATCATTTTCCTTTAGTTACACAAGCACATTCACTGCCCTGTGCCCGCTTAAACCTCTGCCACATTATCTGGAGGATATGTGCCTGTTTTACACTCTTTGACTGACAGGTGGTTTCAAGTCCAGATGAAGTCCAGATGAAGCCTCGAGAGATGAACCCTTTAGTGGACCAATTTGCTGGAGAACTTCAGTTCTTCATGAAGCCTAATCTCGCCATCACTACCTGCTGGTGTGGTTCCCTCCCTCTTTTGGAGCGGTCTCTTGAAGTTACTTTTACTTTTAATCTTTGTTTTTCCTCAACTGGACACGTTAATAATCCAATATCAGTATTCTGTCTTGTAGTTGTCACACCACACACCACATACACATACACGCACACACACACACAACACACACACACACACACACACACACACACACACACACACACACACACACACACACATACACGTACACACACACACAACACACACACACACACACACACACACACACACACACACACACACACACACTGTCCCTGAAAGTGATTCATCATTCTGAGATAAGCGAACAGAAATAGCACAATGACTCCATGTGTGTGTCGACCAATCGGGTAACGACCTCCTGGTGACATCACAGTGACTGCAGAACCAGGGATAAACACTAGATGATGACGTAGATGAAACACACACACGTTGAGGATTTCATTTTTTTATTTACACAACCACAGCAAAATTAATTCAACCTTTACAACTATACTTTACTAGAATCTGATTCTGTTTACACATTTGATTTCGTATTTTCAAACGAAACAACTTGTAATGTATTATACATAAAAAGATATATGTAAATGTTTCATACATATACAGATTTCCTTCTTCATTGGTATGCAAATAAAAGTTATTCAAAAGAAAAAAAATCACAGCAGGTTACACATTGAAAGGTTATCCTACATCATCCGGTTATGGAGGCTTTAAATGTTCATAACAAAGAAAATTATACAAAAACAGAAACTAAATCACTCAAACTGCCTCGACAATAAAGAACATTATAAACTAAAAAAGACAAGTTACTCTAACTTCTAACTGTTTAAATTAACTTGCGTGTAAATACTCCACAATCTAAAAATGCTACTCCTTTTGTGTGAACCCAGTGGAAACCTCCTTTAAATAATAAAATCAATACTAAACTATTTACAATTAGAGTTCGGAAAATTCTCCGAAGACTTTAAAGCTCTTCTCCCCTCTAGCTGTGATGTCACGCGCTCTAGCTCTGAACATTACATCCAATACACACCCATTATAAACTCAGAAAAAGTCTGAAAACAGCATAAAACTTAAGCTGTGATAAATTCAAAGACTGTAAAAGACATCAGAAATCTGAATGTAAGTTTAATAGTCCAATAGTCTTGTAACCCGTTTAAAGTTTAAATGGTGTCTGTAGCTGAAAGTATGCGGGAGCAGTAGCATTTCAAAGTGGAGTATGTTTAAGAGGATTTGAAGATTTCTCCATTGAGGTCCATTGTAAAACTTTAATATTTTAAAAAGTATAATTGGTGGAGAAAAAAAGTTGAATGTCAACACTAATGACTACGGAAGCCCTGAAAGGCAAGCGAGAACATTTATTTTTAGGCAGATTTTTACAATTTTTTCTTTTCCTCTAAGAAAAAACAGGTGAAAAAGTCAAAAATGTAGGCAGATTTTTCGAAGTCACTTTTTTTCTTTTCCTTTTAGGGAAAACAGATTGTGTTTGTTGTTGTAATACTTGCTTCGACCACCAGAGGGCACCACTACTACTTTCTAAGTAGCATTCAGGTTTTCTTCCGGTTGAGATTTAATTTCACCATGCACTCTAAACACAAGGTCTGTACAGACGTTTCAACGGCATTGTGTTGCTAGGCAACAGAAACTTTGAAAAATCAGCCTAAATTTTTTTCCACCTGTTTCCCCTAAGAGACAAAAAAAAAAGTAAGTTAGAAAAATCGGCCTAAAAAAAATTGTCTCGCAAAAATCTTGTAAAATCTTAATAGTCGTCATCCCGTTTGTAAAATCTTAATAGGCAATTCACCGCTATTGCAAGTAGGAAACAGCTTCTCAGGGAAAGTGTGTGTGAAGGGGAGTATGTGTGTGTTAGTATCAAGATCAGAGAACGAAAGCAATCCTCTGTTACAGTCCAGATTCACTCTGATCCTCTGGAGCTTCTTCGGCACTGGGAGGACGATTGGACTGCTTGATGATGGGAAGCCTTTATATCTACCTTTACAGAATCCTATTCTCCAGAGTCCAGACCATGTAATCCCTTTCCTCTGGACAGACTTGTTTGCCACACCCAGAAACCAGCATTTACTGTCTCCAACCTCAACGTCCCAGCTGTGAGCCCCTGAGTTAAAGCCCTCAGAGCCAGGACAGGGTGTGAGGAGTCAAACCTCTCTGGATTATTAGGAAGTTTCTGTTTGTCTCCTCGTCTCACACTGGTCAGATCTTCAGACAGGATGAGGTCTGGACTAGCAGTGTTTGGGTCCAGAATCACAGGAGTGTAGGAGATCATGTCCATCATCTTGTTCCAGATGTTGAAGGCGAGGTTGCCCAGGTGTTTGGCCTGGTCTATCAGAGTTCCCTGAGAGCAGCTGTGGATCCTTCAACCAGGGGGCGCTGCTGGACTCTTTCCCACTGCAGCCTTGTACTTGAGCAGGAATGAGACGTCTCCAGCTCTCAGCTCGTCTCTGTTGCTCTGACTGTGTCTGAAAGAGAGCTGCTATCTCTTTGTTCAGAACCCTCCATCTTCTCCTTCGTGACCTGACTCTTCTGCTCCTCTTCCACCCTCAGTGCTGCAATCCTGACCTCCTCTTCCTCTTCTAGAAACTGGTGAAGCTTCTTAAACTGCTCCTTAATCTGCCTCTCTGCGTGTCGAGCCTGGACCTTCATGTGTTCTGCTGTTTCATCATAGTTTCCTTTAACTTGTTGAAGAGCTTCAGTTTGTCCTGTAAGGGCTTCAGGGATTTCTGCAGCTCCCTCTTTATGATCCTGTGCAACTTCACTGATGGGTCTGAACCTGTGGTCGTTTGTGTGTTTTTGAACACACGCAGATGACACACACCGGCTGCTGATGGTCCAGACAGAAGAGTTTGAGTTTCTCAGAGTGCAGACTGCAGAGAGTCTCTGAAGATCTCTCCAGTAAGACGGCTCACACAGGTTCTTTAACGCCAAACTAACAGGTGGATCGCTCCTTGACGACTCCTCTTACAAACTGGACACTCCTGTATTTGTTTCCCTCCCCACCAGTTCTGCAGGCCAGTCTTTCAGATGCTGTGGCTACACGACAGGACGACAGGATCTTTGAAGATGTTCGTGGGCAGATAGGACAGGAGAGATCCTCCTCTGGTATGGAAGCCATTGTGTTTGTAAAATGCTGAAAACAAAGCAGGCAGACAGCAAACTGCAAATCAGTCAGTCTGGCTTTTTATTCTATCAACTAGAGAGTTAACTGTAGTTTCCTTCTGTGGTGGTAAACTCACATTCAGTGTGTGAAGTCAGCAGCGGTTTTGGAGCAGCAGTATCCCAGTTGTGTCCTCTCTCAGTGGAGGGTTGTGAGTTTACTATCAAGGCAAACGTCACTCCGTCTGTTTCTCTACAAGTGGAAAATGAAACTTTGCGTTTCCTGAGTTGTTTCCAGTGAGTCAAGCGAAGGGGTGAAACTTCATATGTTGTAAATGCTCAGCTGATAACTGTGCCAGAGCAGAGGTTCATCTTGTGGCTCCAGGTGGGTGAGGTGCATTAGACTTGTACTGTAATGTGTAATCACAACCTACCTGGTTTGACTCCCGTCGGATCTTTGTTTCATGTTTTTCTCCCGTCATTTCCAGTCTGCTTATCACCAGAGACTACAAACAAATCATGCTGGACAGATTGTTTCAGAGTCAATTCAG